>NC_051404.1:8974124-8974794 GCF_015228065.2 Penaeus monodon | reverse complement strand
TATCAACGCTATTGCAATCTTATTTCCATTCCGGTTATTACGAATTATCATAATTTTCCTACAACCTCCGTAGAAGTATAAGAAAGGTGACCGAACCTTCTGAGTCTCCGTCATATGCCATGATGGTCCAGAATGCTAAAGATACTCGCAAAAAATTACCCCCATCTCCCCTTCCCCCTCCCTTCCCCCTCCCTTCCCCCTCCCTTCCCCCTCCCTTCCCCCTCCCTTCCCCCTCCCTTCCCTCTCCCTTCCTTCTTCCTTCCCTCTCCCCTACCCCCTCCCTTCCCCCTACCTTCCCCCTCCTTTCCCCCTCCCTTCCCCCTCCCCTCCCCGCCTCCTCCAAGCCATTTACAGTATTATCCTCTCCTCTTGCTATTCCCCATTGTCAAATCCCTCACCCCTTACCGAGCATTATTCTTCCCCTCCCTCCTTCCCCAACGTTATCGCTCTCTTTCTCTTCTTTAGTCTTTCTCCACCATTTCTGCCTTTCTCTACTCTCCGCTTCCTTACTCTTTCCTCACCAGTACTACCTTCCTTCTCCCTCTCTCCCCTCTTCATCTTCCCCTCTCTCCCCACTCCATCTCTCCCCTCTCTTTACCTTCCCCAATATCAACCCACTCGTCCTCCCCAATCACCCCTTCTGCCTCTCCCCTTCCCTAGTGGTGCCTTC
>NC_051404.1:8973985-8974073 GCF_015228065.2 Penaeus monodon | reverse complement strand
TCTTACCTGGGTTCCCGAGGTGGCAATAGCAAGGGAATCTAACGTGGATAATTACCTGCTTCATTATACTCATCAAACGCTGCCGACG
>NC_051404.1:8973449-8973681 GCF_015228065.2 Penaeus monodon | reverse complement strand
CACATGGTTGCATGTATCATTGCATAGTAATGAGTAAATAAATAGCATATATGGTTGAATGGCATATAAATCTTCTCATCTGTCTGTCTTCGTCTGACATCTGTGAATCTGTTTATATTTACAGCAGATTTTGACTTTAAAATGTGTGTGAGTGACTTACCATAGCATTCGTTATTATGGCATTTGCATTGCTTTGATAACAATCGGGGAGTAAATACCCTTCAATATATTA
>NC_051404.1:8972965-8973198 GCF_015228065.2 Penaeus monodon | reverse complement strand
AGCAACATACCGAGAAAAAAAATCATAAAAAAATAGCAGTTAATCAGAACCATAGCTAGAACAGACAAGCGAAATATATGTAGATATAAATAGAAAATACTAAATCAATATCAAAAGAGAACGAGAGCTGAGTACAGAGAGGAATAAAGAAGGAATCGATCAAATAAATAAATCCACACCTGTCAGAGCTTCATCCCCTGAGAGGCATCACTAAACCTGTTTCTTTAAGTCGA
>NC_051404.1:8972268-8972830 GCF_015228065.2 Penaeus monodon | reverse complement strand
AGTGTGTGCATCTTTTTATTCTTTGCGGTTTTGATTACATAAGTATTAAAGATAACCTACGTTGTTCAATTAATTTTTTTAACGGTTTAGGGTCAACAAACGGACTTTCTGAATCACCATTACAAAGAAGGGAAACCAGCACAGACAAACACGACCAACATAATGAATTCTATATAACAAAGTACCTTATGATGCGCCATCCATCTATGTGGCACCTGCCTATCCATCTAGCATGGCCCTGCACCACATACAAGGTTAAGTATATACGTTATATTAGTATATAAGATATAAGTCTCTCTCTGCAGGTGTGATTCTTGTGTCCAGGGGTGAAGATGATGAACAGTGGATGTTATCTCTGCCACGACCATAATAGGACTAATCTGCATAAATGTGAGGCCATTCCAGGCAGGTGTAGACTAGTTAATTGTTTTTATATGCATAATGTTTTCGGCCCCTTGAGGAGTGCACTCGTTTACCAAAAAAGTAAAAAACTGAAAGGTGGCACAGTTTTTTTTTTCTCTCGTTTTTTTTCTACTCTAATTATTTAGACTAATCATAGTGC
>NC_051404.1:8965397-8965592 GCF_015228065.2 Penaeus monodon | reverse complement strand
CCTCCGGACAAACATTTTCCTAATAAGGTACCTTCGTAATTTGACAATTTCTTCTGAGATAATTGAATCTTTCTCTTGAGACGTGTTGAAAATCACATGCTATCTTCCGGTTTCCTGTCAGAGAAAATCATTTTGAGAAAACATTTCTTCTGTAAAAATAAGTTTGAAATTTGAATACTATTTATGGTCTATACC
>NC_051404.1:8964929-8965380 GCF_015228065.2 Penaeus monodon | reverse complement strand
GTAGAAATTTTTTAGAAGTCGAATTTTACGAAAGCGAGTTTTCAGTATTGTAAACAGACTCAATTTACAGAGAGTCACTTTTTCTTAGACACGAAATGGCTTTAAAAAGTAGTTGAAAATAGTATAAACAGTAAATAAACTGGCCACAGCGATGGCAACGGCAGTGAGGATGACCACAGGGATGGCAACTGCAAGGATGACAACGATGGCAACGGCAGTAAGGATGACCACAGGGATGGCAACTGCAAGGATGACAACGATGGCAACGGCAGTGAGGATGGCCACATGGTTATGGGTATGACGCTGGATGAATACTTTACATAATCATTTTCATAATTGCCTTAGTTATTCCTTCTGCTGTTGTGAATGTTTTTTGCTCTTCATATTATTTCATTTTTCTCTGCTTTAAAATGGATGTATCAATTATATTTCATTATATCTAAACCAAACC
>NC_051404.1:8963943-8964221 GCF_015228065.2 Penaeus monodon | reverse complement strand
TTATATCGTAAATCTAATTTTTGAGAGAAAAGTTATAACCCTTTGTTTACCTATTTTTATCACTATCATTTCTTACCAGTTATGCCTTCAAGACATCTACGCAAAGATCATAGAATCCAAAATCTTGACTGATAGTTCATACGTTTTATCATCTACAATATTCTTGAACATCTCGTGCATGATAATAAAGTATTTAATGCGAAAACATTCTCGTATTCTACCAAGCCCATTGTTAAATCATGTAGAAAATCCATGGGAATGAAGGTACAGTGTAAAAG
>NC_051404.1:8960554-8960767 GCF_015228065.2 Penaeus monodon | reverse complement strand
TATCTTCAAATCCCAAGGACCTTGCACAAAATTCAACTTAGAATATTTTGAACATTTATCATCCTTTTGCTGGGAGTGGTATGTTTTCAACTGGCTCTGTATATTGATACTTAAGACTTATTGTCCAATTCTCATGGGTATTATTATCTCTGCTATGTTTATGATGCGCTTATTGTAACTATGCAATGGTGTGTGAAAACGAATGCTTACCTT
>NC_051404.1:8960025-8960521 GCF_015228065.2 Penaeus monodon | reverse complement strand
AACGGTGTGCAGTTGCTTGTAATACTTATGAATATATGTGTATTTTGATGCGGGAGTGTGTGGTGGTGTGTGCATGCCTTTTCACGCTACTGTATTGAAACTAGGTCAGTGTGTGTTTGCGTGTATATGAAAGAAAGAAAAAATATACATGGAATTCCTTGAACAGGTGGACATAGAACAATAAATAACAATAGAGAGATCCAGAAAGGGACGTAGCTAAACACAGAGGCAGGAGAACAGAAACAGAGATAATTTTTTTTATATAACGTGTACTTCATGCACATGTATCACGAAGTTTAACAGGGCTGAATAAGACATACAGCGACTACATGTACCCGTTTGTAGACATCGCCTCCCCGTAACGTGTGGTTGTTCAGAAGTACAAGGTCAACCCCCACAAAAGTACATATTTGGACAAAACGCCAAAACACTACTGGCTGACCAAGACAAGCCACCACCGCAAACAAGACGCCGTCCACTTTAAGACGATCTCGCC
>NC_051404.1:8959763-8959859 GCF_015228065.2 Penaeus monodon | reverse complement strand
CATTTCCAAATAAAGCGAAATCTTTCCTGACGAAGTAAAACCCACGAGTCTATCGGCGCGACGGCTTCCTTCACCCCCCCCCCCCTTTCATGCGGA
>NC_051404.1:8956733-8957552 GCF_015228065.2 Penaeus monodon | reverse complement strand
GGCAAACGAAAACATCGCATTATCAAGGCCATCACTCGCCGGCGTCAAGCGAGATCAAACAGCTTGCCAAGCCGCGCTGACTACGAACTCAACTCAATCCTTCCTCATCATCATTATCAACAATCACGATAAGACTGGCGGAAAGTCTGCCAATAAAGTCCATCCAAGTTCTGTGAACCGAAATATTTAAAATAAGGTCAGTGAACTTTTTTTTTTTTCCTCGGGCTAAGAACAGAATTTTCGGCAACAGGTTCTTTACAAGACGGACCTCAAGAGAGGCAAGAAATTCAATACTGTTTACAATTTAATTTTCAATTTGCGGATGGAGTGAGGAGGAAATATACATATACATGTATACATATACGCACGGTATCTTATCTCACTCGAGCATATTGTACACAGAAGTGAGTCGAGCTTGAAGGAAATGTTTTGTCTGTTGATATATTTTGGTCATAAATGCCACATCTAACACAAGATGGTTAACTACGCCAGGTGTTCTGTCGTGGTGCTGTACGAGACTAAATCTAATTTTGCAAATAAGAAAATTTAAGTGAATGTACCTATGAGCTGATACATGAATATATAACAAGAGATACAGAAAATACAGTGACGAAGGTGTATACCAAATAAGGTTGACAGATACTGCAATTGTCTATTCTTGAAAGAAGCCTAAGACGCATTTACATCTGTTTGCAAAATTATCAATTGCAGTTTTGCTCTTGGAGTTCGCTCACTAGCTCTGTATTCTTATTCACTGATATGTTTATATCATTATAGATATTAATACACCTGATGTTAAAGCTGTTACCATTCACTATA
>NC_051404.1:8956371-8956470 GCF_015228065.2 Penaeus monodon | reverse complement strand
AATTACTCCTTCATATGTCTGTTCGCATGCTTCAGATTTCCGTAAGTAAAAGTTTATGTTACCTCGAGAAGATGCGGAGCTGAGATGTTAAACAGGGGG
>NC_051404.1:8955569-8955843 GCF_015228065.2 Penaeus monodon | reverse complement strand
CCCCCCCAAATAAAAACCTCCCTCCCCCCCTCAAAAAAATGGGGGGGGGGAGACAAGACGAGAGGGAGAAAGACTGAGCTGTGACTGCACTCGTAGCCTTACGTTAAAACAGGCTCGTAAATTGGGCTGTCCGTTCGCCATAATTGACGTAAATGTATTAATGCAAACACAAGGTAAACATTTCGCTATCTGATCCTAGCGTGTAAGTTAGGTGGCGGTTTGGAAACCTGAAGGATAATGTGTGCGGGACGAATTATGAGGAGATGGATAGGCC
>NC_051404.1:8955416-8955480 GCF_015228065.2 Penaeus monodon | reverse complement strand
GAAAGGTGAATTACGAATGCATGGATGAGAAAAAATGAGGAATGGGGATGGAGGGATTATAAAG
>NC_051404.1:8955285-8955366 GCF_015228065.2 Penaeus monodon | reverse complement strand
TAAAGTATGAATGGACGGCTGGGGGGGAAATGAGGCTATGAGGAACGAGGATAGAGTGGAGGATTTAAAGAATGAGGATGC
>NC_051404.1:8954215-8954367 GCF_015228065.2 Penaeus monodon | reverse complement strand
GCATACGCGATTAAAGCAACTTGTTTACCTTAGTATTAACAATGAGGAATCTAATGGAAAAAAAAAGAAAATTGAGGAACCGAAAAGTCTTGGAGAATTGCATAATAATTCCCCAATTTATGTATGCATATTAAACAAGGTGGAGCATGCGG
>NC_051404.1:8953964-8954178 GCF_015228065.2 Penaeus monodon | reverse complement strand
TGACGAGTTTTACCCTGTTGCCATATCTATGACAAACCACTGTGAATTTTTTGATATTTCAATTTTGGGGGTCTTTTGATTGTTCATAATTGTTGAACATTTATAAAGTATTATAACTAAAATATAATCTTAGATGTATATTTGTTATATCGGAATGTATTTTGACCTTGTTGAAAACCTGGTCTCAAGGGCAGACAAAATTTCCTCTATAAGA
>NC_051404.1:8953707-8953915 GCF_015228065.2 Penaeus monodon | reverse complement strand
ATGTATCGTGTGATAGTGACACAGATAAAGCTACAGTGGGGCACGTACAGTGTATGTACTGATCTGTGTTTCTGTATTCAAACAGTTTAAAAAATAAAAGAATGCTGTGCAGTTTAAACAAATATAGATGAAAACGAAGGTTGAAAATTTAGAATTCTAATCTGAACTGCATATAAAGGCACATACAAAGAGTATATCTCCGACAACG
>NC_051404.1:8953183-8953504 GCF_015228065.2 Penaeus monodon | reverse complement strand
TCCCACACCCATCCACCTGCACGAAGACCCAACATGCACTCACGTAGCGGCGTACATACTTACATCCGTGTAAACAAATTCAATCAGACATCCCTATATACAAGACATCAGGCTGCCATGGTAACAGACGAGCTTCCCTTGACACTAATCAGTCGTAAATATGGCAAGCAGAGCACTCAGCCGCACAGAGCCTGGCATAAACGCGTTTCACCCATAAACGTTTGTATAAGCCGCGTGGTGCCAGTGTAAACGTTTGTGTTGCTCACGTGGGAGATCTGTTAAGCTTGTCTGCGACACCTGCGCTGCCGCTTCTGCGCTGCC
>NC_051404.1:8950976-8951200 GCF_015228065.2 Penaeus monodon | reverse complement strand
TACATATACGTATATGGTATCCCTCTAAGAAATTTTATTGATCCTACATTCTGCGTTTTCCTTTTCTACTTGACTTATTAAGAAATATGTATAAGACTGTATAGCTAAAAAAGGTCAAACGAAGCGCATCGCCAAATACAACAGAGAAATAAACAACGATGAGGAGATGTAAAAAGGACCTGATAATCCTACAGATCATTGACAGTAACGACGAGAGCGTGTGT
>NC_051404.1:8950424-8950616 GCF_015228065.2 Penaeus monodon | reverse complement strand
CTAGGGACTAGGTGTTATTGTCCAGGTGTGACGAAGTGTCTCCAGGACCTCGTAAAGAAGGAGAGCTCCTTGTGTTACCAGGGGCGTGTTAGTTTCCAAGTCCCTCCGCGGGGGGTCTGGAGGTGGGAGTGAGAGGGGGGGGGTGAGAAGGGCCCTCCTACGGTGTCATGAGGATTTATGCAGGACTTGTTA
>NC_051404.1:8949583-8949813 GCF_015228065.2 Penaeus monodon | reverse complement strand
CCTTTAGTAAAAGAAGAAAAAGTTAAGTCCCCAGCATAAAATAGGATCATAATTAGTACATATCGTCTGCGTAAATATGCTTCCGTGTGTATGGGATTCTCGACTGATCTCTTTCTATTCACATACAATTAGTCTCTCTGCTCACTGCTTATCATGGGGTAGAGGGATACATAGGAAAGGGAGGGAGGATTATAAACTTTGTAAGAAAAAAACAAACAAACACAGAGGGT
>NC_051404.1:8949060-8949521 GCF_015228065.2 Penaeus monodon | reverse complement strand
ATGAAAAAGATTGATAAGAGGTGATAGATATCTAATAGAATTAGGAGGCGGAGAAAATAAGAAATGCCTAATTAGATAACAAAGAAATATAGATAGCCAGGAATCGAAAATATGTAAGAGAGAGTAAAAAAAAAACGAAAAACAAGATAAAAAGACACCCAACAAGAAACAAATAAAACGAAGCAGAAACAGAAAAAAACGAAATACAAGAAACCCAACAACGAAAACGTAAAAAAAAAGAAAATAAAGACAGAGAAAGAGAAAGAAATAAGCAAAGAAAAGGTCAGCTAAAGGCAAAACGAAGGAAAGAGCACGTAACAAAAGGGGTTGAGGTTTTAGGAACTCCAGTAAGGGGCAGCAGGTGGCAGCTTATTCAGCGTCAATGGGTCGTCTTAATGGACTGAGAGTGAGTTAAGGTCGTACTATATAGACTTTGCTTGTTGCTTTATTCCTCTAGCGGA
>NC_051404.1:8948887-8949018 GCF_015228065.2 Penaeus monodon | reverse complement strand
GTGTGAGAGACATTCTTCCTTGGGTAACAATAGGACAAGTGATGTGGTATCGACACGTATGTTATTTGATTTCGAGTTTTTACTAAAGCGAGTGAATTCTTTTATTTATAGGTGTGTTATCTATTCTTTAT
>NC_051404.1:8947513-8947748 GCF_015228065.2 Penaeus monodon | reverse complement strand
TCTCTTCCCTTTAATTCAATTATGAAAGTTTCTATTATTAGTTCTTCATTACTGGTTCTCTGTTCACCCTCACTACCTTCTTTAGCGTTTAACCTCAGATTTTAACATACGATTTTTGTTCAGGAGAATGTTAATGGTCAACAATTTTTTTTCTTTTTTTTCATGAAATTTTGGAACCTCACGATGCATGTTCATTAGAAATTCATGTGTGACTTTTATTTCTCTTCTTTTTCGG
>NC_051404.1:8946685-8946858 GCF_015228065.2 Penaeus monodon | reverse complement strand
ATTCAGTATTTCCTAATTCAATGTGGATGAGTCTAGTTCTCCTTTAAATAGAGTTGACCTCAGTCTAGTGGCCTGAGAATCCTCCTCGTATAAAGGTCTTGTCAACCCCCGCGTAGGAGGCGCAGAAGGCGATGGAGCCGGCCTACCGCGCGCCTTTGCACCAGTTACCGTTT
>NC_051404.1:8946415-8946528 GCF_015228065.2 Penaeus monodon | reverse complement strand
AGACACTAAGAAAGAAAAGAACTAAAAGTCTAATGTTAAAATAATAAATAAGTGATCAGTTAAAACGCTAAAAATAGTCCGTATACACATCTACTACTTACTAAGGAGCCAAA
>NC_051404.1:8946240-8946335 GCF_015228065.2 Penaeus monodon | reverse complement strand
AAACTCTTTCCTTACGAAAGGGACATGCATTTGCTCTTGCGTCCACCACGGGTGTTGTGGCTGGATTCCATTGGAGTGGGAAGGCGTAGGCTTGG
>NC_051404.1:8945207-8945336 GCF_015228065.2 Penaeus monodon | reverse complement strand
GTAGGACAGAAGCTGATCTTTCTGCCCGAAAACCAAATTGTTTCTCGTTCAGTAATAGGTGTCCGTCGAAGTGTCTTATGAGTGTTTTTCTGAAATTATACCTTCAAATGTCTTGCTAGAAACAGACAG
>NC_051404.1:8944558-8944988 GCF_015228065.2 Penaeus monodon | reverse complement strand
AACTGATGGCTTGTCACTGTGACTGTAGTGTAGAGAGGGACGGATGGTGGAAGAAGATCGAGGTCAGGGACGCTCATTTTGCTTGCAAAGTGAGTAGCAAGTACCTGGGCCTTTTCTTCACTCGTGATTGCAGTGGTTTTATCAGGCTTTGTTAATGGGGGTATGATGTCGCCCAGAAGCAGGCCAGAAGCACTCCACCGGACTTTATCACCAGTAGTGCGACCAGACAGTTTTTGTTGCAGGTCTTTTTTCCATCGCCCAATCGCCCTCTTTTGTACGTGGTGCATTTTCTTGCTGGCCATCTTGTGCAGTTGTTGGTTGTGGTTGGCTAGATGCTGCTTTCATTGACGCCAAGCCCTACTTTTCTGGTCAGCAGCAGTGCGACACTGATAATCAAACCTTGGCTGATCCCCCGCTTTGCATCTATAGC
>NC_051404.1:8943214-8944276 GCF_015228065.2 Penaeus monodon | reverse complement strand
TTTACATCTTCCACATACTTTTTATCGCCCACATGCTTATCAAATAATCATACTGCGATTCTTCAGTTTCCTCTGTCTCTCTTCCTTTCTCTCTTTTCTTCATTATCGTCTTCTGCCTCATCTCACACATGCTTATTTTCCCGATGGTGTTCATGCGTGTGCCTATAATTGCCACGTCAGCGAATATTAATTCCACCAAAGTTATGCATATTGCCAGCTCCAACATTATATATATAATTTTTTTTTTCATTTTCCATTCTCTCCTTCTCTCTTTTATATTGGCCACGAGTTCGTATTTCAACTTTAGTTTATGGTGTAGTTAGTCACTCAAGAAGTAAATAGTACTTGCTACTCGATCGTCTGTTGGTACGATATTCCCCCCCCCCTCCCCTCTACATCTTGGGGGTGTTTTGTAGGAAAATAAGATGGTCCATACGATCTTAATACTTTTTTTTTCTCTTAATTACTTTGTGTATCATCGATATTGCTATTATTGTCTTTATTCTGGTTTTCTTTTGTCTTATCATTACTCGTGTTCTTATCCTTCTCAGTTATCATTGATACTGTTATTACTATTCCTGTATCTTTTTTTATATATCAGCATGATTATTAGCTGTTCAGAAATATATCTAGGTGTCACAATAAAGCTTCCAACATATAGCGTGTTTGCTTTGATTATCACGAGGACAAGAAACAGCTCTCCGTAAATTATTCGGAATATTCATCTTCTGAATCTTTTATGTTAAGAGGGATTAAAACTATTAGTCAAAAGCGATAGACCGGGCAAGTACTCGTACAGATACGTACATACAAGGATGTGCCCTTAGTGATATTATATGGGCAATAATTATTTCAACAGTAACAGTTCTAGGCCTAATTCTGAAATGTAAAATCTCGATAGTTAAACCTCTGTTTCCTGAGTCTTAATTGCCAAAATCATCCTTTCATCATAATCACAAGAAGGCTTCTGCTGGAATCATTTTATTACTTTTGTACCCTGAAGTGAAGCTTCAAATATGGAAGGTTTATTTTTTTTTAATATTTCCATTATTAGCATCATTG
>NC_051404.1:8941887-8942427 GCF_015228065.2 Penaeus monodon | reverse complement strand
CACTTGTTAGAGCGCTAGGGACAGCAATGGCTAAATCTTTCCACTACCTTTTCGTCAGTGATTATCAGCCTTGGCCATACATCAAAGATTTTCTCGACTCTTTGATTCCAATATAGGAAAAGGACACATAAATGGCGAAAAATGCTATCAAAGTAAGCTATTCCACAAAATCTTTATCTTATCACAGAGATGTAGGTTTTGTTACAGTTATCGTATATTGCTTTCTGTTGTTAAATATAATGCAGCTAGATAATGTTATCACCATTATCCATTATTTCTACTGTCACAATTACTCTTTTAATAATCATTATCACTATTATCAGAATTAAATTTTACTGTCTTAGCTCCTTTTATTATTAATGTAATAAATTTTATTCATAGTAACATTCATTAGTATCAACAGTACAGGTTCTATTAATTATAAATAATACTACTCTAACTCCTATTTTTTATATGTATATGTTTCTCATTATTAATTTATGGTAGCGACAGTATCATTAACCTTTTATTTTTGATATGATAGCCATTATCATTAACTTT
>NC_051404.1:8940969-8941637 GCF_015228065.2 Penaeus monodon | reverse complement strand
TCATCTATTTATTTACTTATTCATTTAATTATCTACATCTTCATTTCTCGCCTTCTTGTAATAATGAATTCTTAAATACAGCTTTTGGAAATGAAGAAGAATCACGGGGACTGATTATGATGTCCACACATATATACTTGTTCTGTTTACCTATGTTACCAGCTGAGATAAAGATTACTGAGGTTAAAGCCTTCATATCACTAATCTTTAAGATTAGCGACCTAAAAAAGTCGGCTCATTAGTTTTGCATATTTAAAAACAATCTCCAGTATGAAAACTAATGTTTAAGGACCGTAATCTGCGCCTCGTCTATAAATTCTATCTATCTTGGCAATGTTTAAACGAATCCCCAGACCAGTTTGTGTGTAAAGAATCCATCTAAATATACTGTGTTCATCAGCGTGTGTAAATAAATACTCCTAAAAATCAAATCCATCTTGAAAGTATTATTATCTCCTTGGAGCTCTAAAGTGTAACATAAGAACGCTTAACGTAAACGAAAAGATCTCCTCGGTAGACTTAACAACACAAACATCACAATGAGAGAGCCTGCAGTGAGACAAGAACAGCTTCAACGTAGCCAGTATATCACAGACACGATCTCAGCAATCAAGATATCTCCATCAAGAACCGAAGAACGTCTTTTGGAGCGTACGAGCTTCCTCTTG
>NC_051404.1:8940124-8940864 GCF_015228065.2 Penaeus monodon | reverse complement strand
CTTCTTTTTTTTTTGGGGGGGGGGGTTAACTTACTCTTTAGTTATTCTTCGATAAAGAGAAGTAAAAAAAGAGTGGATTTTATGCAGTAATAATTATAGGAATGGGTCTGTCTGTATGTTGTATAATCTGAAAAAAAAAATCAAAAGGTTCAGAATCTCTTGATTAGTTACGATTTTTATTCTTTTTTCTTTTATCAGTTTGTGTATATAGCGTATAACCTGAGAAAAGTTATCGGAAAAGGTCAAATCCAAGCCTTAACCAAGGCCCAGGATGTCATAGGAGAGTCGAAACATACCCCCAGCAGGATCAAACGTTTATCAGACGACCATCACATTCTCTGTAATGTTCCTCAGTACCACAACTACATTACACGCAGGGGGCCGAACTGGCTACAAATGATACCAACACGACGCTTTATATTTATCACAGCTGTGTCTTGGTACCCATACAGAAAACTGGGGAACTGTTTTACATGGTGTGTGCATTGATCGATGGGTAAAATCCGTGTCTTTCTCAGGGCCCAAGACGGTGTTCTGATGTAACGATAACTTAAGATCGTATAGATACAAAAGTGGAATTGAAGGATGGTGTGTATGGCGCCTGGCATTGTGGGAATAATATTTCTGAAGGGTATGGGAACCGCCATTGGATTTTGCGACTAATTAACATGTTGCGAAATATTAAATCAAAGCATTATATTTAAAGCGAAAAAGGAGATATGTATATAAAGATCGTATCG
>NC_051404.1:8939143-8939229 GCF_015228065.2 Penaeus monodon | reverse complement strand
GCGAGCATCTCTCATGCATTCAGCACACAATCTCTCTCGTTCCTGCATCTCTGCTTTTCAAAGTCGATCTGGCGTTTATGCCATTT
>NC_051404.1:8938978-8939088 GCF_015228065.2 Penaeus monodon | reverse complement strand
AATATCTATATCGTGATTTTTACCTTGCCTGATAGTTTTTTTATGAAAAAGAGTTTTTTGTTTTATATCTTTATATAGATTTATCATCTATATTTATATAATTTTATACA
>NC_051404.1:8938670-8938825 GCF_015228065.2 Penaeus monodon | reverse complement strand
TTTTGATCTATTATTTCCATCAGTCACCGTGTTTACTTTTACCTTTTTTGACCTGAAAACACCAGCTTTCACAGCAACAACAAGTTCAAGTCGAAAGAACCTGATATTTCTATTATGTTGGGAGCTGATCTCCATGTTTATGAGGAAATATATCA
>NC_051404.1:8938450-8938632 GCF_015228065.2 Penaeus monodon | reverse complement strand
CATTGATTTTCTACTCCTGACTTGGGTGTGCTTGCGTTTACTTTTCCTTGCCTTTACTTCGCTTTAGACGGAATTTTTATTCCCTTCGAGAATCACCATCATTGCTCCTCGTCTGCCGTGTTTTTGAAAAGCTGGTTTTTATTTAAAAGCCTTTTGTTAGAGAGTTATTTAGGAGCACTTTG
>NC_051404.1:8938289-8938395 GCF_015228065.2 Penaeus monodon | reverse complement strand
AATTCAGCTTTTGACTCAAATTTTAACGTAAGCCTTTATCTCAGCACATCGCATCGAAGTCACATTTTATTCATTATGGCAACTTGGCTCAATGATTATAGGGAAA
>NC_051404.1:8938143-8938240 GCF_015228065.2 Penaeus monodon | reverse complement strand
AACTTTGTTTAGTTCGTGTCTCATTTAACAGTAGTTATGAAAAACAACATATCAAGGAGGTCCTGTATATCAAGGGTTAGCTGTGGGACACATGGCC
>NC_051404.1:8936308-8936757 GCF_015228065.2 Penaeus monodon | reverse complement strand
CAAATAACGATACTAGTGCCAACATTTTCATTAATATCTTATTTTAAACGTCTGTATCAACTAGAATGCAAGTCATAAGGAAACACGCTATTAAACAATCTTATTTATTACCTAATTATTTATTCAGCTAATAATCAAATGTATATACACCTCTCATACTTTTTCCCCTCTACATAAATACAAAACCAGCTTTTCTTTTTTTATCCATCTAATCAATCTTCCCTCTTGAATGCTGTTAACCGGACCGGAGAACATGCGCCCTTTTGCTTATTGATTCAGCAGCACAGCCTATTATACAGACTAGATGCATTGGTGAAATAGTTCAGAATACTTGCAGGTGGAGCGAGCGAGGGGGAAGGCGAGAGGTTTCGTTTAAGATTTTCGAAGACGCTTTGAATGTGCGTTTTTGGATAGTTTATTTCTTTGGTGTTTGTGATTTTCGAATGCTG
>NC_051404.1:8935586-8936251 GCF_015228065.2 Penaeus monodon | reverse complement strand
CAGCTATCATCATGATTATCAAATTTTTTATCGTCTTTAATCCCCCAAAAAACAACAACAAAAAAAAACAGACACGCTTTTACACTTTAGTTTATAATACAATAACCTGTTTTTTTATGAAAAATAATCGATTTTTTTTTCCTCTTGTAGTTTGGTGTGTTATTCCCATAATTGGAAAGAAAGAAAAAAACTTTAGGCCGGAGAGATGGCTCTGTCCTTTGCCATTCGTACTGTTATCTGATGACCCCCATAACAACCTCATGACTGAGTGAAATTGGCTGTTTGACCTTGATCATGGTTGTGATTGGCTCCCTGCTGCGAGCAATTTGTACTCTGTCTGGGAGGTGGGTACAAAGGGGTAGGGACAGGCAGGGGAGGGGGGTAGAGGGCATCTTGTGATGGGGGGAGGGCAGGGGAGGGGGGTAGAGGGTATCTTGTGATGGGGGGAGGGCAGGGGAGGGGGGTAGAGGGTATCTTGTGATGGGGTGGAGGCAGGGGAGGATATCTTGTGATGGGGGTGACAGTGGAGTGATGGGGTGAAGGGGTGAGAGGAGGGGTGGAAGAGTGAGGGGAGGGGTAATGGGGGGTGACCAGGGTGGGGTGATGGGGTGAAGGGAAGGAGGAGGGGGAAGGAACTTTTAGGGTATTGGTGATATAGGTAACGG
>NC_051404.1:8935335-8935558 GCF_015228065.2 Penaeus monodon | reverse complement strand
GGCTATGCAACATCCCGTGATGGGGATGGATAATAAAAGAGGTTGGCGAAGGAGGGGGGTGGGGGAGAGGAGAGAGAGAGAAAAGGGAAAAACTTGTTAATGTTTCAGCTCTGCTTCCTGCTTGAGTCACGTGCGGAGGTGGGGGATGGGGGGGGGGGCGGTCGATGGCGTATAAGGAGGGGGGGGGGAGGCAGGAAAGGGCGTCGCTGGTTTTCCAAATGTT
>NC_051404.1:8934997-8935166 GCF_015228065.2 Penaeus monodon | reverse complement strand
TTTAGTGATTCAATTGGCTTACTATACATGAGCTCCTGAGACGCGGAACAAAATTAGTTTTCTCGCCCACTTCTGTTAAGACTCGGAGGAAGTGACGATCAACCTTCGTTCGGAATTCTAAGAGAGCGAAGGACCAAAGAAGGTTTGAAATTCCACTGGGTTATATCCC
>NC_051404.1:8933314-8933912 GCF_015228065.2 Penaeus monodon | reverse complement strand
GGAGTCGCAAATTGCGGCGGAAACCCGAGCTGGTCCTCGGGCGCATCAACCCCCAGCCTCATTCACAAAACCTCCCTGCTTGAGGACGTCAAACTCGCCCATTCCGCTCTGTTCTCGCCGGTAGTCGGGTCAGGTGAGAGCAGGGGTAGGGAGGGCGAGGCGGGGAGGGGGAAGTGACCTGGGGAGCGGGGAGAGGACTGCTTAATTGGCCATCATTTGCATGCAATTGCGAAACACATGTTGCATGTCGATAACCGGTCCCTCGTAGTTGAATGGAATCTGCAAGATGCAAAATATCATATGCTTGTCTTCTTGGCATCAACTCGTGAAGATGTTACCTTTGCTCAGATGTTCATGTTTTTATCTTGATCGACAGATGAGGATAGACTAGCTGTCTGATTGGCACATGTGTACATTTAAATAGACATAAATACATAAACATTCGAAAGCAGCCAAGCAGTCTCATAGATAGCCTGACAAGAATGACATACAAAGGGCCACGTGGTAATCCAGAGCTCAGATAAGAATACAAACGGCTCCTCGACGGACGAAGATCGAAAACGAAAATGTTTGAATCCTGTCAATATTTTTTTTTTCC
>NC_051404.1:8933065-8933261 GCF_015228065.2 Penaeus monodon | reverse complement strand
CGTTAGTACTGGACCTCCTTCGTCCTCTCACATTCATTCATTAAGTCGGAGAAAACGAGGAGTGGAAACCAGTTCTTCCTTACAGTGATATCCGCCTCTATCCCTCTATTTGAAATTATTTGTCTAATATATGAGCGATTTAATTATTAATAATGCTTTAGTCAAGTTCGTTTTCAAAGCAAAAATGGCAATGTTG
>NC_051404.1:8931523-8931894 GCF_015228065.2 Penaeus monodon | reverse complement strand
GTCAAACTAATACAACTAGTGTCTAATTGAAAAATTGCTGCCATCACTGTTGCCAACCGTATCAACAATATCATCATATTTTTACAACAAATATTCCAGGAATCACTGAGTTTCATTAATATACAAACTTTAATCAAACCGTGTAATTTACATCAAACATTATTTCAAGTTCTCATTATGTTCTTATGCTTCAAATTCCAGAAAGTCTAAAATTATTGTGCCAGGTCCATGTTATTCAGTGATGATTGTGCAACTGTGGATAATTTGCAAAACAGTTGATCCGGTACATATAATCATGTGTTATTCTTTTCTTCCCTTTGTGTTTACATATTTTTTAAGACCGGGATCTTTCACATAACTGCTATTGCTGA
>NC_051404.1:8931231-8931451 GCF_015228065.2 Penaeus monodon | reverse complement strand
TTTGTAAATCCTTTACTTCCCGATTTTACTAAATTGTACTTTTTTCATTAACGTTATCGGGACAAGTTCCCGACACACGCATGAATGAACACAATCACCGCCAGAACAACAATAAAAGAACAAAAACATTGGTCCACAATACAATGTTTCACGCAAGGTGTTATCAGAAATTTGAGCAATATTGAAAAGAAAATTGTCAAATGCTTTTTTGGAAAGTTAA
>NC_051404.1:8930823-8931187 GCF_015228065.2 Penaeus monodon | reverse complement strand
GACTATAAGTTATGTTGATGTTAAATTCCCCTGAATAAAGCCATAAACACTGTGCCTATAAATATATTGCGACTTTGGTGATAAACCTCACTTTACTAGCTACATTTCCATATAAATCGAAATAACTTCACCATTTTGTTTATGCATGCCTTTTATATCGTAACAACAAACATTTGACAAAAAACCCTGTGCATGATTTTCTTAAAACCTCACCTTTTTTCTTTTTTTAATGGTTATCACAAGGATCGTCACATTCTTTTATCTATATTATCATCAACATTTGCACTTTTACCCCCATTCTCATTGTTGTTCGAAATATCATTGCAATGTCTTCTCTGGGTTTGGATTTTTTTTTTTTTGTCTT
>NC_051404.1:8929302-8930708 GCF_015228065.2 Penaeus monodon | reverse complement strand
TTACGTCTGGTTTCGTTTTATTTATGTTTGAGAATTTGAAAAAAAAGCTATCTGCATAGTATATGCTATAACCTATCAACAAACAGAGGTGGACCACCAACCGACCTGCAAGCTGCAACACCTCCTTCCTCCCATGTGTCACGTCTATGGGAAATCCACTTCCCGGGAAAACAAAAATAGCCTTAGTGACGGATGAGGCTCGAGACAAGTTTCGAAACAGCATCATATTTAAGGCGAACCGGCCATACATCAGCCAAAATGAAGCAGTTTAAGAGGCTAGACCCCCTATTGGTTGACGCCACGGGAACTACGAGATCGCCGACGCTGATTGGTTGGTGATGAATGACCACAATTTACATACATTTTCTGTGGTGTTTGAGAATGGATGTTTTACCGGGGACTTTTTTTCATATATTCTTTTTTTTCCTTCTTATTTCGCCTATATAAATCAGTTTGCCTTATTCCGTGCCACAGTTCTGAAGTCGAGGCTTTGTTATTCATGCATCAGGAAGCGTAACAAAGCCCCTAATTTAGTTAAAGCTTCAGAGTCCTCATTCATCAGGCTTTCAGTAAAGGAAGGAAAAGTTTCATAACGTTGCAAAGGATGCACGTGTTAACCCTTGCAATGTTGCTTTCGGGTGTACTGGTGGCTGTCTGCTACCTGTGTTTGCACATCGTATGCATGATGGATTCTCTTCCTAGTCAAAGGGAGCGAGGAGAGATAGGACTATGATGAAAAGCTGGAAGAGGGATGGAAGGTAGGTTAAGGTAGTGCAATGTTTAAGGTTCTATTTTCACGTTTATGCATTACTGTTTCAAACTACTTGTGTATCTTTTAGAATGTTTGATCAAAGTATCAATATGCTTATGTTATATTACCTCTGATTCTTACATGTATAATTTTCTACGTGGATGAACTACATACTACAACACTTGTTCTTCATCTGTGAGACTTACACTATTTGAGTAAATAGAAACTGCTCTTGATTAAGACGGTAGTACAAACTTCTTTTATTGATAAGGTACGGTTTTTTACCCCTTCTGATACTGGATGTTGACATTCTGTTGACAATTTATTACGTAAGAGATAAAATGTTTACAGGACCTCTTGACCAAAGAAGAAAACACACAAAGACCATCCAATGCAAATCTAACAAAACGTCAAGTTGTGTGATCCTTGCAAACCCTCTCTCACGCTTAACTCACTCTGCACACTGGTCTAGATACAACACCGATATCCTACCAAACCTGCGTATCCTACATCCTGAAAGTGAGCTGCAAGAATCCTTACCCGCTGTGGCCAAGGATTCCCAAGGACATGGCAGACGTCCTGTTAAGTGGGAGAAGGATACCGGATACGGAGACTGGGCTTGGGGTCCTGCTTGTGCCTTCATGCACTGACAGTG
>NC_051404.1:8928734-8928959 GCF_015228065.2 Penaeus monodon | reverse complement strand
CTTCTGCTTGCATGTTGTCTGCTAATGTCGGAATGTATTTAGGAAAAGATTATTGGTCTGCAGTTATTTTGGAAGTTATGTTTGCGTGTGTCCACTCTGCGTGTAGGATTTTCTCATTATTCCACTTTTTTCTATACTGTGTCACCTCTCTTTCATGTACATTCATATGATGTTTTTTACGTGTTTATTTATCTTTTTCTTCCTCTTTCGTCTGTCTATCTCTCT
>NC_051404.1:8927881-8928171 GCF_015228065.2 Penaeus monodon | reverse complement strand
GTCAGACCACGAATCGGCCTTCCCCTTTAAGGAAACAGCGTGGCGCGTGGCGGTCGGGGAGCAATGCCGCTTCATTTTAAGGTAAGTACAAGTTTTGTGGTATTTCCTGTCAAGGATCTCAGCCCCTTTCTCGTTACCTCCTTACAGACAGGGGTCAAACGGGGTCAAGCAGGTGGGTTTGCACGAGCGGAGTCACACCTCTGGCGCCCCGTGTCTCCGGCGAGGATGACTTGGCCGTGGAGAGTCATCGCCGGCGCTCACGCACGCTTACACGCGCTTTCAGGTCAGAG
>NC_051404.1:8927567-8927678 GCF_015228065.2 Penaeus monodon | reverse complement strand
ATGTTGTTCAGTTAATCCAGCCATCTATACTCAGTTCTAAGACTAATCAATTAGTACATGGTCTTCACTTGAACTGAAAATCCATAATTTGTTTTCCTCAACTTTTCAAGT
>NC_051404.1:8927273-8927534 GCF_015228065.2 Penaeus monodon | reverse complement strand
TTTTCCTTTTTTCACCATAAATAGCGACACCATTTCCAGCTTGTCCAAATAAAACAATTTTCAACGATGACAACAATAGTAACGCTATCGTTATTAACTAAGAAATGACTGGATAGATGAATAATATATATACGGTAAACAGTGTATCGAGAAATAATGGTAATAGTTATGGCGGTAACCATATGTTTATCATAAACTGGATTTAAGAATTTGGTTCGGACAAAAGACGATTAAATGTGAATAAGGAAAATAAAAAGGACC
>NC_051404.1:8926789-8927050 GCF_015228065.2 Penaeus monodon | reverse complement strand
AGAAGAAAACCTCATATCTCTTTATGTCATCCAGTGACCCCCCGCTGCCTGGGTCTCAAGGGGTCGGAGATCTGTGTTGCATACCCATAACCCCCTCCCCCCCCTCGCCACCATCATGCCCATCCCATATGCCTTTCACCCCCCCCCCCTGCCCTTTCCCTTATCGCCCCCTTGCATAATATATATATCATCGTGCTGTCACGGAGTTGACACACTAACATCTCACCAACGCGTACTTACTTTTTCTGTTTCTTTTCAGCT
>NC_051404.1:8926241-8926608 GCF_015228065.2 Penaeus monodon | reverse complement strand
TTGTTCTTCTTTTCCTCACCTTTTCGGTATTTGTAATTTAAATTTCTCTGTTTCTTAAGTGTCAAGTGAAGGATCCAGGTATAGGGTCAGGGAGATTGGTGGGTGGGGGAAGGTGCAGGCAAACAGGGGTAGAGAGGGGGTGCAGGCAAACAGGGGTAGAGAGGGGGTGCAGGCAAACAGGGGTAGAGAGGGGGTGCGAGCAAATAGAGGTAGAGAGAGGGTGCAAGCAAGGAGGGGTAGAGAGGGGGTGCAGGCAAACAGGGGTAGAGAGGGGGTGCAGGCAAAGAGGGGTAGAGAGGGGGTGCGAGCAAAGAGGGGTAGAGAGGGGCTGCAGGCAAACAGGGTGGGAGGGAAGAAGGCACGGAGT
>NC_051404.1:8925830-8926217 GCF_015228065.2 Penaeus monodon | reverse complement strand
TTCCATGACCGCCTCCGCTGCTGTTGCTTGAGAAGAGTGACGATGGCCGGCATTATATTCAGCTCACATGCAGCTGCGGTCTCGAGTGTGCTGCTCCTGCCGCTATCAGCATATTTTCAACTGCAATTATAATGATGCCCCCTCGCCCCCCCCCCCTTTTTTTTTGAGTGGTGCCAGTGTCTGCGGAGGAGGAAAGGGGAGACAGATGGGGGGGGGGAGCGAAGAGGAAGAGGGGGATTTTATTCAACGTCATCGGTTTTTTTCTCTCTTTCCCTTTTCTTCATCTGTTTGTTTTCTTCCTGAATATCAGCTCTTTTCCTTTTAACCGCATATTTTACGATACATGTATATTCATTTTCTAAATCGACAAAAATTATGTACTACTGT
>NC_051404.1:8924404-8924866 GCF_015228065.2 Penaeus monodon | reverse complement strand
ACAGGGTAACTTTTTGAATTATGAGACACAAATACTTGCATAATAAGATTGCAACTCCAACAAGCTGCACGTGATGCCCAAGACACATCAAGTGAAGACAGACGCGAGAGATGTTTGAGGCGGTTGTGGCTGTGTTAAGGTAGATGTGGAATGTGGTAGAAATGTGGTAGTTTGGTTTAATGTGGCGAGGAATTTAGTGGAAGTCCTGGGCGATCGCTCTGGGAGGTTCTAATAAGGTGAGAGTTTTTTACAAAAGAATGTGCTCTTTTTATCTTAAGTGTGGCCCCTTAGTTCTTTAGCTCTGTTTGCATATTTAGTAATTGCAGTTTACGTGTATAATTTTTTCCCCTATGGTTTGTATATCTCTATAGTACGCACTTCCTGTATATAGAATTGTATACTCCTTGTAAAGAGATTACAAGGACGCACTCAAATAAAATTATCAACTAGAAATATCGATGA
>NC_051404.1:8923490-8924216 GCF_015228065.2 Penaeus monodon | reverse complement strand
TGATTTATACCTCTCTTCTCTCTCCTTTATGCGCACGATGCACAATGCACTCGTGATCTACCATCCCTTTCCCTCAAAAAAAAAAATCATTCGAACGGTTCGAATCTCGGACCATGCGTTCGAATCCCCTCACCTCGCCTATTGTGGTCTTCTCTGGGCCAAGATACTCAATCACCATAAACAAAGCACTTACCATTGGCGGATAAGTAGGTAAGCTACATGATCTGCGTCACATAGGCTTTGTGTCTTGAGAATCGAGTATGTACTGCGGCCGGGATGAACCACCAAGGCCGCGAAGAACATGGCGTATGCACAACAAACCCTTTTTATCCGCGGTCTGTGTTCGAACGCTTCATTGGCACGGAACACGGGTTCCTTTTCACCCTATGAAGCCCCGGCCGAGTGAAATACTGCGGTGAGCTTTTTCTTTTGTGTTCTAGTTCAGCCTTAGTATCCTGTATTCTCCCTCCGTATTGTTATTCGCTCGTGGTCTCTGGTTTGCTCTGCATTTTCTCACGTAGCAGATTCAGGTGTGAGATACGTGATATCGGTATTAAATCAACACGAACAAGCTTGCAGGTTTCGGCTTATAAAGTTTTACTTATTTGCAGGAATTTGATAGAAAAATATGATTTGATATGCTGACTTATTTCATTTAAAAGGAGAAACTATAAGTTTTAATATTGATCTTGAAATTCAATATGATGTGCGTATGCAAATTTGAAT
>NC_051404.1:8921920-8922163 GCF_015228065.2 Penaeus monodon | reverse complement strand
ACAATAAGAATCTGTCTGAGCATCGTCATGAAAGGCCAAACTATCTCCCATAAATGCCTCTCATCAGACGCGTTAATTAATTACACACATTTATTTGATCTCGTGACGCAGCATCCCTGAGAAGGAGGTGAAAGCTAGCCGGGAAAGGAAGAGGTATCTATTCCCTTGCTGACTTTCCTGATTAGCATTTTTTTTCTGACTTACATTATGAGAACAAAACATTGAGATATGTTGGGCTGGAGT
>NC_051404.1:8920057-8921215 GCF_015228065.2 Penaeus monodon | reverse complement strand
ACACACATCGCCCAGGCCAATGGAGAAAAGCCAAACACAACGAGACTACACCCTATGCCGATCGCCCCCTCCCCCCCCCCCTAAAAAAAAGAGAGAGAGAAAGCATAAATAAATAAAGTTGAACATCCGATCACCGGAGCAGAACCGTCATAAAAAGTGATAGAAAGTCGGAGTTCCACGCGCGTGAGCCTCAATGCTAAATTCCCATTGTAAACATTAACGCCAAACCAAGTGTTACTCGCGTCCGAAAGATACCATCGCTGGAAACGACCTAACTTACAGGCTGAGGCAGTTACAAGCGAAGGTCACTCGTGCATCTTATTGCAACGTCTTCGGCCAATAATGCAACCGGCTGGGGAATGCAGGCTTGCACCTCGACTGCTTGCTCGTACGTATATCTCTTAAATGCATTTTGGATTATAATTTGTGGCTTTGTGAACGTGTCTGTTCATTCATATTCCGTGTAGTTCAGCTGAAATGATTAGACTAATAATTGTATCTTGTTTTTATATATAATCTGTTATATACGTACCTTGATATTATCCTAGATTATTTGAATTAATGCATACATGGACATACAATACATATATGTACAATAATGTTTTATGTATAAAGTGAATAAGCATACACATGTATACTAATTCCTGTTACCCCATAAATCATCAAACCTTATATCAGTATACATCTAAACCCCCCCGTTATAAATCGCTACACCCTTACACTAGAATATATACTGAAGTGAAAAGGAATCTCCCACATCTTCAAGAAATTTATGTTATGCCTCATCTGTTCTCTCATTTTTCACCTAAATCGTTGTCACGCTTGGCCACGTCTTCGAACCAGGATGTGCTTGCGTGTTCATCATCCTCTCCCTCGCGACATGCATCACCCAGCAACTTTAACACTTCGGGCTCAGTTCCTGTCCGATGATGATGCATTCGGCCAGTTCCAGGCAAATTCAGGCACGGATATTGAAATTTGTGGTATATATTTTGCTTCTTGCAATATTTTCATTATGATGCACACGCGAAATTTGAATTCTTTTTGAATTGATTGTTGTGCAACCTCTGGGTGACTTCTATTTAAATCTTTTATATGCAAACGGATTCAAACCTGATATAGCTAGTTTTTGCAAGTACCTATAATGATTATGCAAGA
>NC_051404.1:8918701-8918825 GCF_015228065.2 Penaeus monodon | reverse complement strand
GGTACAAGAGACCCTGCTCTTCAGCAAGGCACGCTTTACTATGTGTTAACGGAAGCAATCTTAGATACACTGACCTATTCTCTAAGGTCCCTTGAGTAGCATTTGTTCTCTGCTTTCGATAGAG
>NC_051404.1:8917887-8918624 GCF_015228065.2 Penaeus monodon | reverse complement strand
AATAGCAGCAAAAAAGATGCCTTGTGTGTGTGTGTTATGTATAAAAGGGCGGACAGATTTTGGGGTGAACACACAATCTTTTGGGAAAGCTATCTTGACCTCTGGATTAAAGAAGAGAGAAAAAAATGTAAAGAATGAAAAAAGTTATGTTAAATACGCTGCGATGATTACAGCATTTTGAATTTTATGCCCCGTTATATTCTGGAAGAGTGGATTGTAATTTCTTAATTCGCCAGAAATATATGTGGAAGTTGTCTGAAATAATACACGGAAGGTTTAGATAGTCTTGTCGTGAATAATGAGATAGAAAACACAAGCGGGATGTAATTTAAGTCCATTAATGCCTCATATATCGCACCGATGGCTATAATGCAAAGACCAATGTTAGTTTTTCTCTTTTTTTTTCACATTTTCCCCCCATCGCTTTTTCTTACTTTAATGACGGTCTCGGTTAAGCTTAGAAGTTTGCCGAGGGGCGTTGTTCACCTGTTTCCTTATTTGCGTAACAAAGGTATCTGAGGCAACTTTGACTGCATTTATTTATCGTGCTTTAAATTCTATTTTCATGACGACTTTTGTCAGACTGATGGTCATGTGTGCTGTCCGCTTGTGTGCCAAAGGTTGCGAATCTACGACAAGCTTGGTAGTAACTTGCATTTCTCTACCCGTTCTTAGTTCTTAGTTCTTATGTCGATTTATTTTACCCACTCTACTTCTCCTTCGTTCCTTTCTCTCGA
>NC_051404.1:8917744-8917869 GCF_015228065.2 Penaeus monodon | reverse complement strand
GGGGGGGTGACATTTGCATATAAAAGAAAAACGGATTTACCTTTGTGTCTTCGGGGGTGAGTTGCCTTGTATATCATGCTGTAGATGTAGCTTTCGATGATTTAAATCACATGTTTTATTTAGTA
>NC_051404.1:8916799-8917347 GCF_015228065.2 Penaeus monodon | reverse complement strand
GAAACTTATTACTATCAACGCTACCTTTAACAACACCAGCGTCTAAATAATATCGGCTGACCGCGTTGAAGGTTTTGTCCTCGAGTTCAACCATACGACCAAACCTATATATATATTAACACATGATTTACAGAGTCATAAATATAGGTAATTGTGCATGGACGGGGCGAACAGCGGGGGAACTTAGGAAAAACTGTAATTACAAAATGAGGTCCATTAAAAAGCTTTACTATTTGTACCGTGATGATGACTTATGAGTAATTAAACCCTTCAACAACTTACTTCCTAAGTAGACGATATTTTTTTGCATCTATGGTAATTATTACTGTGTGGAATCATTATGTATAAGTGTGACTAATGTCCAGTGCAACTGTAACCGATGAGCTTTTAATGACCCCTTTTCAATGTAGATTTGATAAACTCGGAGGAAATTGTGTTGTTTTGAACGATTGTGGTGGCAAACCCATTACTTTTCCGCATGCAATGGCTAGTGCTGCAACGCTAGAAATGTACGACATAAAAACTGGAGTAATAATGACAATCCATGA
>NC_051404.1:8916298-8916376 GCF_015228065.2 Penaeus monodon | reverse complement strand
GCATCAGAGCTGACCGTGGAATGAGAATCATTATTTGCCAGAGAATATTTTTATAACACTTTTAATCATCACTTTGGA
>NC_051404.1:8915447-8916119 GCF_015228065.2 Penaeus monodon | reverse complement strand
AATTTTTCATTTTCAGCTGTCATGAAAAGTGATACCTGTTTTATAAAATTCATACTACCTGGGGAGCTAGCATATCAGTGTTTCTGTTCTGCTTCGTGAACGGATGGATGTGAACCGGATCCATATGCGGATTCATTATTGTTGAAATCCGTCTATGAAATGAACATGACAGAGAATCACTGCAATCTGACTCTTTTCATCCAAGAGCTTTTCATTCTAAGAACAAAAAAACAACACTTCCTAATGAAATGAAAAGGATAAAAGAGATACACAGACGTAGGGTTAAACGACACATAACCGTGTTCCTGTTATCCCCCCCCCCCACAATCATGTCTACGTAAAGGCCTCATTCGAAACCTGTGATTCGAGCCGTTCGATCGTTGAGCATTCGAAGAGCTCACTCGTCTCGGGGTCTTTATCTCAACAGACTTAATATCGGCTACGTAATGGAAGGAATATGTGAGGTCGAGAGAAGTGAAGTTCTTTGGGATCGTGTCTTTATTGATAGAGGGTAGACCGTGAGATAATTCCGCCATTCCGTGTCTTAGACGTGTGTCTCGCTCACACCTTTATGTTGGGTCACGTGTTTTGGCCATGGGTGAGCTGTGTTGGACACCTTGTAGGGTGTAGGTTTACATGCTGTGGACACAGATACACACATTCACATATAGT
>NC_051404.1:8914957-8915335 GCF_015228065.2 Penaeus monodon | reverse complement strand
TCCAGATAAATAAAAAAAACGATAATACTAAGGTAAAATTAACCCTTTCTTTTATTCACTATTGCCATTCATATTTATACAGAACTGTCAGACTAGACTTTAAAAAAATATATATTTTTCAGAAAAATCGTTAGAATGGATGTGTATGTGATTATATATAAAATAAGAATGATTATTTTTTCTTTTTTTTACCAATAGAGGGAATGTGTAAGGTGACCAAAAATCAATATCGAATAATGTGAATGTTTAGGAAAAGAAAATGCTCATTCCACTTATTGTTTTGCTTTTATGAACAAATAAACGTTACGTTTATAAATGGTACGTTTATGAGGACAATAAATAATTTGGGCAAAACCTAAAGTGTGGGTAGCAAGCCGC
>NC_051404.1:8914553-8914625 GCF_015228065.2 Penaeus monodon | reverse complement strand
ACTGTTGATTTTGTTAAAAAAAATTGATAAGAGAGATAAAAGAACAAGTCGCTATATACATAAAAAAAAAAA
>NC_051404.1:8912640-8913394 GCF_015228065.2 Penaeus monodon | reverse complement strand
ACTGATTAACAAAAGATTATGTACACATATCATAAATCAATTCATTGTACCAACAATAATGTGTAATGTACATCGTATGAACTAATAAATCACATATGAAGTAATTACACCTGCAGATACAGCACTCACCTCCTTTTACCTTCATCGACCTATGGTATTATTTTCTTATAAACATATGAATAAACCAATTCATTATAGAATAATCGGCGGATAAAACCTTTTTTTTCTTATTTTTTAGATACTATAATCGGTTCCAAATGAAGGGGTTTATGACACATATACCATATATTGGCCATTTTTCAGAAGTTTTCATTCGCTGGCTTAGTAATTCCCTTCACCAACCATCCACACATCCAGATCCACACGCATCAACCGGTCCTTCCTTATCGCCTCATCTAGTCTCCTTCCACTCATCCACATATCCGTTTAATCTGGGTCCTTCCTCATATATCTCACCGCAGCTTTAACATATGTCTTTATCCTTCCAATTAGACATCTTCCTCTACAACACACAATTCCACACAGCCACAGGGTATATGTACCCATCCCATCTCCGTCCACCAAGCACACACGTGCCCTTGGTGCCGGCAGCGGCGTGGGCAAGTGATCGCCACTTCATTTGCATATTCACCTTGCAATAATCTCATTAGCGCACCGATCAATCGCCTGCTTTTAGATCTAGCGACTCTGGGGTCTTATCTGCCTGTGTTGCAGACTCACCTCGTCTTTCTTGCTGCCTTTGACTGGTGATACA
>NC_051404.1:8912190-8912613 GCF_015228065.2 Penaeus monodon | reverse complement strand
TCTTTTGTCGTCTAGCCTCATGATATGCTTGTCTGTCTGCATGTCCTCTGCCCCATAAGCCCGGCTCTGTAAGCTGGATGAACCCCCGCCGCCCTTGCCGAGCCCCACCTCGTCCTCGTCTGGGATTCTCCCGCGTGCATAATGGGTTTACAAAACACATTATAAATCCCAACAAACTATCGACAGGGCTTATCATCAGACAGCCAGTAATTGGCCTCAATCATATACTTACAGTTTAGCCCACGTATAATCTGCTTTAACAGTCGGCGTGCTAATGATCATTGGCTCTCAATCGGCGTCGAGTTGGTTGTGACGGCAGGGGAGAGGGGGGAAGGGTCAGTGAGGATCAATATTGGTCCGTTTATAAGCTACGGACGGGGCGCTTCCCTCGCTAATCGGCTTTGCGCACCTGCGTTAATGCTA
>NC_051404.1:8911888-8912157 GCF_015228065.2 Penaeus monodon | reverse complement strand
ATCTCGCCTTGTATAGGGGGAGAGAGGGAGCATTGCGTTGGGTCGGTAGTGGCTGCGGGGAAAAGGCCCTGTGCGATACAATGCAATTTTCGTATGACTGTCAAGCTGACAATCACGAGGTTGAGTCTCAGGAGAATGGGAAGGCTAACTTTGGTCTAAACTTCTTTCTCATTTCTTCCTCAAGTCAAATAGAAATAAAATATATAATGAAAATGACCAGCTTGTATTCTAACACCTGAACATTTTTGTTTTTTTTCGTTCTTTCACCA
>NC_051404.1:8911642-8911849 GCF_015228065.2 Penaeus monodon | reverse complement strand
CCTCCCTTCTCCCTCCCCTCCCCCTCTCTTTCCCCCTCTCCCTCTTCTTCCTCCTCCCCTCTTTTTCTCTCTTTACGAAACCACTAACCGATCTGGCTCTTTTTCCGATCCTTTCCTTCTCCAGCTCTATCTGCATCTTATTAGGCGATATTACTAGACAAGGAACCAGATTAGATAAGGATAGAACGATATCATACCCCCTTTACC
>NC_051404.1:8911414-8911612 GCF_015228065.2 Penaeus monodon | reverse complement strand
ATCTCGATCGGAAAGATTATGCGGTCGACCGTCTTTATAATCGACGTTTTTGATATCATCGTTGGGTCTTGTGTAATCTGGACTGGCATAATGCGTATGGTTATCGGTGCAGACGTTTCGCGGCGCCCATAGCGATCGAGATAGAGCAAAGTAGAGTACGATATTGGAGAAAGATTGGATGAGCCTTGTGGTTAGTAC
>NC_051404.1:8911070-8911206 GCF_015228065.2 Penaeus monodon | reverse complement strand
TTTTTTCGTTATGTTAATAGATAATGATAACTGTGATGATACAGTGGTAATATGGTGATAATAACGAGGAGAAAAAAGAATAACGGCAATAGATTTCAGTGATAAAAAACACCCGAGTTTCAACAAGAGGACGACC
>NC_051404.1:8910623-8911036 GCF_015228065.2 Penaeus monodon | reverse complement strand
GTTTAATCTCAGTCGCGAGAGGCAACCGATCTCTCTTTTGTTTACGTCTGTACCTGCTTAGCCTATTGTTTATTTACTTGTCTATTTCATGTATCTATTCCTCGACTTTCATCGCACCTCCGCTACGTACCGTGTGTCGAATCGCCATAGAGACAGCCTGCCGACTTGCGTTAGTTACAGCCCGTCGACTTAATGTTGGTGTAAAAACGTCGACTTCATGTTTACAACAATCCGTCAGGTCGATGGTAAAGGAAGGAATTTCGTCGACTTAATTACTGTGACGTTGCGTCGACTTACCGTTGCCTGCATTATATCGCTTCTGAACATTCTTGACAGATTGTCTGCTTTTATTGTTTGAGTCTTTAGTGTGTAGTCGGGTATTAGGATAAGGGATAATCCTAAGAGTGAGGGAT
>NC_051404.1:8910466-8910583 GCF_015228065.2 Penaeus monodon | reverse complement strand
TACAAATGAGGAGCTGAAGTAGAAAAAAATGCGACAGAGGATAAAACAGCTAAGAGAGAAAAGAAGATAGGAGACAATCAAAAATGGAAAAAAAAGAGCTAACCTGTTACAAATTCG
>NC_051404.1:8909878-8910393 GCF_015228065.2 Penaeus monodon | reverse complement strand
AAGGGGTTTGGAGGGGAAGTGAAAGAAAAAGAAAAGTAGCACCCCCCAAAAAAAAGAAAAAAAGAAATCACCACCTTTATCTCCGACTTTTAAAACAACCCGGATGTCTGAAGATAAACTAAGCAGCATTTTACGATATCCGTTGTTGTCAGATAGCGCTCACGGCCCACACGATCTCGGCTTCTGCTCTCCTCTACCTCGTCATTAACTTTAATGGGTCGGTATCTAACTCACACGACACTGTGCTCCGTCATAATTTCGGATAAGCGGGCTTTTAGTTGAACATTTTTCCGGTAGAGTGTTTTTTTCGACGCATATAATAAACGGTCTCCTGTAGTTTTTTTTTTTTTTATAATTAATGGATATACAAACAATTATTCTTTTCCAATTCAGGTCGTATTTCACAAGTACATTCTTGCTATGATTCTCAATAAAGGTGAATATAATAATGAAGATGATAATAATGTGGTTTTTTTTTTTATTTAATCATACTGACTAAGCATATATGTGGACAT
>NC_051404.1:8909664-8909839 GCF_015228065.2 Penaeus monodon | reverse complement strand
TGTAATAAAAATGTAGAGGAAGGGATATATCACATCAGCATTGTACAAACCGAATTAAAAAACATATATGTAGATGCACAGAGAAAGACATATTTAAAGAAAGACAAATATGCATTATCAAGTAGTAGAAAGCTACATTCCAGGGATCAACTCGCTCAACAAACCAAGAATTAAG
>NC_051404.1:8909277-8909579 GCF_015228065.2 Penaeus monodon | reverse complement strand
CACCTTCAGGAGCAGGACCCAGCTGCTCCCCTTGCGCCCTCGGTTCACGCCTGGAGAAAATGGTCTACTGCATAATGTGTCTCAAGATTTCACGCTCTTCTCCGCAACTGACGTAGCTTTGACTCACGTCGTATGCTCCTCGGGTCACATTAATGCAAGTGAGCTACGTAGGAGAATGCGTAGGCGCGGGAACGTCATTCTTAACGCAAAAGTTAATGTTGCATTAAGGGCGAAAGGGGTGCATAGTTACGTGCACTGGGATGAGCGGTCTGGCGGGAGGGACTGACTTTATAATGGTGATG
>NC_051404.1:8908650-8909190 GCF_015228065.2 Penaeus monodon | reverse complement strand
AGTGAATTGTGAAAAGACCACAAGTAAATAAATGACTACAAAAGATGAAGGATTCAGAATTATGTTTTAATATTATGTTGTAAATGTGTTAATAATCAGGTCCAGGATCAGGTTGATGTTTATGCTATTGTAAGTATTGGTGTTATTAACATGTCATCGATGCCATTACCACTGTAAGAGTTAATGATGTTAATCTTAATGTTTATGATTATGGAGATAATGATGGCGACTTTGAAAATGAAAGAAGAATCTTGAAGTCATAATGTTTTACTCTTTAAACCAGACAAAACTAAACTTCGCTATCAGAATATTGCACTAACTTTCTAAGCCTGTTTGTTGTACATAAAACAGGCATATAGAAAAAAGCAATTTTTAAAAATGATATTGAGGAAGAATCCAGCCAGCCGTGTCGGAAAGTTCACGATCACTATAATCGTTGCTGTTATTTTAACGACCTCCATCTGTTCTTATTAATATCTGTGTACTTTTTTACTCGTTAGTTGAAAGGCTCCGACCAAAAATTTTAAAAAGAAAAAAAAA
>NC_051404.1:8908207-8908416 GCF_015228065.2 Penaeus monodon | reverse complement strand
GGTTTCCACCCACCGGCCGTCGACCCGAGGGCGTGTGCGGGCGCGTGGGCTGCTGGGCTGGTGGGTGGGTTCGTTCTCGACCTCACCGGGAGCTCGGGCCAACGGGTTTGTTATATAGAACGCAGATTATCACGGTGTAAACTGGGATTAGCGGAGATCGAGGAGCGATACGGGTGTCCTGAGAAGCCGCTTCTAGGCGAGCGGGTGCG
>NC_051404.1:8907582-8907798 GCF_015228065.2 Penaeus monodon | reverse complement strand
GTGGCCATAATCTTCTTCTATTCATATAAATTTCATCAGTGTTCCTGTCCTCTTCATTTTGTTTTTAAAGCCTTTTTTTCCAATTTGTACCACACATTTTCCTCCTTGCAAGTAGGCTACTCATTCAGAAAATGAAATAAGGAGAAAATACTTAGTTTTTCGAAAAGCAAAATCGCTCTCTTCCAGAATCTTCATAATTTCTCGATCTAGTATCCT
>NC_051404.1:8907259-8907535 GCF_015228065.2 Penaeus monodon | reverse complement strand
CCATACCTTTCCCGTTCACGCGATTCTACAATTTTCTTTTTTCATTATTTGATTATCCATTCCTTCATCCTATGTTATTTTGAAAGTCTCATAGGATTCTCTGGAGGAAGTAAAGTACTTTTTGTGAAGTGTACTGGTGGCAGAAGGTACTAGAAGGGGTAGTACTAGTTTCATTTTATCTTTGGAGTTTGGACTTTGAAGACTGCCGTAAACAATAGAGTGTCTGGTCCTCCCGCTACACATATCGGTGATCTTTATGTCATTCGATAAAACTGG
>NC_051404.1:8903657-8903854 GCF_015228065.2 Penaeus monodon | reverse complement strand
GTAATACAGGAAAACGCACATCCACTTCCTCCCCCATTCGTTATCTGCTCCGCCTCAGACTAGCACCCGGATATCATGTTGGCCGTCAGATATAACCTTCGGCGCCTTTGCTCCCTGACGATCGCTGAACGTAATTGAAGATAATGTTATCCGCAGAAAGCAAATCATACAATACGGTGACTTCTGAATACATTATG
>NC_051404.1:8902925-8903408 GCF_015228065.2 Penaeus monodon | reverse complement strand
CTACCTCTTTACTTCGTAATCGCCAGTAGACGTAGCCGAAAAGTCCACACAGACAAACAGGATCCCGACAGCCCCCTCTAAGCGTGACGTCTGCCAAGAAGAACAATCAGCAACATAAATGGGAATGATTGGTGCCAAGATCCAATCTTAAGCTGACATACGGTCCCAGAATAAATGGGAAGCATGATGGACCCCTCGCGTGGACCCCCCCTTGTGTTGTGCCATTTTCGTCCCTCCGGCAGAGGGTCGTGTGGACTAAAATCCTTCCGTGTCGGTGGATCTGCGCTTCAGAGAGACCAGGCAGTGCTGTGGGTGTGGAATAAAGTGCAACAAAGGTACATACGGTTGCGTGTTTTTGTTTTTGTTTTTTATTTTCAGTTGCTTTGGGTGTTGCATGAGACGGTGGTGCGTTAGGCCGGGAAATGCTCTGGAACTGCATAGTTTTCGGAATATTGATTGTTATTGTTTCAAATCCTCTAGGTA
>NC_051404.1:8902357-8902651 GCF_015228065.2 Penaeus monodon | reverse complement strand
AATCACGTTAATCTCCTTCTTCGCCTCCTACTTCTCTGCTTATCGCGAGATTGAGAAAATAGATGCTAGGAAATCTACAAGAATCTCAGACTAGTTTCTGTAGATAAAACTGCGTGCATTTCCCTTGCAATTTAAGTTCGTATTATGCAAAAGACTTAATTGCTATAAGATCTTGCAAAGTTTAGATAATAAATTAGGAAAAAAACTGATGATGTCGACAACAATAATAAAAATTCAGTAAAAAAAAAAAAAACGATATGCAAATAAAGAAGTGTAGGGAAGAATTAACAGATT
>NC_051404.1:8902216-8902316 GCF_015228065.2 Penaeus monodon | reverse complement strand
TTAATAAAATAATAAGATGGTTGGAATGCTGAAAACTTATCGTCTGAATTCATAAAGATTCGTCTTATCGTATTCTAATAGCCTAAGCAAGATTATCCAG
>NC_051404.1:8901984-8902191 GCF_015228065.2 Penaeus monodon | reverse complement strand
TTATTCCCCCTTCCTTCTTCTTCTTCCTTTCGTAGATCTCAAGACAAACTTTCTTTCTATGCGCGACACTAAGATCTTATCAGAGCAAGAATCGCCCACTTGGTAACGGAATCTGTGTTATTTCCTCTTGCGTCTGATGCAGAGAAGGTACATTTTTCCTGGTGATTGGTCGAATGTAATTAAAAGGGGAGACACACACACACACAC
>NC_051404.1:8901020-8901554 GCF_015228065.2 Penaeus monodon | reverse complement strand
TGTAAAATTTTCAAGAGAAAGTGACGAACAGATTCATTTTTGTTTTGCATTAAGTCACTTTTAAACCTACTTTGAAATCTGAATGCTTTATGTAAGTATCTGTTGGAAGTCCATCGTTAAAATGGTTATTTTGTAATCATACATTTTACACACCATCACAGTTCTAATAAATCACACTAGATTATGCATAATCGCACGCGGAAGGGGACCTCTATTTACATATTTTTTATCTTAATACAGATGCTTGTGCGAAAATAAATATGCCTAAATGAGATATAATGAATCTATAAAAGCTGTTATCATTGTGATCAATCCATCACTTGGTCTAAACGCTGTGTTTTATCGGGGGAACTTAAACATGTTTTATCACTTAGCTGACACTGTGGGAATTATACGCTGTGGAAATGAGTTTTCTGTTGGTCATTATGGACAGATTTCGGAGTTGATTTTCATGATTATTTAGAAAGATTTTATTTTTTTATGTAGGGTTGCTAGTAATTGATTGGCAAAAAACTCTTTTGCTTTATAAATTCA
>NC_051404.1:8900300-8900751 GCF_015228065.2 Penaeus monodon | reverse complement strand
ATATTATTGCAGGTGAGAAAAAGACTGATTATAATCACAATCCAAATGATAAGTATTATTCATATTTAAATTCCTTCAGTATGATCATCAGAACCATCTATGTAAACATTACCAAAGTCAATATTTATTATCTCTCTCTATCTTCTTCATCATCCTCCATCTTTAAACATTATCATTTTACTATTGCATCTCTTCTCTAATATTACCGGTTTAATCTTGCATAAACCTCTAAGTGTAGTAAAACTCAGTGATCAAAATCAGGTCTCCATGATGATAAAAATTTAAAGCAATATCAGTCTTGGTAATGTTTGTACACATTCTGATTTCATAAGTAAGCGTTTAACATATATCAGTAAATCCAGGTTATGTATCTAGGATTATCTCTCAAAAACACGTCACTGAACCAGGATTAAATCTTTTATAAGAATGGTGTTGGTTTCTAGTGGTCTTT
>NC_051404.1:8899406-8899600 GCF_015228065.2 Penaeus monodon | reverse complement strand
TCATATTGTACCCATGCTTCCAAGATAATATCCCCAATGACCACATTTTACACCGACCGAAATTACGACGCTGGCAACACCCTCATTTGGTAGGAAAGTTGCCACGTAGCCATTTCTGGGGCGTCGGCGGCGATTTCGGTGGATCGAGAAGGAGCCGAAACTCCGCCTACTTTTCTTTTTTCTTTTTTTTCCCC
>NC_051404.1:8899058-8899380 GCF_015228065.2 Penaeus monodon | reverse complement strand
TTTCATGGCGTTGTCACCTGCGAAGGGCGTGGGTATCTTAGCGAAGAAGGACCCTAGATTAGTACGAGTGGACGGGTGTTTGTAGCTTGTTTTGAAATAGGATTTTCGTCCCTCACAGAGCATGTGCAGTAAATGATGAAACACGTTGATCGTTTCGTTTAGCAAAGGAGATCAAACAAAGAGAGACGGACACTCTGTTTTGACCCAGCTGATTGGCTACACGCTTATTGTCTCTTTTTTTTCTTATTTCTTTTTCCAATTTTATTTTTATTTTGAGGGGAGGAAGTAGCCTAAATGGTTCTTTGAAGGAAAGTCTGAGATT
>NC_051404.1:8898877-8899040 GCF_015228065.2 Penaeus monodon | reverse complement strand
TGGAATTCAAAGGTCATATCTGTTAGTTCAGAATATCTCTTTCCTGTGCCACTATCTTCATGGAAGATATAGCATTTCCAGATGCTTTTGATAAACGTATAAACCTCGTTCTTAAATTATGCATGATTATAAGACCAGAGTTCTGAAGAAAGGCTATTAAACC
>NC_051404.1:8898604-8898703 GCF_015228065.2 Penaeus monodon | reverse complement strand
TACAGGAGTCTTAAACGTATGTTTTTTTTTTTTTTTCATAGCGAAAAATTTACGGAGTAGCACTTAATGGGATTTATAGACGCACAAACTATATTCCAA
>NC_051404.1:8898425-8898515 GCF_015228065.2 Penaeus monodon | reverse complement strand
CGCAACAGAATAAGGTAATTCTCATCAGTCCCTCCCTCCTCGTTGCCACCCCCACCCCCCCGACCCCCACCCACCCAGACACCCCCCTAC
>NC_051404.1:8898243-8898382 GCF_015228065.2 Penaeus monodon | reverse complement strand
CGACCGTTGTCTTAAGATAACCATAGCACAATCTCTCATACCCTTAACAAGGCTGTTAAACCACCCCGCGGCGAGAGCCATGAGCCGGAACGAATGGTAGTTAAGACCCCACGGGGATCTTGCCCACTGGGGAATCTCG
>NC_051404.1:8896831-8897651 GCF_015228065.2 Penaeus monodon | reverse complement strand
TATATATTGACTCCCTCGATGCTTGATAAACTTAACGCGTGGATGGAATAGTTGATATACACAATAAATGATAAAATACCGACGTGATAATAATATGCGACACCCTCGAAGGTTTTCATGCACGCGAGACGAACGGGAGAAATAGGGAAAGGGGAAGAGGAGAAGGGGAAGAGGGAAAGACGAAGAGGAGAAGGGGAAGAGGGAAAGGGGAAGAGGAGAAGGGGAAGAGGGAAAGACGAAGAGGAGAAGGGGAAGAGGGAAAGGGGAAGAGGAGAAGGGGAAGAGGGAAAGACGAAGAGGAGAAGGGGAACTCGTGATGTATAATATGATAAAGGAATGGCGTAAGAAGAATAAAATAAAGGGCCTATGAAGGAGAAGGATGAAGGAAAATATGAGATAGGAATTTGCGAAGAAACGAGACGGGAAAGAAATATAAACGAAAAGAAAATTTTGATGTAGTGAAGAAATAGAGAAAATGAAAATAAAAGAGATACAGGAAATAAAGAATTTGGGAACAAAAAAGAATAAACGATATGAAGAAAATAAGAATAAAAGAAATAAACGATACAGAAGCTTTTGACGAAAAAGAAATAAGACGGAAGGAATGAAACGAAAAAGGAAATAATGGAAATTCTAAGATAAACAAAGCAAAGGAGGAAAAGAAAAAGAAAAGGCAAATAAAGAAGTAGAAAGGAGAACTGACGATAAAGATGAATGAAAAGGAAAAGGGAGAAGATATCATAAAAATAAGCAATGAAGAGTAAATAGAGGAAAGACAAGAATAAGCGAAACGATAAAGGGGGAGGAAGATGAAGATGAA
>NC_051404.1:8896687-8896800 GCF_015228065.2 Penaeus monodon | reverse complement strand
AGCATTAAAAAGGTGATTATAATGGTACTGAAGAAAGACAGATTAAGCGTAAAAGTAGAGGAATGTTGAAAGAGGGAGATGAAATTGTGAAAAAGCACGAAGGACAGAGAGAA
>NC_051404.1:8895157-8895509 GCF_015228065.2 Penaeus monodon | reverse complement strand
AACCAATAAGGAGAATGAAAGGAATGTAAATGTATCCACCCCCCTCCCCCCACAATAATAAATAAACAAATAATTATATAAATAAAAAATGCCAAAAAATGAAAGAATTCAAACAATGTAAAAAAAAAAAATGATAATAATAAAATAAATAGAAAATAAAAAAAAGAGTAAGGAAGCGTATCCAGCGTGGGGGAAAAACACGCATATGAAAGCTTTATATCAATATAATAGCAGGTCGTAAGTCCAACAACAAGGGCAATATCTAAGAAGGGTTTAATATGGCTCCCACATGAGGAATTTTTAAGATAGGCTGGCCACTTGACGGTCGTTTGTTTCACCTTGAATTTGAAAC
>NC_051404.1:8894588-8894701 GCF_015228065.2 Penaeus monodon | reverse complement strand
TCCTATCATCCCTCCTTTTCCTCTCCCTAATCTTTAATACTTAGCTTAATACTTGATCACTACTTACTGGGTCATTAAAGTGACCAGCCAATTGTTATTCTTCGCAGATACCC
>NC_051404.1:8894394-8894465 GCF_015228065.2 Penaeus monodon | reverse complement strand
CAAAGAAGATAAAAGCGCTTTATGCTTTAAGGGTCCAATGTTAATGTAGATTCGCTCTCATACAGTGCCAG
>NC_051404.1:8893498-8894051 GCF_015228065.2 Penaeus monodon | reverse complement strand
ATCGTTATTATTACTATAGTTGATAACGCTCTATAGTGTTACATATCTCAGCTAACGGAAAGATCTAGTCGAAAATCCGTATCAAACAAAATCCTAAATATATCGTCTACATAAATATTTCGTCTTAATGCTCGCCTCGTGAGTGTTAATAAATGCATTGACTATACACTTGCTACGACCGGAGACCTTAAGAAAATACTTTCTATTTATAAATATGCTGCTCTTCGATCACATTCCTGAAAACATGAAATAGAAGATGAAGACAGATTGCTTAATAAAATTGTTTGCAACGTTTCGTCTACATATCTTAAGGCTCACTTTTAACTGACGTAATTAGCTTAGTTATCAGTATTTTTTATATTAACATTTATGTCTCACCTTTTTTCCCCTTTTCCTCTATACACTCGCATGTCTTCAACATTTTATAAAATGCAATATACAAGCGTGTGCTTTTACAAAGTTCAAAAGCTGAACAATAACCTTATCTCTGAGAAGTCAAAACTACAAGTAAATACCGAATAAAAAAAACTTTATTTTCGCCCTTTTTACTAAC
>NC_051404.1:8893274-8893440 GCF_015228065.2 Penaeus monodon | reverse complement strand
TAGTCAGTCACGTGGCCTCCCTTCATGGAAACACAAAAATATATTGATCAAATCTCGTGCTAGCAAGCGACCCCCAGCCAAGAGAATTTGTAAGGCGGAGGGGCGCAGACCCCCTGCCACTCCGAACGGCCCTCAGACACGCGATGCTCGTTGGGGTTATACACCT
>NC_051404.1:8892592-8892865 GCF_015228065.2 Penaeus monodon | reverse complement strand
AACAAAGTAAGAAAGGGAGAAAGAGGAAAATGAAAAAGAAAAAAAGAAAAAAAGAAACAAGCGAAAGGCAAACCCCCTAAAAAAACAAACCATCCCCTTAAAAAAGAGAAAAAAAAGAAAAGAAAAGAAAAGAAAGAAGAAAAAAAGAAAAGAAAGAAAGAAGAAAAAAAAAACATACGCCACACATCCATACGTCCCATAAACAAGGGCATAAATCCACATACACACGTTTCAAAGGCAAACCGACTAATGGCACTATCAAGATCACAGGAA
>NC_051404.1:8891622-8892322 GCF_015228065.2 Penaeus monodon | reverse complement strand
CAAGAGATAAGGCGCGGAGATAAGCAACATTCATTCCATCAGCTCCCGGTCTCGAACTTGAAACAGAGCTATAAAGGTCAACAGAATGATGTATAGACCACTAGGACCTTTTACATTATATTGCTTCGTTTCGCCAGAGTGTTGTGTGAACCTTTGTGTTACGTCTTGAGGTCTTCGTCGTCAACAACATGATAGAATTTTTTGTTTATGTTATTGAAAGGAGAGGAGTGGGAAAGATAGGCAGATATTGGGGGATTTTCACTCGATTTTTGGGAAGAAAGGTCGTTAGATGACATAGGAAGAGGATAGTAAAAGCGGAATTGTAAGGAAAATATGATAGTGAACAACAGAGTAGGTATACATAACTATAGGCCTACATAACTTTATCGAAATTAATCCGCTGAATATAACTTGTTATCTGAATTATCTCTGTGAAATATATGTATAATATTTATAATATTTATTCTGCAATCGTCATCAATGCTGCAAACGTGATTATCATTATTGCATCTGGATTATTACTGCCATTTTCTTTGATTATCGTCCTTAAAATAATTTTCATTTTACTACTATTACTATCGTCATTACGAATGCTATAATCATCATCCTCAATTTATTACATCTCTATAGCACCACCATTTCGTCTTGATTTTTTTGTCTCACTCTATTTTTCATAACTATAATGAACTAAGGTGAGATC
>NC_051404.1:8891249-8891581 GCF_015228065.2 Penaeus monodon | reverse complement strand
TATACATTTGGCAACACTTTTGCATACCTGATGCCCTGTGATATATTCTACGTTGATTTGCGATCGAGTCTACAGATACAATCCTTACCCCCCCCCCTCTCCGATCCCCTTATACTCCCCCCTCACTCCAACTCCCCCCCCCCCCAGTCCAACCCCCAACTCCCTCACACCCCCTTATACCGCCCCTTCCCCACCCCTATACCCCCATACCCTCTCCCCGAACATATTCCCTTCGCCTCCCCTCTCCCCCTCCCATCCCCCACCTCCCTTTCCACTATAAAGATGCCATCACGAAATCGTCTTATTGCTTGCAGCACCGTCAAACAACTGCA
>NC_051404.1:8891052-8891200 GCF_015228065.2 Penaeus monodon | reverse complement strand
TAGGTTGTATTCTGATGCAAATTTGCCCCGAAAAAAAAACGTCTCAGGTTTCATTACCATAAGCATACTATTGCGTTATAGGAGGAAGGAGGCAGGTATGCATGTTATGGGGAGAATGATTAGCTATTGGGGAGTAAACATATGCATA
>NC_051404.1:8890797-8890869 GCF_015228065.2 Penaeus monodon | reverse complement strand
TTGTTTGCCAGTGTGTGCTCCTCCTTTCATGTTTTCGTGGGCTATGTTAACAAAGGAATTTCCTGGAGAATC
>NC_051404.1:8890389-8890648 GCF_015228065.2 Penaeus monodon | reverse complement strand
CTAACCCACCTACCGAACTCTTCTCCTATTCACCTATAAATGTATTTATAACTCTATTTATATATACAGAAGGTCAAAGCCTAATTGTCCAGAGGGGTAAGGAAGACAGAACTAAGGTCAGAATGGGGCGAGCCATCTTTAACCTTTTATATTCATTAAAATATTGCTACATTATCTTTACGTCTGATGATAGCCTTTCATATTGGTTTGCAAGTATTGGTTATACGTTTGTTAGTCTTTTTAATTTGTTAGATGAATT
>NC_051404.1:8889539-8890011 GCF_015228065.2 Penaeus monodon | reverse complement strand
CAACCATTAAACGCAAATGCACGTACCTTTCGATATGTCTGTATGACAACCCTTTCATTCCCTATTAGTTTCTTGGCAATTTCTCTATCGTATCGTTTCCACGTGTATCATTAAAGAGATTAACTATGGCGCTGCAATCTCATGTATATATAATGCCAAGGTACGGCAGTCACTTCATTATGAGTGATGTGATTATGTTACAAGACATAAATCAGCCATACCCCCCTTGGAATAAGACGAAAAAAGAAAGAAAAAAAAGAAAAAAGAAAAAAAAGACGAATTATAATAAAAAAGACGAAGAAAAAAGAAAATGATATCCCACACAGTGATCGTTATAACTTGCAGATATAAAGGTGTTCCCTTAAAGACTCAGTCAGTCCTTAAAGCATTATAGATGGCCATCGCTTCCTGCTGCTCTTCCTCGTGTCGTAAATAATTGATATTTAGCTCAGCCCGAAAACAAAAAAAAGGC
>NC_051404.1:8888984-8889305 GCF_015228065.2 Penaeus monodon | reverse complement strand
CCATCAAGCGTAACTACTGCGCGTAAAGGAGCATCGGCGTTGTTTTTGCCTCTTTCTTATGGAAATTATCAAGGCTCGGGAGTCTCGCAGAGGCGCTGGATTAGGAAGTTTGACGTCATTAGATAGCCGCCCCAATATTTCCCGCTTGGCTGCTCAAGTGTTGTACGCTCACACACCCCTACGGACGCACACACGCACTCGGCCGCCGTACATATATACACTACCTGTATGAAACACACACGCTCACGCACACGCTTCGATTCATGGTCATTGCGTACGTTCCGAGTAGATCGAATAAATCTTGGGATTAATCTAGGAAGG
>NC_051404.1:8888751-8888862 GCF_015228065.2 Penaeus monodon | reverse complement strand
GCCGGAGGCTATGGGCCCGAGATTACCTCTTTACCTTTGTCTCGTCTCGAAGCTTCGGGTTTTTCATGTTGCTTCCATTTTTTTTTTTCAAATCTTGTTTCCTTTTACTAA
>NC_051404.1:8888352-8888627 GCF_015228065.2 Penaeus monodon | reverse complement strand
GATGATTCATTTATTTTCGTTTCGATATAGGAACTTGTGATTTTGTGTTTCTTAATTTAGAAATCTATCCTTTTGAAAGTTTGTATACCATCTTACAGCTACTTAATTGGGAAAATAGATAATTAAAATTTTCGAAAGTGCGAGAAATGGTCTTTGAAATGAAATCTCTGAAGGCTGGTGTGGCTGAAGGTTTAATTTTTAAAAAAATTGTTATATTTTTTAACCCGCATCTGTGTCGTCAAGCATGAGAGAAGCTTCCTTCCTTTGTTTTAGAA
>NC_051404.1:8888229-8888308 GCF_015228065.2 Penaeus monodon | reverse complement strand
GATTATTTTCTGTGAGTCTTCATTGGGTTTTCTTGCTGAATGTCCATCTGAAGACAATCATCTTGAAACAAGGTAGATC
>NC_051404.1:8887525-8888137 GCF_015228065.2 Penaeus monodon | reverse complement strand
GATGCGTGTGTGCAGATAGAGAGATAAATTGGCTTAGGCAGTCGGAGACGAAGATCCAGAAGGACGCGCATTCCTTGCCAAAGCTTTTATAGAGAACTCCCCTCCCCTCCCCTTACCCCTCTCTCCTCCCCCCTTCCCTCTCTCTCCTCCTCCTTCCCCTTCTCCCCTCTCTTAACCCCCGTCCCCCCCTCTCCCCTCCCAACTCCCCCCTCCTCTCCCCTTCTCCCCTCCATCTTCCCTCCTTCCCCCCTCCCCTCCCCCTTCCCCTTCTCCCCTCCCTTAACCCCCCTCTCCCCTCCCCTTACCCCCTCTCTCCTCCCCCCTTCCCCCTCTCCCCTCCCTCTTCCCCTTCTCCCCTCCTTTTACCCCCGCCCCCCCTCCTCTCAATCCCCTCTTGCCTAAGTCTCTCGCCCAACTCCTGATAACACAAAGATCAGATTACAATATAGATAGAGAGAAGGAGAGGAAAGGATAGAAAGAAGAACAGAGCGATACGGTTGAGGTCACTTTGCAATTGCTAAGACGTATGCATGGGGCGAGTGATGACTGAGGAGAAGCTGGTGCAGAGGAAAAGGGAGAAGGAAGAAACAGAAGATGGTTAGGAACACGAGG
>NC_051404.1:8886636-8886729 GCF_015228065.2 Penaeus monodon | reverse complement strand
ATCGCATTTTTGTATTGGTCTTTTTATTATCAGGGTATATATCTATTTCAATCTGTATCAGATATCTGTTTATGCGTTCTATTTATCTCCGGG
>NC_051404.1:8886150-8886495 GCF_015228065.2 Penaeus monodon | reverse complement strand
CCCGGAGATAAATAGAACGCATAAACAGATATCTAATACAGATTGAAATAGATATATACCCTGATAATAAAAAGACCAATACAAAAATGCGATGAACAGAGAGGCAACAGAGAGGCAACAGGCAGGCAACAGGGAGGCAACAGGGAGGCAACAGAGAGGCAACAGGGAGGCAACAGAGAGGCAACAGAGAGGCAACAGGGAGGCCAAAATCCGTTCGGGCTGGAGACCGAGAGGGGCCGAGCGGGGGATCCTCCGCCAAGCAGGGTTCAGATGGGTGGAGTTCTCACCCAGCAAAGGCAAGCCCAGCTCGGGTGTGCTTGGTCAAGCCAATTCCCTTCTTTTTAT
>NC_051404.1:8885971-8886079 GCF_015228065.2 Penaeus monodon | reverse complement strand
GGGCTTTACATACGAGTGCTTACTCCTCCTCCTGCAGATGAGATGCTGTGGCCTTGTCTCCGCCCCCACCTGTGGGTGTTTGGTCACGCCACACCTCTGCGCCGGGAT
>NC_051404.1:8883843-8883971 GCF_015228065.2 Penaeus monodon | reverse complement strand
TTCTTTCCTGATTTTTCCAAGGCTGAATTTGTTGCCGATAAGAGTTATATTTCAAGAAAAGGTAAAAAAAATGTGTCAGCGTCAGTCGCATTGTTATCACTATTTGTGAACAAACCTGTTTTATTGCT
>NC_051404.1:8883198-8883618 GCF_015228065.2 Penaeus monodon | reverse complement strand
TCGCCTCATACAAGAATTAACCAATTCTAATTTATATCACAGTCCAATCTTTTAAAATTCACTCATCTTATGAACGTATGGGTATTCGAACCCCATACTATTTAAATGTTTTCACATGTAACATCATTACCAACACTCGTCCAAATACATCGTCTTCATATCATCGAAAACGTCGCTTACCGTCAATAACCTCCCAACAGCGACGTTTATGCCGCGCTGTTCTCCTGGCCCTAAAAATCATACGCATTACCCGAGTGTCACATATCGATTACTCTTGTCACCCGCTAGAGTTCTGATCGTGCCGCTTACAAGGCCTTTTCGTCGCCGTATCTTCGGATCAAAGAGTTCACCGCCAGCCCTTTTCGTAGGCTTCTGCTCGTCGTGATGGGCGTGGGCTGTGACACCTGTTGCTTTGGAGTG
>NC_051404.1:8881364-8881923 GCF_015228065.2 Penaeus monodon | reverse complement strand
CTTCAAATTGAAGTCTTAGGACACAACTTCTCTCTTTTTTTAAGTTATGCAAAATACCTCTAGAAAGGTTAATTTTAGGGGTGTTCCCTCTGGTTTCTATTAGTTTTGTAATGGGTCCGTAAGTGGTGGTCTTTAAACTCCTTCTATGGCACCATCTAGGCATATCATCGTCCGTAATTGGCAGCTTATTTGGGGGACGAGGGGGAGAGGGGTGGGGCAGAGGGGGAGGGAGGGGGGAATGAAGTGATTACAAAAATGGGGTTCTCGAGAAAAGCCTTGTTTTGCGAAATTTCCGTAATTTGCGAACGAGGTAATGGGGTTATTAGTTCATTATTTCGAATGGTCTTTTTGGGTTTAGTGTCTCGTTCTCAGGTTCTATTATGATGGATTGATTTCGGTATATGGTCTATTTCACTATTGGGAAAACGTTTGCGCCAGAGATTATGGATATTAACTTTCATTTTTCGTGTGGGTTTAACAAATTATTTGGGTGCGTATGTAAGTGACGCGTGAAATTAGGGTGGAATTGCGTAAAGGTTTGGTTATGGCGTAGAAATTT
>NC_051404.1:8880669-8880992 GCF_015228065.2 Penaeus monodon | reverse complement strand
ATTGTTAACTAAATAAGGTATTAACATCCAGTCACTGGCCAAGGGTAAACCCACTGGTTTTACTCCGACGCTACTTAAATGTCTCGACCTTAGGTATATTTGTATCATAAAATATTACTACTTTTATCCCGAATATTCCAATGTAAATGAGGTGTTTTAAAGGCCAAGGGAGCGCGGGCACATTTTCGCTCGTTTCGTAAATATGAAGTGTTGGGAGGTTGTAGATATAGTAATAACACCAGTATTAGATGTAGTAATAACAGTAAGTAATAACAGTAACCAGTAAAATAACATGTACCAGTATTGCCAGTCACAAAAACACC
>NC_051404.1:8880375-8880635 GCF_015228065.2 Penaeus monodon | reverse complement strand
GTATCTTACTCAAAAGTGCAAGATAGGCCATCTCAGCAGGAAGCAGTAATACGTAAGCAGAAGGAGGTGAGACCATTACAAGCAGCCAGACCTCCACATGAGCTTATGAATTACTTATTAGCGTAAACATAAAAACATGTGCAGGCGATAATTGCTAGCTCTGTGGCCAGCGATAGTCTTCGGGCCTCGAGCTCAAGATGTTTCGCCCGTGATCATTATCTCGGAGCAACTGGGTGGTTCGAGACCTCAAGAGTCTCAAC
>NC_051404.1:8880166-8880243 GCF_015228065.2 Penaeus monodon | reverse complement strand
AAATAAAAAGACAAAAAAGAGAGAAAAAAAAGAGGAAGCTAATAATGAAACGAAAATTTACAGGGAATCATATTAAG
>NC_051404.1:8879965-8880110 GCF_015228065.2 Penaeus monodon | reverse complement strand
GAGAAGTGTCAGAGCAGTTTGTTAGGGAGGGAGAAGGTGGGTCGAAAGCTCGTGTTTATGAGGCTAATGATTTATGCCCAATAAACGCTGGTGGATGACTTTAGCGATCTCATAAACAAAAGAAGGTTGCTCCCCACTCACCCAT
>NC_051404.1:8879737-8879915 GCF_015228065.2 Penaeus monodon | reverse complement strand
GCAGACCATTCCTTCAACCCAAAAAGCGTCGTGTTCATGTTCAAGGCGCCGCGTGTACATCTGAACATTAATTCACTAAACCTCCTTTTAACATGGGTATCGCGCTCTCCGAATTCAGATATACAGTCTGGATAATAAAAACATCTTTCTCACTTTCAAGCACGCCACGCTCCGATGG
>NC_051404.1:8878548-8878681 GCF_015228065.2 Penaeus monodon | reverse complement strand
GGAAACCCGTATGTATGGTATGTGCGGGCTTTCCCCTAGCCCTTTCCCTCGACCCAGTCGCAGATTTCAAAGAGACGATAAAAAAATGTTATAAAAATGATCTCGTGGCAAATTATAATTCTCATTCCGCGGT
>NC_051404.1:8878032-8878310 GCF_015228065.2 Penaeus monodon | reverse complement strand
ATAGCAGTTTACGAAATTAAGAATGTGTGCATTTAAACCAAAGAAACAAGTATGTTTTCCTTATTGCATGCATGTGTGTGTGAAACTGATGTCTTTCATGCTATTTTTAAATGGCCAATATATCAACACTAGGATCTGCACAGCATCTTGCAGGCTTTCACTCTATCATTGGCGAGGTTAGTATATATATAAGGTTGAATTGTTCTGGATTTGCAAATGTTTCTTATAATGCGCTTACAAGGGCTCAGTGGGGTTATATAATTTTTTTTATGTTTCGT
>NC_051404.1:8877646-8877884 GCF_015228065.2 Penaeus monodon | reverse complement strand
ACTTCGTTCCCTCTTCGAAATGAATATTTTCCCTCATACTCCCCAATAAAGCAATAAATACCAAAATCCAAGTGGATCAGTTAAATATCCAATTGCGCAATATCCTCTTTTGGAACTTACGAAATTACAGTGTGGCTTAAATTACTGCATTTTCTATCTTCTTGTTGTGACAGCAATCTTGTGGCTCAGCATTAAAGTTAATAGCCTCGAGGGGTAAAATATCAGGTCCATATTTGAA
>NC_051404.1:8876227-8876515 GCF_015228065.2 Penaeus monodon | reverse complement strand
AGATCACAGGACTCGAAAACACAATAAGAACCAGTTTCGAATGTAATTTTCATCGGAATTTCTCCCTTATGATTCATGTGCACATAATAAACGGACGTCCAATTGACTAGACGATATATAATGGCGTTTAATAACATGATGTTGTGGAAGACAATGAGGCAAGATGCTGCATCTTTGATCTCAAAATTTTCCGCCGGAGTTAAAATTCAAAGAATTTTTCGGGGAGATTAACTATTGGGTTTGTCTGTCTGTTCGTTGATGGGGACGGAGCGAAAGATTTAGTTTCGA
>NC_051404.1:8874513-8875015 GCF_015228065.2 Penaeus monodon | reverse complement strand
TTAAATGCACCATTTCATTTATATTCACGCAGGCAGCCCATCCGTCTGTTTCCAGGCAGCTAATCTCGCTTTACATCTTCACACGCACACAAGCACGAATCAAGGTGTCCCCTCATCATCATACTCTGATCCGAGTTCATATTTAATTACACCGCACGCCGCCTCTCCACGCCGTGTTCTCCGTGTCGGCTGACCTGAGAACAACACACCTTGAGCTGAGATAAGAAATGCGGTCCCTCCCAGTAAGGCGCGATGACTGATGCAGGTCTCATGGGGGTCGGGAGATGACCCGTGGATGCTGGTAATTTGTGGATTATGACTGATAAACGCTTCTAAAAGGTGCGTGATTTCGTCGGGCGCCACCAGGCCCGAGGAAGGAGGTGAGTTTTAATCATATGTTTTCTGTATATACGCATATGCAGAGAGGTACTTATATGCACGTATGTATATGGTATACATGGCCACACACAAGCATGTACACGTATGAACACCCACTTAGAAA
>NC_051404.1:8874158-8874403 GCF_015228065.2 Penaeus monodon | reverse complement strand
AGACTTTCATTCTTAAGATTACAGGTCTTGTGCTGAAGGGGTATTGTTGTTTGCAAAAGTTTAGCTGATGAATATTAGTTAAAGCGAGTTGAGAGAATGGATTACAATAAATTATATATCATTACGATATCACGCATTCATTTGATCGTCGAGGCGTTGACAGGTAGCTGAGGAATTTATTACCAGATGTGGAAATAAATTCATATTATAATTTTTGGTTTATGTTAGTTTATTTCATTCCCCCA
>NC_051404.1:8873746-8874111 GCF_015228065.2 Penaeus monodon | reverse complement strand
GAACACGTGAAAAAAAACTAGGCTGATGATAATAAGGGAGTAAACTTATGAATTTGTTGATGATAATTCTTGGTGTTGAACAGCGTGAACACAAACTGACGTGTTTATGAATATGTTTAACTCTTGTCAGTTTTATGGAGTGTGTTATCGTGTTATCTTGTTCAACAGGTATGATTCATATTAACTTTCTTATCATTATGATCCCGGTTGTTATCAAAATTAGAATATTTAGTTGTACCATCATTATCATTATCAGTGTTATCTTTGTGTGTTTTGCAATGACTATTATTAAAAATTAGTCGGTTTGCTTACATTTCATTAACCTTTATATTTTTGTTTTATCTTCATCATCAAAGACATTGTGA
>NC_051404.1:8872843-8873682 GCF_015228065.2 Penaeus monodon | reverse complement strand
AAACAAACGTTAGCAGTTAATTAATCATCAAAATTAAAAGTTATTCATTCTTTTAATTAACTTCTTAATCACATTTATCATTCCATTTATCATGATTCGCGTTCTTCCTCGTCTCCTTATATTTCTCCTCTTTCTCCTTCTTCCTCTTCTTATCTTTCTTCTCCCTCTTCCTTTTTCTTTGATTCCTGTGTTCTATTACGTCGCCGGTAAGGTATATTGATACTCCTTTTATTCAAATTCAAGATATCAATAAGATAAAGAGGTCAGCTAAGGTCAAGTTAAAGAGAGGAAAAAAAAAAATATATATATATATACTTAGAAGAATATTATCATTATCCTTTGAAATAGGATCTTTATCTTTTAACTACAACCATTATTGTATTTTCTTATCTCTGTTATCAAGAATGCTTATTGATTTTTCCTTTGTGAAAAACTGATGGTTATTGTTATCTCATCATTATCCTTTCATAGATTTTAGTGATATCCAAGTGAAGACGAAGGAGGGAGGTATAGGAAAAGAGAAAGAGATGTAAATGAAGAGGGGAAGGAGAGAAGTACGAAGAAGAGGAATGGGAAGAAGATGAAAAAAAATGGAAGGAAGAGGGGAATATGAAGGAAGAGGAGAATATGAAGGAATAGGAGGATGAGTAAAAAGAAAATAAGCACAAAGAAATATTCAAAAAAAGGAATAAAGAACAAAGAGGAGGGATACGAAGCAGACGAAGGAGGAGAATGAAGTAGAGAAGGACGAGGAAGATGGATAAAAGAAAATGAAGACGATAAGATATGAACAGGGGTAAGAAGAACGAAGAGAAGGTATGGGAAGAAGATGAAAAACT
>NC_051404.1:8871714-8872522 GCF_015228065.2 Penaeus monodon | reverse complement strand
ATGAAGATAAAAAAAAATCATGAACAAGAGAAAAAGGTGGAAAACATAAACGAATAAACATAATATAACAAAACACCAAAACAAAACAAGACAAAGAAACAAAGAAATGAAAAAAAACACACAAGATAAGATATCAATAGGACTTTATAGAATCTCAAGGACATTGACCTTTGACCTTTGACCTTTAAGATGACAAAGGAGAGGCTCAAAACCATCAAGATCTGATACGACCGAGATCCCGATGATGAGGAGAGATGAGGAGAATGAGGAGAGATGAGAATGAGGAGAGATGAGGAGAATGAGGAGAGATGAGGAGAGATGAGGAGAGATTAGAAGAGATGAGGAGAATTAGGAGAGATGAGGAGAGATGAGGAGAGATGAGGAGAGATGATGAGGAGAGATGAGGAGAGATGAGGAGAGATGAGGAGAGATGAGGAGAGATGAGGAGAGATGAGGAGAGATGAGGAGAGATGAGGAGAGATGAAGAGAGACGAGGAGAGATGAGGAGAGACGAGGAGAGATGAAGAGACGAGGAGAGATGAGGAGAGATGAAGAGAGACGAGGAGAGATGAGGAGAGATGAAGAGAGACGAGGAGAGTTAAGATGACGAGGAAGATGAGGAGAGATGAGAAGACGAGGAGAGATGAGGATAGATGAAGAGAACGAGGAGATATGATGAGAATGAGGAGAGATGAAGAGAGATGAGGAGAGATGAAGAGAATGAGGAGAGATGAGGAGAGATGAAGAGAGATGAGGAGAGAAAGAGAATCACGGTGTCTAGTGAGTTTAAAATCAAAGGACCATTTAT
>NC_051404.1:8871348-8871423 GCF_015228065.2 Penaeus monodon | reverse complement strand
TTGTCCTGTTGTATGAATGTCAGATCAGTGTCATGCCTATAATCATTGATGTCATGCCTGTACTACTACTACTAC
>NC_051404.1:8870619-8870690 GCF_015228065.2 Penaeus monodon | reverse complement strand
CAACAATCATTGCCATCATTATCCTCATACCCAGAAATAACATAAGCACAAAGAGAAAGTGTGGGCCCCGG
>NC_051404.1:8870485-8870596 GCF_015228065.2 Penaeus monodon | reverse complement strand
AACTGTTCAGGCGCAGGTTTTGGGTAACACTTTGGCCTTAGTTAGCAGCGAAGAATGCTATGATATAGACGTATTTATAGTAATGAGGTGGGCAAGCGGGGGCATAGGTGT
>NC_051404.1:8869820-8870104 GCF_015228065.2 Penaeus monodon | reverse complement strand
AAATCCAGCCGGTGTTGATTCTGACATTGACAAAATGTTGAATATGTTGTTTTGCAAAAAGCTCGAGCTAATTAGGGTGGAAAGATATACAATAATGAGGCCTAATGACCGCTAGAGACGAGCTCTGACGAAGACAGAGAGAATAATAAGTTTATAATTACCGCAGATAATTCATTACTTCTTGTGTATTTTTCCTTATTCAATCTAGGAAGACAAGTTCGTCACTTTGTTTGGGGAATCTTTTGCAAAGCTGTGCCCTTAACTAACAGAGATTTTTTATTACA
>NC_051404.1:8869206-8869487 GCF_015228065.2 Penaeus monodon | reverse complement strand
TCCACTCTCCGGACACCGAGCGTGCTCCCATACGCCATGCACCTCCCAGGCGGCACCGAGCGTGCGAATCCGCATGCACATGGCCCCTCGGGCGCATGTTTGGGGGGGAGAAAAATCGCGAATCAATGGACGACGACAGTGGTGCGAAATTTGCAACGCCAAACATCATCCCGCGTGCAACATAATTGGACCAGCAAATTACCGGCTTAATTACTCTGCTAATGACCAGAATTCCTGGATGTTCTTTTGTGTAACTTATGAAGCAGAACGGTTGGGTGTGC
>NC_051404.1:8867894-8868101 GCF_015228065.2 Penaeus monodon | reverse complement strand
TAATAGTGGTGACTGTGATTGAGCTAAATCTTCAGAAACATAGCATATACCGGTAATCAAAAAGTGATCACAGCACAACTAGACCACACACAAAAATCTGCACTTCCCGAAGGAAATGTAGGGCATAACAAAGAAAAGGGGAAAAATAAGATAAAAAATAAAAATAATAATAATTTAAAAATTTAAAAATAATAAAATAAGGGTGAT
>NC_051404.1:8866840-8867514 GCF_015228065.2 Penaeus monodon | reverse complement strand
CTTAAAACCTGCCGGGCTAATGACCTTTCCGGAAAAGGAAATGAAAAAGGGGAACTTTAAAACCCCTGTTTTCATTTAGCAGATTTTACGTAATAATAATAACAATCAAAAAAAGCCTTAGAAATTTAAAAACTTGGTTTTCATCACTTATTTTTAGCTCCGGATGACAATTAACAATAAAAAAAAAAATTAGCCAAAGATTAAAACATTAGCCAATATTTAAAAAAAAACGAAAGAAAACGTATTTTCAAAAAGTGTTGAAAAAAATGAACCAAAACCCAAGATTAGTGTAATGAGAAACCTCTTCTTTGTAATTTAAATTTTTCAGGTTTCATGAGTTTTCTCCGTTATATCCACTAGTCGAAAATAAATCTGGTACCTTATTTAGCTACATATAACACCTTCTGGCCATGAGAGTTCGAGTAGTGAACATTAAAGACCAAATTTAAAAATTCAAACCCCTCTAATTAAACAGGGCCCCTTTAATTTATTTTTGGGATAACAGCGGGGTGGAGCATAAATTTTTTTGAAGGCAGGTGAAGAAACGATTTAAAATTAAATTTTGGGGGAAAAAGGGGCCCGTTTTTTTTTGGGCTCGGGGGGTTTTAAAAAATTTTTGAAAAGGGTGAGTTGGGTAAGATGTACTGGGTTTTATCAGGGTCCCTTGGGAAAAA
>NC_051404.1:8866176-8866642 GCF_015228065.2 Penaeus monodon | reverse complement strand
AAACAGGGCTCATTTAAAGACTCACTAACAAACAAACAAACGCAAAAATTTTGAAATATCTGTGGTTGTTTCGTGGCCCTGGTTTGTGTTTGCCCCGTCTGTATATGTTTTTTGATTGCCCCTTCCTTTTTACCTTTTTAATAATATCTTTTTCCCCCTTTTTCCCTTTCAGCCCAAAGGTCCCCGACCTGATGATCTAGCACTTAATTTCCCCCTGACCTTTGAAGAGCACAAGCGCCTGTTGATTAGGGTCATTTTGCTGTAGAAATATGTGTATTGTAATTTAGAGTTCCGTTTTCTGTTTCTTTGTAAGGTAAGTTACGACTGAATTCTGGCTTAATTTTATTGATGTATTTTCTATGAATTATGTTATTTAATGAAAAGGAATATCTATTGTTGAATACGTTCCAAATTCTCAAATCTAGTTTTAAATGTACTATATTCATATAAGAGTGATATGGATCAT
>NC_051404.1:8865888-8866058 GCF_015228065.2 Penaeus monodon | reverse complement strand
AAAATAAAATAAATGCATTATAAAATTATTTTGCGCCAGGTGGTTCCTTCAGCCAATTTTTACTTTTTTTTTCTCTCTCTCTCAACAATGATAATGATATTCCCCAGAATACGATACCATAAAATCATTGCCAGTAACAGAGAGGTTGTGGGCGGAGTATATAGCCTTGA
>NC_051404.1:8865629-8865767 GCF_015228065.2 Penaeus monodon | reverse complement strand
ATAATTCCATCGCTTTGGGTATGCAATGGCCATAGCGTATCAAAGGGCTTTTATTAGGGTTTCCCCTGGTCTTTACATATATCATTTCGGTACTATTGGCTTGACATTCTTTATGGAGGTAAATGAATTATAAGCATA
>NC_051404.1:8864183-8864282 GCF_015228065.2 Penaeus monodon | reverse complement strand
CCCCTAAGGGAAAAAGCGAAAGGGGGAAAAGGGGGAACCCCATTTCAGAGGGGAAAAGAAAGGAAAAAAAGAGAAACCCCCCCCCTTTTTCCCCCCCCC
>NC_051404.1:8863999-8864113 GCF_015228065.2 Penaeus monodon | reverse complement strand
TGGAGAAAGGGGGAAAGGAGAAAAAAACCCCCCTCCTTTTTCCTCCTCGGGGGGGTTTTTCTCTCTCCTTTTTTACTCCCCTCTTTTTTACCCTCCCCTTTTTTCTCCCCAAAA
>NC_051404.1:8863751-8863834 GCF_015228065.2 Penaeus monodon | reverse complement strand
CCCCTTCCCTAAAAATTTTTAAAAATAATTTAAAATTTTTAAAGGTTTTCCGTTGGGCTCTTTTTCTCCCCTTTCCACCCCCC
>NC_051404.1:8863471-8863569 GCF_015228065.2 Penaeus monodon | reverse complement strand
CCCTTTAATCCCCCTTCCCCCAAAAGTATTTTTTCCCCAAAAAAAAAAATTGGGGGGAAGGTTTTTGGTAAAACTTTGGGAAAAGCCCGGCCCACACC
>NC_051404.1:8863091-8863269 GCF_015228065.2 Penaeus monodon | reverse complement strand
ATATAAATTTTTAAAAATATATTATATATATATATTATATAATATATTATAATATATAAATAAAATTATAATTATTATAAAATATATATATATAATATATAATATATATAATAAAAATTATAAAAAATATAAATTTACATTAATAGATAATAAATAAATGATGATAGATATAGTATAG
>NC_051404.1:8862861-8863043 GCF_015228065.2 Penaeus monodon | reverse complement strand
CACTACACCCCCCACCACACACACACACCACACCACCACCCGACACACACCTTTTATTTGTGAAAATTATAAAATATATATAATATATTATATTATATAAAATATAATATTATATAGTAAAAATAATAAATATTATATTAATATAATTATATCTATTAAAAACTTCACACACCAACCCCCCT
>NC_051404.1:8862594-8862838 GCF_015228065.2 Penaeus monodon | reverse complement strand
TATATATATATTAAAAATATATATATATAAAATTTTAAAATAATTAATATTATATATATATATAATGGTTTTTATACAACAAAATATAAAAATATAATAATTTCTTAAATATATAATAAAAAATAAAATATAATAATAGATAATAGATAGATAAAATATAGATTTGAAAATAAATAGAATAAATAATAATAAAAAATAATATTATTTTATTATTTCAATCCAATATTTTTTATCTAAAACCACC
>NC_051404.1:8862102-8862474 GCF_015228065.2 Penaeus monodon | reverse complement strand
CCATCCCAAAAAAAAACCCCCAAAAAACCAAAAAAAAAAAATTAATAATAAAATTAAAAAGGCCATTAAATTAAAAATTTTTGGGGGTGAAATTCAAAACCGTAACAATAGAAAATTTGCAGGGGAAAAAATTAAAAAATAGGAAAAAAAATTTTTGATGTTTAGGTTTTGGGAAAAGGTAAAATTTGGTGATAAAGTTTGAGTTTCGCCTATTTAAAAGACGAAATTTAAATTTTTATACCTTTTTTTTCGTTCACGACTTTCGAGACACAGTAACGCAGAAAAATTGTAACTAATCAACTAATTATAGCAATTATAACCATCTCAACAAAACTTACAACAGAAAATAACACTTCCCAAGGTGCGAGTAGT
>NC_051404.1:8861966-8862069 GCF_015228065.2 Penaeus monodon | reverse complement strand
GACACTAAAATATACACGTTAACACAAGCAAGACCGCAATAATTATGAATGTTCTATGTTAATTACCTTCACAGCTCCTCCTCCCTCTCAGCCTTCGGGTCTT
>NC_051404.1:8861614-8861914 GCF_015228065.2 Penaeus monodon | reverse complement strand
CAGGCACCACCACGCCTTTTCCCACCTCATAATACGGACGTAAAAAATTTGTCTAAAAATGGCTGTCGTTTCACCCGGAGTGAGATGTGCGCCGCTGTAATTAGAACAGCCGGTTAAGAGGTAGTTAAGGCAAGATTTACTATTGGTGGCTCGAGACAGTTAGCTCCTTGGACGCTGTTAAAGAACGTGCTACTTTGCCCGTAAAGTGCTGAAGACATGGACGGAGAGAAGCCAAAATTGGGAGATAAGTGGCCTCTTGGCGCGTCCTCCTTGTGTTATTGTTCTGCGACGACGTGTTTG
>NC_051404.1:8860453-8860536 GCF_015228065.2 Penaeus monodon | reverse complement strand
TTAGCTTGCCTGTCTTTCTGAGTCTAGCTTTTAATATGTTTCTGTCTCTCTTTCTGCGTACGTAATGATGTTGGCCTTAATCG
>NC_051404.1:8860036-8860185 GCF_015228065.2 Penaeus monodon | reverse complement strand
CGCGCCTGTCTTTCTCGGTATGTTTATATCTCTCAGACAGAAGCACCTGTGAGATTACACATCAATATATGCATATTTGCACTCACACACACGTTTTTGTGTTTACGACTTTATAAAGAAGAAAGGAGGAAAAATGCTTTATTTGGTAA
>NC_051404.1:8858980-8859311 GCF_015228065.2 Penaeus monodon | reverse complement strand
TCCGCCCTCCCTCGGTGTCCCTCGATCCCCCTCAGTATGACAGCCTCCCCGCATTTCCCTTCAGCCGTATCCCCATAACCTATGACATTAGTCGGCCTTCCTTTCTCTCTCTCTCCCCTATTATCATTCAATTAGGTAATATTCTAAAGCAATTTGTACGCATCATCCCGCGAGAATTTGCAGTTTATTTCCAATTATAAGCGGTTAAAAGGTCTTTACAGCAGGTTGGCTTGTAGGGGCGGACGATTTCGGTGCCGCAAAGCGTGTTTGTTTTGTTTGTGACTGTAGGTGCGGCGCAGGGGGGGGGGGGTAGACGTGAGGGGGGTTGCAA
>NC_051404.1:8858226-8858297 GCF_015228065.2 Penaeus monodon | reverse complement strand
TAGGAAAAATACACATTGAAATTATAGAGCAGGTAAAACCGTTGGCATTAGTTTCGCCTAACAATACCAAA
>NC_051404.1:8857020-8857211 GCF_015228065.2 Penaeus monodon | reverse complement strand
TCTGACTGTTTACCAAAATGGCCGTGTCTAATTCTGAATAATATGAATAATAACCGATTCCGTGTTAATTAATAACCCGACCAGGTCATCTGCCTTGACGTCTGGCCTCAGGTTATGCATGTCACAGCAGATGGCTAAGTGTGCAAAGAATATTATGGTCAGCTTTCCCTCTGTCTCTGTCTCTCGGGCTG
>NC_051404.1:8855260-8855335 GCF_015228065.2 Penaeus monodon | reverse complement strand
AAGATTATGATGGAAGTTATAAATACGAATCAGAGGTGCTTTATCCTTGGCGATTTGGTATTTCTTTGTATAAAA
>NC_051404.1:8854270-8854518 GCF_015228065.2 Penaeus monodon | reverse complement strand
GATCACCAAGGATGAAATACCTCCGTCGGCCACAGCCTCACCGCACACGCCACATGACTACGCCAGAACCCTTTATTTAAGACCTGGGAACCGCAATGGCCCTCTGGATGTACGTGCCTTCTTTTTTTCTTTTTTTTTTCTCATCACGTCGAGTCTATTTCGACGTTTCGTTCACCTCTCCCCCTTTCCCTGTAACTCTTTCGGGGAGATAAGGATGATAAGATGAAGGGGAGGGGGAGGGAACATAG
>NC_051404.1:8853502-8853999 GCF_015228065.2 Penaeus monodon | reverse complement strand
TAAGTGAGTTGAAAGAGACTCACAGAGAAAAATCATGCCTTAACTGAACTACAAACTAAATTCTGTGAACATACACCATACAATCTACAGTCACAACATAATGATAGCAAAAATCATAATCGTATTCGCACCCCATTATACCATTAACGATTCCCTCCTCAATGACATCCTGCATTCACACTGAACTTCTCAGCAGCCAAATGCAACCCTGCAACTGCCTAATATCACTACCCATTCCATCAACAAGGCAAAGGTGTTTCCTCAAGACATTAAGACCCCGAAAACCAAGACCTGCCCAACGCCCCTGTAAGACAAACAACTACAAATCATAAACAAGGAGTTGAGAGGATTGTGCGTCGTGGACCTGACTCAGATAGCATCAGAGAGCGTGTAATTCCTCTGTAGTCTGCATAACAAAAGGGTTTCCTCGATCTCCTAGATGTTTCTACCCTCTTCTTTGTCTTCCTTTGGGCTTGCTTAACTCCGAATTCACCTTT
>NC_051404.1:8852478-8852823 GCF_015228065.2 Penaeus monodon | reverse complement strand
TTGCCCACGGACAAGAGACCTTTGATTTTCTCCTTATCTTATCAGTATTAGAAAAAAGTGTCCTTGGAATTAATATTAGTCTTTAGAGATGGGTGACTCAGCAGATCTAGAATTAGTAATACTGAACAAGGAGGAGGAACGGTGAGCCCATACTTAGAAAATGATTAAAAAAAAATGAAAATGAACAAGTAAACACATAAATAGATAAAGAGTAAGTGGAATAGGAATGATAAATGCAACTGTAGAATATATAATTAGATACTTGACATGTACTTTTCATGTAAGTATCTTAAGTGAAACGAACAGGATACTAATGAATGACAGTTTATAGTGTAAGATCCATAC
>NC_051404.1:8852086-8852256 GCF_015228065.2 Penaeus monodon | reverse complement strand
AGTATACTTATAAAATAAAAAAAAATCTGGCAAAAATTATGATATTCACTTAATATTACTTACGACTCACAAACGTCAACATGAACAACAATGGCCATAAATATAAAGACAAAAGAAAGTGAAAAGACAACAAACCGTTTAATCAAAAGCTGCAGCATGCAAACCCTGAT
>NC_051404.1:8851939-8852061 GCF_015228065.2 Penaeus monodon | reverse complement strand
CATACACACAACATCAACACACAAACGGAGGTAAATCACACATACACACAACGAAAAGCCTTCTAATTCATCAACCGGGCTTAGGGCTTGGACATATCACATAAACATGAAATGCTCTATCT
>NC_051404.1:8850150-8850499 GCF_015228065.2 Penaeus monodon | reverse complement strand
TACAACAGAATAATTTACAAGATGATACAAAGAAATACACATTAATCAATCTAAAATCAAGTGTCACCAAGAATCAGTATTGTTTAAGAAAGTAAATAATTGCCTATTTGTTCTTTTAGTAGAACCGCATTTTTCATAATGTTGGACTCAGGGGAATAAACCAACGTTTATTTAATATATCTTCATTCTCTAAATATGGAAGAAGAACAATGATGAACAGGGGGAAAAAGAAAAAAGTAAAAAAGTAATAGTAATGCTTGAACTGAGTGGTTTATGGATTTTGACTAATAATATTATCATATTATTAGAAATTCTCAAAATATTATCATAAAGAAAGAGAATTATGAAA
>NC_051404.1:8849825-8849921 GCF_015228065.2 Penaeus monodon | reverse complement strand
AACAAACACAGACAGATAAAAAACTAAACATGGAGAGAGACAGACTGACCACCAAACAAGCCTACAGTAAAACAAACATGGTGGAAGACGGAAAAC
>NC_051404.1:8849525-8849732 GCF_015228065.2 Penaeus monodon | reverse complement strand
CGTGAAATGAAAACAGCACTGTTGTTTACCGTATCACAGAAAAAGACATTCTCCCCCTTTTTCTGGCCAGTCTTTGTGAATTTATGCCTCTACTTATCAAGTCTTTCCCAAGGAACACGGAAACGGAATGATAAGAAAACACAAAACTTGAAGTTGAAAAGCTTTGTTGATGCTCTCACTTGGGTATTTTGTGTTACTGGCATTTCC
>NC_051404.1:8849391-8849475 GCF_015228065.2 Penaeus monodon | reverse complement strand
ACGGTGTTTATGATCTTTGGTTATTTCTCTTTTTTCATATAGTTTCGTACTGGTTATTTCCTTTTTTCATATAGGTTCGTATAG
>NC_051404.1:8848768-8849131 GCF_015228065.2 Penaeus monodon | reverse complement strand
ATTCGTCTATCCTTTAATTGCAATTTACGTTTTCTTTTTGTTTTTTTTCTTGCGCTGTTTTTCTTTCATTTTCTCCTTATTCACATTGTATTTTTCTCTCTCTCCTACGTCTTCATATATTTTTTTCTCCTGTCTCTTTATTCCTCATATTTTTAACTCTGCCTTTTATCTTCAAATTTGCTTTGCTGTTTCCTATTAATTAACATTGTGTCTCCTTCATTACCCTGCCATTATCACTTATCGTCTGTTTCTCTTGATTCTCTTTCATTCTCATGATTTTCATTTGTTTTTTACTGGTTACGCATTTTTATCTATTTTTTATGATATATTGATGACGGGTAATGATGGCTATGCATTTATTAC
>NC_051404.1:8846858-8846963 GCF_015228065.2 Penaeus monodon | reverse complement strand
TCACAGTACCCTCTTATCCTTGCCTCACCTACCCCTTCCCATCTTCACCCCGCTCACACCTCTCCATCCTACCCTATCCGTTGATATCCCCTGTCGTGACACTCC
>NC_051404.1:8846703-8846807 GCF_015228065.2 Penaeus monodon | reverse complement strand
CTCGGGTGGCGGTTTGGGATGGGGTTGTTTTTTTGGTTACCTTTTGGAAAATTGGGGTTTTGTGGGTTGTTGATTGTAGTTAGGTTGGGGTGAAGTTTTGGTAA
>NC_051404.1:8846385-8846509 GCF_015228065.2 Penaeus monodon | reverse complement strand
TGATCATCTCCTAGAGTCCTTTTTGGCGGTGATCTGTGCTCCTTTACGCAATGTGGGTTTTCTGGTTATCGGGCTAAAGAAGTGGGTTCCTTGTGTTTCTAATCTTAAGGCGGAGCGTTGCAGT
>NC_051404.1:8844181-8844318 GCF_015228065.2 Penaeus monodon | reverse complement strand
AGAACTACATCTTAAAATAATCAAGAGATAACGGATTTTTTTTTCTTATGTGTGTGTGGGAGACGTGGTAAATTAATTTCCTTGTTCTATAAATACATATGTTGTCTGCAACCTTTGTTCGTGAACTTTAAAGACAG
>NC_051404.1:8844059-8844131 GCF_015228065.2 Penaeus monodon | reverse complement strand
AGCAATTGAATGGGAAATGACGTGCAACAATTCCCTGGTGGCTATTAAGAGAGGACAACATGGAACCTTGTA
>NC_051404.1:8843398-8843744 GCF_015228065.2 Penaeus monodon | reverse complement strand
ACACTAAAAAGTTGGGCGGAGGCCTCTTTCGGTCTATGCAGCGCCGCCCCAAATTGGTACATGGTAACTTCCCGACCATATGAGGGAGTCGCCCGGTTTAACCGTTTTTGTAAGCATGACTTTGAGAGATCCGACCTTAGGTATGCGAACGTCTGGGTCTCTCGCGCTCTTGCTTTCGCTGTCTGTGTTTTCATTTTTTTGTGTGTGTGTGTTATTGAGAGAGATAGAGAAGAAATGAATAACCACATCAAACCATCTTTTTTATAATAGCGGGTATCTATCTCCTCGCAAATCATTCCATCGTTTTTCATACATCAGTGATCGCAAACCATGCAGACAGGATTAA
>NC_051404.1:8842733-8843337 GCF_015228065.2 Penaeus monodon | reverse complement strand
ATAGTTTCAACCTAGCGTATATTTCTTAAGAAAACGAAAAAAAAAGAGAAAAATTCTCCGCTTCCCCACGACCCAACCGCCCAAGGTGCTGTCGGCAAAGGACGGTCGTTTCAAGCAAGTTGTCGATATTATCATTACACGGGCTTTCTGATTAGCATGCTTTAATCATACCATACGTGTTAATTAAACAATTATCTAACATCCTGGCTCTCTGATCCTCTCCTTTAAACGGATTTCGAAAAGCGTTCTCGAGGCTCATCGTTAATTAATAGCCGATCAGCTGTCCCCCGGGTTCATTAATGAAATTTGCATAGACTAACCAAGGAACAAAACAGCTCTCGGGTCTTTGATTGCGTATTCTTACTCCCTGTCTATTTATGGGGTGGGAGAATAGACAGGCTAATTGGAAATGCATCTGAGATTCATTTTTCAAGCCTTTTGGGACTTGCTGAATTTCGTAGATAAAACTGACTCGTAATCGGGAATCACTCTAAAAGGAGATTCAAGAGGCACTTTGATCTATTCATAACAGTTTATGATCGAGGGATATATCGCGTGGATAACGTTATATACACTCCCTCCTGCGTGTAGCGTTCATGTGGGT
>NC_051404.1:8840645-8840849 GCF_015228065.2 Penaeus monodon | reverse complement strand
TGCACGAACCACATATCCTTGTTCCTTCTCCCTCCCCCACACAGCATCCTCCTCCTCCAAAAAAGAAGCGAGAGGCGATAAGATGAAGAGGAGACGCAGCATTCCATTTGACAGAACTGATGATGATAAAACGTCTCAATGAGGAAGCTGAGTAATTTGATAACAATAATAGTCCCAAGACATTTGTCACTGATAACAAGAAGG
>NC_051404.1:8840464-8840593 GCF_015228065.2 Penaeus monodon | reverse complement strand
AAATTCTTAAGAGACTGATTTACGACGATGCATCATGGCAGGACCCCCAAGACTTGCATTGTGGGGATAATCTACTGCAGAAGACAGAGACAAATTAGATGAAGGAATTTCATGGTGAAAAATGACACT
>NC_051404.1:8839953-8840111 GCF_015228065.2 Penaeus monodon | reverse complement strand
TTGGATGAAAGGTCCACATGGACTGACCTTTGGATGTAAAGTTTATGTTAATATATTATAGTCTAGGCTACTAACATTTTAATTTCCTATTACCTATTTTCATCACTGAGGTATTATTGCATATGATCTACATTTAGAATGTCTATAAAGATATATAT
>NC_051404.1:8838299-8838688 GCF_015228065.2 Penaeus monodon | reverse complement strand
CTTACTTTTCCACCTTATGTTTCTTATATGGGCACGAACTGTCGGTTTAATGGACAAGGTGATCACAAGACCCATTTGTAATGTAAGGCGATTTTGTGTCAGCTCTAGATGGGATCTTGACATCGATCCCCCTCATTTCTGCTGCTGATTGTTTTGTCTGTCAGTTGTATACCTTGTGATTGAGTCCATTGTGATGTTTCGTTCGTGTCTGTGTGGGCGATGCTATGGGTGGGCGTGAGGGCGTGTGTGTTTGTTGGGAAAATGGGTTGTGTGGGTCTGTGTGGGTGAGCGGTTGGGTGTGAGAGGGTTCTATGTGTGTGTGTGTGTGGAGGGGGGTTGTGTGTGGATATTGAGCCGATGTTTTGTGTGAGTATTCTGTTTTTGTTAGG
>NC_051404.1:8837829-8837962 GCF_015228065.2 Penaeus monodon | reverse complement strand
TAGGGTGGGATGGTGAATGTATAAGTGTGTACATGTATCTATCTCTTCAAGCAGGAATGTGCTTACATGAGAGCAGGTCGACGGTAAAAGAGGATTACGATCTGTGTCGCTTAAGCCACTTCTGATGAGTTCG
>NC_051404.1:8837193-8837340 GCF_015228065.2 Penaeus monodon | reverse complement strand
TCTTAAAAAAAATTAAGATAAGAAAGAGAGAAAATCTATAAGCTGCTTCCATCCGCTAAAGCACCAAGGCACCAGAGATCGCCGTGTCTCCCGGAGGTCACTCAAGATGTCGTTATCTGCACGTCATCCGATCAACCCCCCCCCCCC
>NC_051404.1:8836914-8837166 GCF_015228065.2 Penaeus monodon | reverse complement strand
CATCAGCTAGGGATTTGGCGCGACCTCACGTGACCTCACTCGCCGGGGGTCATTCGGAGTCTTATCTCCGAATCGTGTGAGTGCAAGAGGAAAGGACTCTTTTCTTTTAATATTTTATCGCGTCTCACCTGTGGCTCTCGAAGGCGCTCGCGAGGGATACAGGAGGCTTATTCTTCGGGTTTTCGAGGATATGTTAATTTTGTGGGCCTTTGGTGTGGCCGCGTCCTGGTTTACTGGTCTATTTGTTTTGTT
>NC_051404.1:8835625-8835703 GCF_015228065.2 Penaeus monodon | reverse complement strand
GCTATTAAGCATCTATTTAAAATACACAGCAAAGACATGCACAAATAAACTCATATTTTCCTTTCACCTTCAACTAAC
>NC_051404.1:8835057-8835272 GCF_015228065.2 Penaeus monodon | reverse complement strand
TCAATTCTCTCCTTCATTCATAATCCACCTCCTCCTCTCTTATTCTCTCTCTGTGGCTCAACATTTCGATAATATTTCACATCCTAACACAGGATCCCTTGCTGTGCACAGACTCGAGAAGGCCAGACACCGCTGTGATGGGCCTACATATCTACAAGGGTGTTGAATCATATATGTATATATTTATACAAGTAAGCTACGTGATCTGGGCGTAT
>NC_051404.1:8834436-8834674 GCF_015228065.2 Penaeus monodon | reverse complement strand
CCGAAAGGGGTGGGAGAGAAGAGAAGATGTCAGAGCTCCTGGCCTCTGAGCGGGCTAACACAGGAGTGACCATAACCCCTGCGGTTAGATGCTCGGACCAGCAGCCTGTCGTGGTGTATGTGTGAAGTCTTAACTCAGCCATTAATATATGCAGAGGTTAATTCTACAACTTACAAGCGTGTCGGCGGCCTGTGTCGGACATGGTACTTTCTTTGGCCTTTGTTTCGTGTATATTTGG
>NC_051404.1:8834229-8834348 GCF_015228065.2 Penaeus monodon | reverse complement strand
TAACAGAGAATAATTTCGGGATAATTCGAGAAATACTGACAGTGAGACAGATGAATAGAGGGCCATGAATGAAAGAAAAAAAAAGACAGACAAACACACAGACTGGCTAAGAGGCATTC
>NC_051404.1:8833990-8834061 GCF_015228065.2 Penaeus monodon | reverse complement strand
GACGTATATACCCTCTTACAAATATTCCCTCAGAATAACGACCCTCCAAATAACACGCAGACACCAGGGTC
>NC_051404.1:8833801-8833967 GCF_015228065.2 Penaeus monodon | reverse complement strand
TCGCGATACGACTCGAAGCTGGCATAAGGGAGGGAAAGAGTGCTTTTAGGGCGGAGGTAGCTGCGACCAAGGGTGTGTAGGGTGTTGCCTCACCCGCGTGGCCTCTCCAACGTCCCATCAGTCACTCACAAGCGGGTGGAGGCCTCGCAGTGCACGATCTCTCCAG
>NC_051404.1:8833677-8833742 GCF_015228065.2 Penaeus monodon | reverse complement strand
ACTTAATGAAGTTCTCCCGTCTACTTAAATCCGGGTCTTGTTGCAGGGAGATAAGGTTTCATGAG
>NC_051404.1:8831754-8832200 GCF_015228065.2 Penaeus monodon | reverse complement strand
ACAGCAACATCGCCAGAACATCAACGTGATTTCCCGTCTCACTGAGCCGTAATTAAACCATCTTATCCAACTCTTCACAAGCAAAAGGCGTCACTCTAACTCATCGCATTTCCAGATCATTAACGGGTCATCATGTGGCAAATCAAACCACAAAAGCATCGAGGAAAAAAAAATGTATAAATTAAAAGAAAGGAAAAGAAGAGTTGGAGAGAGGAGGAAAAAAAAAACTAATCACTAGTTACTTGCCTCCGTGTGTTTTTATAATACGTTACACTCTAAATCTGACAAAGCGATAATGCAAGCAAATGCTATCTCATGCTTCAATGCACACATATATAAAGTTCTCAAAAGCAATCTCTCTTTAACAAGAACTTGTCCGGGAGGCTTTTGATCTCTCGAAATCAACTTCAGCGTGTTCTTCAGATTAAAACAAATGAGGGAGAGAG
>NC_051404.1:8831654-8831720 GCF_015228065.2 Penaeus monodon | reverse complement strand
TGGCTTGTAAGCTATAACGGAAAATCCAAAGAAATTTAATGCCAGAAAGACAAGATTTACATGATT
>NC_051404.1:8831119-8831465 GCF_015228065.2 Penaeus monodon | reverse complement strand
AATCAAGCGGGTTTGAGGGACATAACAGGAAAATTAAAGAGGGAAACCGACTTACTACTCAGAGAGCGACACGAACGAATACCGACCAAAGCCGAAAATCACCGACCAATTGCAACCGACTAACCAAACCAACGAACCAAATCCAAACAAAGGAAGACCCACCAACCAATCAGCTAAGACCGGGAAAAAAAGACGACTAAACCCGACCAAAACCGACCAAGACCGACCAACAGACCGAACGCACCCGACCAGAACCGAGCAATCAGAGTAATGCGAGTCGGGTGGTGTGGCCGACCGCTTGCCTCCTCCGCGTCGGGATCGAGGCCTTGATTCATCAGGGTCTTTT
>NC_051404.1:8827717-8828287 GCF_015228065.2 Penaeus monodon | reverse complement strand
AACACAACCAAAAACCAAACAAGTAAAAAACACCGAAAGCAAGGGGGATAATGCGACTGGACTGGTCGCTGTATCAGGGATTCCGGTAAAGCCCTTGATGTGCGGCCACCGAATAATTGTTAACAAATTGCTTGCCGATCAGCTGTGCTTCTCTAATAAGCTTCCGAAGGGTCCATTCCGCGGCGCAGCTGCAGCTCGAGAATCGGTTTATTTTCCGGTTGTTATCATATCCGATAAGAAATAGGAGAGGCAGAGAGAAACATAATCTATAAATAAATATAGATACAGCATGGCATACATGTAGATTACTTAGTCAATTAGTATAACTCAATGAACAAGCAAATGTAAACAAAATTAATAGAAAACACTAAAACGAAATATTGGATAAAAGAAAATCAAATGTTTCAAAAGAACTCAGGTGTAACACAAAGCGTGTAACACCGGGAGGCTCCCTGGCTCTATGCGTGTTGAGCATATGGAAGTATGCAATGTTGCAAGATGCTAGGGAGGGGCAGGTACATCTTTGCCCTTTTTTGAATTGGTACTTTTCGTCGTAAATATTCATGTATG
>NC_051404.1:8826140-8826737 GCF_015228065.2 Penaeus monodon | reverse complement strand
CATTTTGGATTTAGCTTAAAAACAAAAGGAGGACTTAGGTAGTGCACCTGCAATAAACAAATGATTATCGATTGATGCATTGAGAACAGTGTGCTTAATGCTTCACTAACAGTTTAGACCGACGCCTATATCACCTCTGTGCAGCCGAGCAATTTCACTACTTAAGAAAGTATTACAGTTCGTTTTTACAACTGCAGATGATTACATTTGCATCTCATTTGTATCATTCTATCATCCTTCAGAACATGTACGGAACTTTCTCTACAAAATGCCACGCCATTACGCCAATAAAACACCCAGGAGAAAGTAAGGTACTGGTCTGCCATTGTAAAACTTACTGTATGCATTTTAATATCACCCAACCATATCTTCCCTTGCTCCGTTTTCTATGGATGAGGTAAAGAAAACGGAGCCAGGGTGTTGATGGTGAGAATATAGATACACGCATATTCTAAGGAGTATCTTATGTTTGATTTATTATATATAGAGAAAAAAAAAGGATTGTTATGGAGCCATCCGTCCTAGTGCATGATTTAGTAGAAACTAATCCTGGTTGCTATTCGTGAATTGATGGTGATCTCAGGACGCTTACTAACG
>NC_051404.1:8825809-8825915 GCF_015228065.2 Penaeus monodon | reverse complement strand
CTGCCCTTTTCCCTGACAAAGTTCATCTGTGGGCGTGGATAAATATTACAATGACTTGTTATCCTCCCTTCTCCTCTTATCCTCAATTCCTCCTTTACTCTGTCAC
>NC_051404.1:8825551-8825696 GCF_015228065.2 Penaeus monodon | reverse complement strand
CGCATTGTGGGTGTTCCATAAGCAGCGGGTGTGTCATTATGCGAGTAAATTGGTCCTCCGAATAAAACAGCCTCGCCTTGATTGCCAGCCTGATAAGCAGAGCTTGTTTCGCAAGAGTGGTATCAGGGGTATCGGGTACCCCTTA
>NC_051404.1:8825254-8825336 GCF_015228065.2 Penaeus monodon | reverse complement strand
CACCTCCCCTACCTTCCTCCTCCTCTATTCCCATCCTTCCTTCCCCTCTTCACCCTACCTCTTTTTATCCTCCTATATCCTC
>NC_051404.1:8824956-8825195 GCF_015228065.2 Penaeus monodon | reverse complement strand
AACAATTTATCCCAATTATCCCTTACCCCAAAGACAATTCATTCCTTATCCCAAAGACAATTTATCCCTTATCCCAAAGACAATTCATCCCTTATCCCAAAGACAATTTATCCCTTATCTCTCTCTGCCCTGTCCTCTTCTACGGAAACAAATCAGGTTGTAAGGCTGAGGCTGAAGACCAAAGGGAGAAACGCTGTTGGGTGCAGAGAGCTTGTAAGGACGTTATTCTTTCGTGACAC
>NC_051404.1:8823275-8824517 GCF_015228065.2 Penaeus monodon | reverse complement strand
AGTACAAACAACCACAAGCACTCGTGGCTTTTACTGTGCTTCCTTGGTGGCTCCTGACCGCATCCCGATAGGAATCCACGACGAGATAGAACCAACTACCGCATCGTCCGTCGCGCGGGTTGCCAAGGAAGGAGCGGGACTCAGTCAGAAGGGCGCACGACGTTTCATTTGGAGGGGGCTGGCTTGGGATGCCACGGCTGGTCAGCCCAAGGAATAAATTCATATACACATATACAGCTGTGAATGGTGAGACACTAACACGATGAAGCTATGGTAGAAAACCCACAATGCACAAACGGCCACCTTGGGAGAGGCGGAGGGGCTGCTCGCTCGTCAGTACTCTCGGTCGGGGAGGACCAAATCACAGTCACCGTTCTCGAAGAACGTCATAATCGCTCCGGAGATGAGCCCCATCCCGATTACCGGAAGTGTTTCGTTGGGGTCAATGAAGAAATCCCCTTTCACCTGTTTGCCGAAGCCCTTCACCGACACATCTCTAGTTATGAGGCTGATGGGAAGCCAGACTGTCTAGACCCAATCTGGTTACCAATTCCTTTCCACCTATACAGCTGTGTTTTTGTGTGGACAGTAACGAGACCCCAATGCCAGTACCTTTAAGCTTTGACCGTGGTGCCGCTTGTCTCGACTCGCCAATATTCGCAATCTTTCGAAGATTCAAGGCTTCGGAATGAGCCATCCAGTACTAGCCGGAGCGGGGGTCTGAGAATCGAGGACGTTTGCGGGTGCTTCGGAGACAATCCTCCCCAGGTATTGAAGTTCGATCAGCCAGACTATAAAAAGGGTACTTGTACCTAGATGAATGTAATTACCCTCATCGGAGAATAACGGACCCCTAATGGTGACCAATAGCCTTATCGTCGGCCAGGGTTGATGAGTCGCCTCATTCCATCTTTCAATCAGCTCGAAGACCCAGTTTATAGCGCGGTTATGAGACCTCGGTGCCGAGCCATCCCGGAATCTAGTTACGAAATCGGAACCAAATAGCTTTAATTCTGTGGACCGGACACCACCGGAGAGATTACCTCTGGATGTCCGCCCTACATGCTCATACGTCAGGCAGATGCTGGTTGATCGAAGCATTTCGTCCTCTGCGTGGCTTCAGCTTCTTGATGACTCTGCACCCTTGGCTTTGGAATGGAGGTAGGCAATCTGTGTGTGTGACGGAAATCAGGTGTAGTTGTCGCCTTGGGATGTCCGTCCTCACATTAGTCAGTGAGATGC
>NC_051404.1:8820813-8820997 GCF_015228065.2 Penaeus monodon | reverse complement strand
TCTCCGATTCTCCCAACCTCTAATGATCTAAGCCTCCAGCCGCGTCCCTTCCTTCTTCTCAAGCATGAGCCGCACAAGACAAACGAATATCCGGATGAATCTCCTTCTATCTCGCACCTTGATAACCTCTTCCATTTGTCCACGTGAAGGTACATTGCAAGGGATGGTCCCTTATTAACTACTA
>NC_051404.1:8820645-8820730 GCF_015228065.2 Penaeus monodon | reverse complement strand
GTGCGAGAGAAGATTTGTGTCCATTTTAGTGTAACATGAGCAGTGGAGCAGAATGGCAAAAGGGATGTGAAAAAAAATTGTAAGA
>NC_051404.1:8819903-8820137 GCF_015228065.2 Penaeus monodon | reverse complement strand
AAGACACACACACACATATATGCAGTATTTTCTCAGTCAAGGGACTTTGGTAAGCTTTGACTGTGCGTTTAATCAACCAGATATCCGAACCTTGCTTATCTGGGTAATTGTTCTTAACATTTCCAAAGTGGTCATTAAATCGTGCCAAGGCCCATGTTGGCTTTTGTTTTGTGGATAGAATGACAAAATTACCATAATAACTTAACAGGTAAGGATCGTGTTTGTGTTTGGATG
>NC_051404.1:8819131-8819207 GCF_015228065.2 Penaeus monodon | reverse complement strand
TTTTTATAATGAGCAGTTCGTTTTTTACTTGCTTTACTTGTTTGGATTCGAACACATATACGCACACTTTTATGTG
>NC_051404.1:8817845-8817986 GCF_015228065.2 Penaeus monodon | reverse complement strand
CCACGTACCCTCGTCCGGCGCGAAGGGTCGTGGCGTACGGGCACTCCGCCGGCCCTTGGTCAGCGTCTTCTTTTGGCACCGTCCTTGCCCGGCGACGCCCAACCTGGGGTGAAAGGCGTTTGTCACTGGATGAATAACCAA
>NC_051404.1:8816106-8816553 GCF_015228065.2 Penaeus monodon | reverse complement strand
TTCAAAGGATCAGAGCTTGTTTCCCAATAAAATACCAAGTCATGCCTTTCTTGAAGGAAAATATACTGGTCATACTCAAAAGTGTCCAAAGATTTGACAGAAAATGTCAACAAGTATGATTACTCACCCTATAAAACACCAAGAAATTATACATTCATTTCAATTCTTAATAAATTCCACATGATTTTGATTTTTTTTTGTGTGTGTGTCTTCAACAAGATATTACTGGAAGTGTCACCATACCGAAGCAAAAACAGAACAAACGCACAGTAACTTATCATTTCCACCCCCGTTGAAAATCCCAGGGCCAACCTGCTCCCCGGATCTTATATGTCTGCTTTCTGACATGGCTTGAGTGTAAGGCTGGACATGCGTGGTGAAACGAGGTGCATTTCTCACGAAAAACTAACAGGTTTCGTGGAGTTATTCTCGGCGCTGGTATGAGAT
>NC_051404.1:8815111-8815411 GCF_015228065.2 Penaeus monodon | reverse complement strand
CGCCAGAAGGTCAGAAGGACCCAGAGCATCAGTACTGTTGTCAATATTTTGCACTTATTTGCGCATCCCTTAAATTTATGTGCGTGTGAATTCGCCATGGTATAGAAATGTGCAATTTATTCTTGTTTATGTCCGAAATATTATTGTTTTGCCTCGGCGGCATTGAGTGAGAAAATTTTTACTTTTTATTTTGAGTGTTCACTGCGTCATCTCTAAATCTGGCAGATCATTTTCAGGAACCATAATTGTCACACAGCAATAGATTTAGTATGTGCGTTCGGTATAAGTCTGAGCTTTGTT
>NC_051404.1:8814644-8814964 GCF_015228065.2 Penaeus monodon | reverse complement strand
TTATATGTGTTTCTATCTGTGGGTATGGTCTAATTTCTCTTAAATACTTCGGTACTATTGGGTACAAGTGACTATAAGTGTCAGTAAGTATGCTTATAAGTATTTCTTCCTCTTTTATTTTTTAGTGTGCATATTCTTAAGATGAATATCAGCGCAATCTTTAATAATGGAACCGTCGATATTTCAGAGGATCGTGAAGGGAGTGGTAGCTCTTGCGACTTATAAAGGAGAATTCGAAGTGAATAAGATCGATCTTAGATAACAAATTATGTACAGATACCTTGGTTCTCCTCCTTCTTTGTTTCCTGCTTCTTAGGATA
>NC_051404.1:8813569-8814079 GCF_015228065.2 Penaeus monodon | reverse complement strand
AGTTGTAAGGATGAAAATAACAGGGAATAAGCACTTTAGAGGAGCAAAAAAAATTAAGAACGTAGAGAAGGCATTACTATTAAAAAAAAAAAGCCTCAGGATCCAAATTCGATTGGGTCATATTAAGATCAGATTTCTATAGATTCAATTTGGTTGCTTAAAGTCTCCTTTGGTGATTAAGATTAGTCAAAATACCCGCCAGGTTTGGTTTACTTAAGGCAGGGTGAACTGAGTTAGCACTGGTTGCGTCAAGCTAGGATAACCTGCTGAAGGCGTGTCTGAAAGTAAGTACATGCAGATCTTCGTTCATACATAATCCAGAGAGAGAGATTGACATAAGAGAATACAAGATACTCTCGGATTTCCATATATAAACAGAGCACAAAATTGAAAACAACGAACGAGACATTGGGAAGATGAAAGCAAGAGCGATAGAACGTGCCTGGTGAGGGATACAGCGTGACCATTTGACAGGGAGAAAGAACAAAGGCAGGAGGTGACATACGGATT
>NC_051404.1:8813160-8813232 GCF_015228065.2 Penaeus monodon | reverse complement strand
TGCCATTCGGTACACTTAAAGAAAAATAGAACATCTAATTGAATAAAACTGGAGGTAAGGTCACTTTCCTGG
>NC_051404.1:8812625-8812899 GCF_015228065.2 Penaeus monodon | reverse complement strand
AGACGAAGATTAACGGTTTCATAAAATTACAATGAAACAAGCAATTTCTAATCATTTATTTATGACAAACACGCCCCCTAACCCTCCCTCCTCCCACACACATGGCACAGACCTGCAGCCTCTGTGTTTTACGTCCAGCATTAGTTCCTGACTTTGACTTCACGCTTGCCTTTTGTGCTGTCTCTCCTCAGAACATCTATAAATATTTACCTCACCTGAGGATACGGGAGAAGGGGGAGAGAGGGACTAACACACACATGCGGAGAGAGAGAAA
>NC_051404.1:8812209-8812436 GCF_015228065.2 Penaeus monodon | reverse complement strand
TTGATGCCATCCCCCTCCCTCCCCTCAATCTTCCCCTCACGCAATCAAAAATATATTCATAAATATGTAAGCGATACGTAGTAAGAACTGGGATCCGCCCTGCTGCCAAGGAAAAGACTTCGATGCTGAAATAGATTATATAAACAGATCCTCTTATCTATAAATATTTTTGGATATGCGATGTTCAGAACCATTTTTTGACTTTCCTCTCTCCTCGTGTTCTGAAG
>NC_051404.1:8812041-8812167 GCF_015228065.2 Penaeus monodon | reverse complement strand
TAACAACGCAAGCTTATGCCGCGCTTTGCATAAAGCACTGTTTTCCCCCCGAGAGGTCAGGCGCATGACATGGGAATATCTTCATCATCATAACCTGTCGGGAAGTAGTTGGGAAGTCTATATTTA
>NC_051404.1:8810781-8811372 GCF_015228065.2 Penaeus monodon | reverse complement strand
ACACTAACCAAAATCAGGAACTAAGGAGCAAGCATCAAGGTTAGAAATCAAATGGTCAAATAATAAAAAGGCAAAACTATACAAAATCCTACTTTTTTGTATACTGCTCTCTATTCATTTACCAAAATAAATGTTTAGATATACAAAATCATACTCTTTTGTATACTGCTGTCTATTCATTGACCAAAATAAATGTTTAGATGGAAAGGCAAGTTCTAGACGGGTCTTCCCCCCAAAAAATCAATTCGTTTCTTAATTTTAGATATTGACGAACCTAATAGGTCTACGTTGATGCTATGATAACGCATTTGAATTCATTAGAGCTTCTGTGGAATAAAAATGTATTTCTTTTTATTATTTTAATTATTTTCACAGTCATTTTTAAGACAATTTATAAACGCACTGAACAGAATTCTTATCTTAAAGCATCTCTGTTGACAAGTTTGTCTTCGATTTTCTCGTTATAATTATGAAATACAATTACGAAGTACATAGAATTATAACATTGATCAAAGGATCACATCCAAGCTGCATTACGTCATAGTATATTACGGTATATGTAACAGTACCTTTAACATCTCATTTTATTGC
>NC_051404.1:8810251-8810614 GCF_015228065.2 Penaeus monodon | reverse complement strand
CATGTGAGTATATGCCTTGTAGAGTGCCCTTATGTATGTATCAGATTGACCAATAGATCACTCTAGATAAAGACACAGAAAACGCACCGTCACACAAAGCCAAAATATCTTCTCGTCCTCTCCAAGTCCCATTTTCATTCCTATCTTCCGTCTCTCTTCTTTACAAATCTGTCTCCTCCCCCTTTCGTCCCCCCCCCCCCACACACGTCAGAGGGGTCGGAAGGTCATCCCTGCTGGTAGATCCACACTGAATAAGTAGATAGATCAGTAAGCAGATAAATCATAATGCTTCGCTCGTTAACACGGTCTCCTGCTGCCTTAGCACACACCCACTGTCTGCTGGATCGAGTCATAGCATGGGGC
>NC_051404.1:8809060-8809295 GCF_015228065.2 Penaeus monodon | reverse complement strand
GTCGCCATCAATTTCTCTCTTTCTGGTAACGAATGTTTCTTCAATATTAATATTTTCATCAATTAAATCATATGCAAAAAAGGTTAACATGTTTATAAATTAAATCTGTAAATTAAAGTCATTATAAATTATTCCATTGCCCCTTTTACCTGCCATTCATGCGTTTCTTTAATGCCTTATCCATAATCATCATATTAATTAACTAATGGGACATGGGATGAATATGTTATTTTGG
>NC_051404.1:8807421-8807958 GCF_015228065.2 Penaeus monodon | reverse complement strand
CCAGCTTTTAACAGTAATACCAAACACCAAAATCTTCGTACAAATTTCTAAATAAAAAAAACGTCAGTCATTCTCAATTAACAGTGAACAGAAATACTCAGGATAATTAAAAACGCTTATTAATTATCACACACGGGTTGATTAATAAGTAAGTGAATGAGCAGCTAAGCTAGTAACTAGAAGATTTATAATGAGGAGAGTGATTAAAAAAAAATTAATGAGTGATGGGCAAAGACACAAAGATCTTGACGGGTGAACAGAGTAAACCGTGTGATGATACGCAGTAATATAAACAAGCAAATTATGATATTAGACACACAGAGGAGAGAGACAGTTTAATAGATAAACACAGTCGAAATTTGAGCAATAATTCGTATGAAATTCAAGCAAATAGATTGATACACATTAATAGATTGATACACATTTGCAATAAACGAATTGATAATGTTGATTAACAAACAAACAAACAAACATAAACACGAAACATTTTAAACAAACGAAAATGAATAGATGATTTTTCGTAAAAAAAAATAGCTA
>NC_051404.1:8807263-8807330 GCF_015228065.2 Penaeus monodon | reverse complement strand
TACCATTTTTCCAGAGGCATTCAAGCACACGTGTTCTTGGAGGTTGTAAAAACAGGTTCTTTTTTAT
>NC_051404.1:8806703-8806800 GCF_015228065.2 Penaeus monodon | reverse complement strand
GAGTAAGGGCAGGTGCCAACTCCCCCCCCCCTTACCATCCCCCTCTTTATTTCGTTTCTTTCATCTCTATTCTGTCTATTTTATTTTCTTATTCTCT
>NC_051404.1:8805825-8806354 GCF_015228065.2 Penaeus monodon | reverse complement strand
AGCAATTTGTTAACCTTCCGTCACTCTGTTTGACCCTGAGACTGCGGGGGCTACTGGGAGGTAGGATAAGAGATGATAAACGAGAGGAATAGGGGAAGAAGGAAAGAAAAATAAGAGGAAAAGGAGAAGTAGGATAGAGAAGAGAAGAAATGAGGGAGAGAAAGAAAGGGAGAAGGGAGTGAGAGGGAAATACAAAGGGATAAGCGGTAGAGTGAGAGAGAGAAACGGGGATTAGGGAGAGGGATAAAGAGAAGAAATAAGAGATAGAAGAGTAAGGGAAATAAAGAAAGGAATAAGTGAGAGATAGGAAAAAAGAGGTGAGAGAAATGGAAAAGTGAATAACAAAGAGATAAGAGGAAAGATGAGAGAGAAAAGAAGAGAAATGAGAGAGAATGAAGAGAATAAATAAGAAAAAGAGATACAAAACGAAAGGGGGACAGAGAATCTATAAAGAAACAATAATAAAAATCAAAAATACTTAATTACAAATACAGATTAAGCCAAGAAAGCGAAACAAAAACACATTACT
>NC_051404.1:8805177-8805772 GCF_015228065.2 Penaeus monodon | reverse complement strand
CGAAAGACCCCCCCCCCAAAAAAAAGAGGCGGGGGGGAGGGGGGATTAGGGAGGGAGTCGCAGGTGATAGACAGGTGACGGCAAGGCTTCAGGTGGCGTTCTCTAGGTGGTCTAATGATTAATTGCCTCTGGACAAAATTCCTGTCACATGCTGGTGTTAAGGATGGAGGTCTACCTGGTTTACCCCATGAAATATTTATGTGTGTGCGTTTAGTCGTGTACACATTAGTGCGTTTACATGTGTGCGTAGTCACGACCTCATAAGTGCCGCACGCACGTATGTAAAGGTATAGGCACCCGGGTACTCACAGGAATACACGTAAACATACATAAACATACTAACTCCTATATACATGGAGATTGTCAGCTACATGTTGGTAGTTTCCGAAATAAACGTTTATAGAAAATGAGGATCTTATTAACGAATTTATCTAAGCATTATCGTTTCTATTTTCTGTCATCTTATTACAGATGTTGTTATTATATGCCATGATTTATTTCACAACTATCATATACGGTTGTAAAGAATTTTGCATTCGAGTTGCAGTTAACATGGAATTTGCGTTTTTTTAATGATGAAGGTGACTGTTTCATA
>NC_051404.1:8804749-8804884 GCF_015228065.2 Penaeus monodon | reverse complement strand
GGTAGATCACGTGACCTTTTTGCCCCCACGACGACGAGCGAAGAAATCTTGATTAATTATCCGCTTTTATTCCAATTATCACTTTTCTCTTTCGCCCTCTTACCATTTCTCATGATTCGTCCAAAGGGTGAAGAA
>NC_051404.1:8804280-8804589 GCF_015228065.2 Penaeus monodon | reverse complement strand
CGAAAAAGGGATGATAAATAAGAGTAGGAGGAGGGGAAGAAAGGAAGGAAGTAAACAAAAATGGAAGGGAAAGGAAAGAGGGGTAAATAGAAAGGAGATAGGAAAGGATAATAAGAAATGGAAATAGTAAGTAACAGTAAGTAAAGGACCAGGAAAGGAAAACAAAAAAGATGAAAAAGATGAAAAGAGGGATGAAAAGAAGGAAAAACGGAGGAGGAGGGAGACAAGGAAAAGGTTGGAGATGAAGGAGGGAAGAAGGAAGATGAGGAGGGAGAGACGAAGATAGGAAAAGTTGGAACTAACAACAAC
>NC_051404.1:8803850-8803991 GCF_015228065.2 Penaeus monodon | reverse complement strand
TCATATATTAATGTTTATATAATGAGAGAATAAACACTTAATCTAAGGGTTCACAATACTAAGCCCGAATATTAACATTTGTTCATCATTACAATTCAAGAGTTCTTATCAAACTAGATCTTAAACAGAATTGTTCCAACC
>NC_051404.1:8802667-8803164 GCF_015228065.2 Penaeus monodon | reverse complement strand
CCAGTTCAAATCACTCCCACATGAAGGATATCACTCACATCACTTTTGAACGAATCACCCCCCCCCTCCCTCTTAATCCCACCCGATCCTAGCCCCTCCAACTTGAAAAAAAAATCGAAACATTATCCCTATGACGTCACGACCGCTACTGGATACCAACCTTCTCTCCACCGTCCCAGCCTAGCCTAATGGTCTTGAGTAGATGGCGTTGGAGTGTAGTAGTGGGTTGCTCTGAGGTGATTTATCGTTGTGATTTACCAGGGAAGCCTAAACGATTCCTACTGCTTGTTCTATGCAAATGAGCTGTTGGCCTGTGTTATGGTGATGGAAGAGCAGCTGTGATTATGCTTATGTGATGGCACGGTGATTATTTCTATACGTAAAGATGCGCGTTTGTATTAGCCGGATGGATGCCTATGGTTAAAATTCTGACAGGTTTATAGCATTAGCGAGTGCCTGCGTTTGCTTTTGGCACTGGCTGTGGTGGTGTGAACCTT
>NC_051404.1:8800757-8801131 GCF_015228065.2 Penaeus monodon | reverse complement strand
ATCAAGCAGAGCCAAATTAAAAAAAAAATTACTTGATCCATCCACAATGACGGAAGAACCCATTGCCCCATTATCGTACCTGCTGGAAGCCCATTCTTCGCATCCATTAACAGAATACAGGAATAATACATAAGAGAAAAAAAAATTAAGAAAGAAAAATGTGCCGCATTTTAGCATTTTTGAATTCACATGAACTTTCTTGGAAGGGATAATGACCACGGTAGGGATACGCTGCTCCCGTAATTAAAACCGATGTTGTTACTAGGGATTTGGTAATGATTATGGTGGCAAAAATGAGGAGAAATATGGTAATCGGTAACCTTAAGTCTGTTAATAGCATATGTTTTGAAAATTTCGTTTAATGGAAAAAATAT
>NC_051404.1:8799753-8799996 GCF_015228065.2 Penaeus monodon | reverse complement strand
CATCTCCCTATCTCTTACCATCAAGATATAAAATATATGATTGTTTTATTACCCATATTATTTTTTTTTTACTTTGTTAACTCTTCAAATAGGCCTATTTTCAAGTCTTAGAAGGGAGGGAGGAGTCACTGATTTATTATGGGCGAAAATAGATAATTATGTGAATAATATGGATGGTAATTAGTGAGAGAGAGAAAAAAAATCATACTTAATTTTAATTTGCTTTATGCATAGGTAAGAAAA
>NC_051404.1:8798750-8799174 GCF_015228065.2 Penaeus monodon | reverse complement strand
TTTAAAGTACATATAGCTATCTGGGTGAAAATTAAATTATAAGTGAAAGTGATTGCCAAGATGAGAAATATGGCAACGATAATAATATTTGGAAGATTGCATTATTAACTTTGAAACAACTAATGAAAATAGTGATATTATATAATACATATATCCACGTATCCAAAGGATGTATAATAATATCTCTCATGCAACTAGAAATTACAAAAAAGAACATAAAACCCAGTCATGCATATGTATCTTTGGTGTGTAAACCTACTGTATGCAAGGATTATTTTCGTTATACCAGGATTGCCTCTAAAACACAACACGTATGTAAAAAACAACAACTTTGCCACGTCTCTCGTAACGAAGCTCTCCTTGGGTGACCTTGCGACCTGCTTTGAAGAATTATGTTCTTCCTAAATAGAGTAGTAATAATTTT
>NC_051404.1:8798595-8798672 GCF_015228065.2 Penaeus monodon | reverse complement strand
ACTTCCTCATTTATTGTTCCGACAATTTTGCTATTCTTCCTTCAGTTCGTTTGCCCTATTCCGTCTTCCACCGATCT
>NC_051404.1:8798048-8798510 GCF_015228065.2 Penaeus monodon | reverse complement strand
TTCCCATTCATCTCTTACCCAAATCCTCATCCCCTGTACCCCCCCCCTCCACCAGATCCTCCCACCATTTCAACCCCTTCCTCCCCCTCCTACACCCCCCCTCCCCCTTCTCAACGCCTGCTCATATATCCTCATTCACATCAACTTTCGAAAGAATATAATCATAGATATACATTATTATCAACATTCTTTTTTTCACATTAAAGATCCAATATAATTAATACAGTCATTCAGGACGACACTAATAAGCCACTTTGTTACTTATTGTCTCGTTCGTGTGAGGTTATAAATTTTATTGCCTCTGAATTATACTCGCATTCATGACGACGAGGCTCTAATGGAATCTTAGGGAGGGCGCATAAAAAGAAAGAAAATCGAAGAAGATTGAGGAAAATAATGAAATTCAAAAGCAGTCGTCGGCATATGTTGAGAAGATAGTAAAATCATGATTGTCTGAGGAAT
>NC_051404.1:8797732-8797970 GCF_015228065.2 Penaeus monodon | reverse complement strand
ACATTCTCCAATGCAATTCTCATTAAAATTTACCCATGGATCATCGCCAAAATAATTTCTGTGTGAGAACCGCTATTCATTATCATTAAAAAATATTCACATTCATGACATGTACGTGTAACATCGCTTCTACTTCTAGAACGATGACTAGTTAAGTCTACATCATGTATATGTGTTATCCGAAAGGCTGTGTTATCCGAAAGTTTCGAGTTGCAAGAGTCCTGAATAGGCTACATGA
>NC_051404.1:8797335-8797427 GCF_015228065.2 Penaeus monodon | reverse complement strand
GTACTCATAAATTGCTGTGTGCGAGTTTCGTGATGTCTTTGATATTTCCTATCATGTGCATATGTGTGATTGTTTTCTTGTTCTTCTTTTTA
>NC_051404.1:8797180-8797274 GCF_015228065.2 Penaeus monodon | reverse complement strand
CATATCTTTTTAAGCGTTTGCCACAGTGTATGGCTGAAGGACTAACTTCTTGTAAATTAAAACACGTGGCATGTAATGGAAAACCTTTTTATCG
>NC_051404.1:8796038-8796365 GCF_015228065.2 Penaeus monodon | reverse complement strand
CACGATACAAATGTCAGCCACAAGACAAAAAAATCCAGACGCAAAAACTGCCTGTTGGGGGGGTTTGTCATACCACGATTGGGATCTTAAAAACGGCGTTCTTTACCCTACGCTCAATTCAAGGTCTTCCTTAACCGCTGTTAATATTTGTCTTGCAATTTGTTTGTCTAACCCAGTGTGACAACGTCGCTCTTTTTTCCTTGTTATTCTTTCCTCTCTATTTTTGCCTTCGCTGCTCTATACACTTTTATATTTTTCATTTTCTTCCTTGTCCAAATGTATCAACACTTTCCATTTCCCTTTTGAGAGTCAATATTTGAATTCGTC
>NC_051404.1:8795077-8795486 GCF_015228065.2 Penaeus monodon | reverse complement strand
CTCCTCACAGCTCCAAAACAAACGCTTGTCTCGCGACGAATGTCTCTATTGACTTTTCCAAAAGCTGTTCCATTTGTCAAATAGAATCGCCGTGTTTAGCTTCACATTGTCTCTTGTGAGAGTCCATACATGACATTACATTTTTTTGCTCTTGTGTTTTTTGCATAATGTGTTTGATCAAAAGGGAACGGTGAATACAGAATAGATTTATCAATTGGTTTTTAATAAGGTCTAGCAACTGATTTTATAATTAATGAGACGGCCTTTGCATGCGAAAGTGAAGTCAATGGAGAGGTGAAAGAAGTCACGTCAATGTGAGAGTATTTAGGGTTCGTGGATGTCAAAGGGGAAATGTTAGTAATCACAGGAAAATATTATTAATGGTATGAATAAACTTGATGATAAATTG
>NC_051404.1:8794856-8794976 GCF_015228065.2 Penaeus monodon | reverse complement strand
GGGGGAGGGCACAGAAAAAGAGACGGACAGAGATTGAAAAGGAGTGAAAGACAGAGGCAGTGACAGAGACAGAGATAGACACACAGTCAAACAGAGAGAGGTAGATGAAGCAATACACTT
>NC_051404.1:8794439-8794804 GCF_015228065.2 Penaeus monodon | reverse complement strand
CGCTTGCTTCACCGTCTCCCAAACCCCCGTTAACAGAACGACCAACTGGAAAGGTTAACAAAGACAAACACCCAAACGACCCTTCAAACACGCTGTTTCGGAGCTTCGTTCACAGTCGAAAAAATGTACCGAATCGGTCAACACAGCGAAGCCGAACCGACGTCTCGAGCGAGTGTCTCTTCGTCACGTTTTTCTGTGGGCTGAGTAACGTCACATGCGGTTGGCTTGATGCTTATGTCAACAGGAGGAAAGAACGTGATGTGAGGGCGAGGGGACTGCGTCTTTCAGTCAATTATGTGCTGGATGTATGACATATTTTGAGTGAGGAGTTCATGTTTTAGTTTACCTATGTATATGCAAGAGGT
>NC_051404.1:8794237-8794410 GCF_015228065.2 Penaeus monodon | reverse complement strand
TTGTAGAGAGAAGTTAATGTTTTGGCTTTCTGAGATACAGTGTCATTTTGTGTTTACCTTAATAATACCTCAGTGTTTCAATGTCTTTTTGTTAGATTCAAAGATTTTTTTTTTTTTTCAATAAAGCCCTTTTTTGATATGAGACATGTCACCAAATCAGTTCTGTGGTTGAC
>NC_051404.1:8793959-8794153 GCF_015228065.2 Penaeus monodon | reverse complement strand
ATGTCCCCGTTGACAAAGTAATCCATTAGTTTCTGTTATCAAGCTCTTAACAAACTTTGGCTTAATTCGAAAGCCATGGATAGATACCCGCCTAGAAACAAGAGAATTTTTTTTTTCTTACTTGTTTCCATCTCGGTAATCTCATTTTGTTTTACAAAATTCAAACGTGTGAAGAATATACTCATGTACTACAC
>NC_051404.1:8793603-8793880 GCF_015228065.2 Penaeus monodon | reverse complement strand
CTCTGAATGGCGTCACCCGTGTACAAGGATATGAAATATTATGGCTTCTGGTGTGGCTAATGGACGCTGCTCTTGTCTCCGTGTTCGGCAGATGAGCCTTCACTTCTCGACCATTTGTACACAGCCAGCCTATCTGACGTGTGTGATAGCGACAACGTGGGGACTAATTGTTGGGGGAAATGTACGTTGTGGGATCCAGATAATCCTTTTTTGCTGTGGGGGTGATGGGGTGAGGGTGGGGGGAGGGGGGGAGGTGAGGGGATCGATTTTGAAGGAT
>NC_051404.1:8792709-8792920 GCF_015228065.2 Penaeus monodon | reverse complement strand
CATTAGGGACAAAGGGAGATGTTGCGATCTGCCCCTGACAATCGTTCCCATCATCTGAGCCTTCCTATCAAGACATCGTTCTGGTACACATTCCCCTCCGAACATTAAGACTCAGCCTTGCAATTGTACCCGAGTAGCAACAAAGCACAGGACAGGCTTGCACAATCTTGTTACCTTCGGGGTCTTTCCTTATCAGTCGTCTGAAGGGTTT
>NC_051404.1:8792407-8792609 GCF_015228065.2 Penaeus monodon | reverse complement strand
TTATTAGCTCGTCTGATGTTAATCTCCTCTCTCCTTTACCCCCCCTCCCCCTTTCGCTCCCCCACCCCCATCCCCCGTCTCCTTCATCCCCCCACCCCCCTGTAGCTACTCCCTTTTTCGTTCGCTTTCTCTCTCTTTCTCTTTTACCTTTCTCCCCTATTCTCTCTTTTTCCCTTTCTCTCTCTTTCCCTATCTCTCTCTT
>NC_051404.1:8791990-8792175 GCF_015228065.2 Penaeus monodon | reverse complement strand
TCATTCGGCCTCGATCTTATTCTCTTTCTTCTGTCACTTCGCATTTATGTGGTCATCGATCTGCGTCCGGGGAGCAGTAATAAAAAAGGGAAGAGAGAGAGAGGGAAAAAAAATATTTATGTGGTTTGGATACACATCTTGATAGATCTGATATATGTGGGGAGTTGAGGGGAGTCTATTGTGAT
>NC_051404.1:8790487-8790807 GCF_015228065.2 Penaeus monodon | reverse complement strand
AAACGAAGACCTCAACCCATATAATAATATTACAAACACCTCAGACAAAATAAGAATAGAAATTATACGACTTTTATCTCAATAATAAGAAAATTCCCCTCCTCTTAAAAGGAAATATCTGCCTCGAGAACGCGTGCATTGGTCACACCTCTTAAGATTTTAACGCATTGCAGTTTTTTGCAGACACGTACATCCACCGTTGCATTACAGAGGGGCGTGGGCGTGACACGTGGGCGTGAAATGAAACTATGCACGGGTGTGGCATGACATCATAGCACCATGGGTCAGGATTTCGGAATTTAGGAGAAGATGAAGTCAAA
>NC_051404.1:8789331-8789744 GCF_015228065.2 Penaeus monodon | reverse complement strand
CGTGTGTATGTGCGCGGCAGACATACATACAGACGAACAGTTAAACTGAAAGTTACATGGGAGAAAAAAAGAAAGATAAACAGATAGGAAAAAAAGACAAAAATTCAGACTAACGAACAGACATCCAATTCCAGAGACACAAACTGACAAGAAACAAACGAACGAAAGAGAGAGAAGAAAAAGAGACAGAAAAGGAAGCCACGAGATGACGAAAGACAGAAATTAGGGTGTGGCAGATGAGAAGAAAGAGAATATTAAAGAGAAGTTTAAAGAGAGTAAAAAATATTACCAAGGTGCTCAAAGTAATTGCAGAATCACAAGCGGAATTATTAATTGGGAGCATTAACACTCACACCCTACTGTTACACACTCCTTCGCTTGCACCTGCAGAGAACACACAGTAGGAAGATGCC
>NC_051404.1:8789189-8789272 GCF_015228065.2 Penaeus monodon | reverse complement strand
TCAGAGCGAAGACAAGGCAAGACTGTGTGTGTAGGTCGTAGTGGTGAATGGATTACCGATTATGTGTGTGTGTGGGGGGGGGG
>NC_051404.1:8787544-8788345 GCF_015228065.2 Penaeus monodon | reverse complement strand
CATCCTTCCCGACGCGAACTCGTTTTATTGATAACCGCTTCTGATAACAGCTGATAACGCTGCCTGATGCCAACCGCTTTATTGTTGTGTTTATTCGGGAACCTTCGGATTGTCTGCTGCCTCTGCCGAACTGGTGTGGTTAAAAGGGATAAAATTTATGTGATAAAAATTTATATGTTATATGATTTCGTTACTGGAATGCGCGAATAATGGGAGAAGCGCATGTCGATCGCCTTTTGTTTAGTGACTATGTAAACCGTTAGAGGGCAGCACGATTGACAGAAAGACATTGGTAGTGAGTAATATTTTTTTTCTTTGGTATATATTATTTCTTCCTCTGATTTATAACAATTATTATAAGTAGGCAAAATAGAATAACCAATTTTACGATGATATATTGATATGGATCCATACTAAATGAGGATAATTGATATGAATCAGAAGAAATCATGAAATAACAGTTGAACAGACGGAGCCAGTGTTGAGGTATATTATTTTATTCATGTGCAAATACTGTAATTGTTTCTTGTCGTTTCTGTGGATCATATTGTAAGTTTTAAAACAGGTGTGATGGAAATGAAGGAAATAAAGATTTTGATAAAATAATTTGTCTAAGGATTATGAATAGTTTGTGTTATTTAATATCTGACGTTAAGATGGAAAATGATTCACATTCCTTGGGAAGTACATGCAGTAATGAGCAAATTATTGCTTTGATGCTTATTAACTACATGTTCACATACTGAAGCAAGTTAAAGAATAAATCTGCTACTCCACTCTGGTGTTTGGTAATGCCTCAGT
>NC_051404.1:8786181-8786866 GCF_015228065.2 Penaeus monodon | reverse complement strand
GTAAAGACAGACAGTTAAATAGAGAGACGTATAAATCTCAGACTGGGATGTGTGTCTTTGATATATTTCTGTCACTCTGTGCTGCACACTTCCAATCCCTTTCCTGTCCAAATCAACTGCTACTTGTCCACCAATAAGTTTTCTCCCTTAATCATATCCTTCCTATCTACCCAACGACTGTATACAAAAACAAAAACACGAAAATGCACCAAAAGTAAATCCCCACAAGGAATTAGATCATTCTAACTTCAGTTTGCATCCAACACAAACACAAAAACACACCAAGAAATACATCCTCAGAGATTTTCCATCATTTTACCTTCAGGCTATACAAGGAACAAAACAACACCAGTCTATACCAAACAAATCCAAAAATACACCAGGGAGTGTAAAAGAAAATCTTCAAAAGGATTTCCTCCATCACTTTTCCTGCCGTCTGTCTGCTGGCATTTCTCGCTTTGCAGAAACGTGTGATCAAGACCTGGTTGTTACCTGTTCGGACTCGTCTTTGTTATGAATAAAACCGTCGCTTGATTTGCATGCTGCCTTTGTGGCCAGAAATTTAGATGTGATTCAGATGCTCGTGTGTGACTCTGGTTCTTAATACGTACATGCTTCTGTGCTCTGGTTTCTGCCTTGCGCTTCTTTCTTCCTTTCATTATGGTGAAAGTGCGTCCACATGGAA
>NC_051404.1:8782677-8782973 GCF_015228065.2 Penaeus monodon | reverse complement strand
TACATTACGCACATAAGTTACAGTTGTCTTCGGTACAATTCTTGATCAATTTGCATTATCCCGCCACGAGAGTATGACGTCATGAATGCTACGAAGAAACAGGCTCTATAAAATCCAGGCCGGAATAAATAAAAACTTTTTTTTCTTTTTTTTTGCGTTTGTTTACAAAACTGGCCAGCTATAACTACACAAGCCCACTCGGAATACAAATGTAAAGCTATGCTCTCGAAGGAAGCTTGGCTCAGTTTTGTGGTGATTCTTCCTTTGAATTCTTTTCCAGCATCCCATTCATAGTG
>NC_051404.1:8780839-8782274 GCF_015228065.2 Penaeus monodon | reverse complement strand
TAAGCTTAAACTAATATATATCTTAGTTATTTTCCTCAATTGAAACTTCACAAGAAAACTCTCTGATTACGCAAGGCCGTAAGATGCAAAACTGCTCATTTAGCCGGATCAGATGCTGACACGGAATGATCAATTTAATCAAAGAATCATCATGAAGAATATCGTAAACCTTTATAGTCTGAGTGTCTAATGAATACCAAACAGTGTAGTTTGATATAGAAAAAAAAATATATAGAGAGAGAGATGGTCCATTTTAGGAAATTTCCCTCAGGCATCTTCGCTAATGAACTTGATAAGATCTCCATCTCCCATGCTAATTTTTTTTGCCATCATTTATGCTTACTTTGCGAGAAATAATAAAAAAAAAATACATGTATCTTTTATTCAAGGTATCAAAGGGTGCTCAAGCGCTGTGTTCATGCGTTTGTACCATTATGCGTGTGTTGAGGACTTAACACATAGAACAAGGGCTTTGTGTTGGAAGAATGAGAAGAGTAAATAGACAAACACTTGCCTTACCCTTGATTTATAGACAAAGCGACCTGGGGAATACACGAGGGGGTAGGGTCTAAGTCCTCGTTGTGTAAAGGAGGCCTGGGGGAGTGAATACGCAGAACGCACAAGAATCCCTGGGTGAATTTCCTTCAATGGGTGGGCCAAGGGGGGGTAGGTTGAGGTGAAGGAAGGAGGGAGAGGAAAGGAAGAAGAGAAGAGGGGAAAGGAATAAAAAGGAAGGAAATAGAGAATGATTTAATGTGTTGCGAAAAAAAAAACGAGAGAGGGAATGGAAAAATGGGGAGAAAGGGGCGAAGGAAAAGAAAAGGAGAAAGGTAGGAGAGTGAATGAAAGAGAAAAGGAGGAGATACGACTCAAGTGTGGGTGCGCAAGGTGCTTTGGAACCCCCCCCCCCCTGGTGAAGCTCCACGAAAGGGTGAAAAAAGGGTGAGGGAGGGTGAAGCAAAGAGATAAAAGAGGACGAAGGAGACCAGTATGGAAAGGAAGGCGAAGGAGAAAAGGTAAGAAGAAGGGGAAGAAAAATAAATAAGAATGGTAGGGCGAAGGAAAAGAGGAAGGAGTGGAGGACGTAGAAATCGGCGAAAAGAAGGGAAAGTAAAGGAAGACAAGTTAGAAAGAGAGGAAGAAGGAAAAGTAGTAAGGAGAGAATGGCGAAGGAAAGGGTAAAGAGGAGAGAGCGATGGATATGAGGTAAAGAGAGAAAGGCAAAAGAAAATAAATAAGAATGGGGGGAGGAGAGCGAAAGAGAGGGAACGGGAGATGAGGCAAGAAAGGGAGAGGGGGGGGCGAACGACAGAGAAGGAGAAATGGGAGAGGAAAGGGAGAGAGGGGGGAGGAGGGCGAACGAGAGAGAAGGGAGAATGGGGGAGGGCCCCGAACGAAAGGGTAGTGGGAAATGGGGGAGCGAAAGGAGGGAGGG
>NC_051404.1:8779633-8780775 GCF_015228065.2 Penaeus monodon | reverse complement strand
CGCGGTGGGTGTGATGATCGCGGTGGCGTGTGTTGGACAGGCTTCAAGTCTCAGCTGGGGTGTAAATGGCCTATGTCTTTGAAGCCGGGCGCTGAGTGAATAATACTGATATATATATTCAAGCACCCGTTGGCTTGTAAGTGGCGTGTTACATTTAAGAATGGTGATTGGCGAACGGGGAAGAATACTGATGATAATCCGCTCTTGAGGGCCGCTCGCCATGCCGGTTTGGGAAGTACTGGCGTTCAGGGCGAGTTATAAATCCCTGGGAGAATTTTAATCATAGACTCCTGTGCCATCGCGGTGGAAAAAAGAGAGCATCGGCGACACAGATTCATATCCTTTATTTTCGGTATGGTAGTCGATCTCATATATTACAAGGCTTAGAAGGATTCGTTCGGATACAATCGAAGACCAACCCTTAATTACGTTTAAGCGGATAAAAACCCGACATTCATTTAACAAATGCGATCAGGACGTAATTCCATTTATAGATACGATTAATGCTTGTATCTCCAAATATGATATATTTTTCACCAAATAACACATTAACCATATAACTCCCAAATTAACGGAGCTAAATTAGTAAGTAGAATATTACAAAATCAAATTTATCCAGAGTCTCTAGTCATGTATGCAAAGATCGCACAGACAAAGCGATCGTTTTGTCCTCAACGCGCATACTACACACGCTCTTTGAATATGCCGCGCACACACGATCCTTCACCGATATCAAGATCTCTTTTACCGTCTGTGTTTATACATGTATATATCTCGGCGAAATCGTTCATTATCGAGGCTATATAATAAAGAGGATTGTGATTTCCATTACTGTTTTGGACATTATCTTTAACAATCATCGGCTTTTGGCAGGGAACCCGTGGGCGAGGACCCCGTGCGTATTTCATTGGCTGAGGGACCCCGAGCGTAGATTATTTTTCTCTTTGTAATTGCTTGCTGTTAAAGATCTTGAGTGTGAAGATTTAATTACTTATTTTATTGATTAGGTTTGTACTTATTTTGTTTATCTAACTGATTGAAAATTTTCGATCTTCATGCGCATAGAGCTAATGGATTCAAATACTGTTTAGGAATATTTGTGTATTCTGTGCTCGCTGTCATCTGTGCATTGTCATCTATGA
>NC_051404.1:8779519-8779616 GCF_015228065.2 Penaeus monodon | reverse complement strand
GAGACTTAATAAAAAGTGACTTTTGGAAGTCTTATTGATAATTAATATTTGAAAGATCAAAGACAAATCAATCTTAAAATGACGGTCAGTATAGATT
>NC_051404.1:8778288-8778357 GCF_015228065.2 Penaeus monodon | reverse complement strand
ACATAACGAGAGACCGGGACAAATTGGCAACAGGAGGACAGAGGCAAGTTGACGCCCTTACAACAAAAA
>NC_051404.1:8777372-8777759 GCF_015228065.2 Penaeus monodon | reverse complement strand
GTATGCATAGATATATTTATACGTTACTACTCTGCTGGAGTCTATATATGAATGATGATCATTCATATATAGCAAGAAATAAACAAATAAAAAGGAAAATCACATACATATAGATAATACACAGCATATAGCCAAAACATACATACCGATCCTCAACCCCTTCACCCCCCCCCCCTCTCTCAAAAAAAAAAAAAACGTACACAGGCAAGACGCACACAGACGACGAGGCGTGTACGTACGCATTAGAGTGACGGGAAACAGCACCTCACTGGGCACACACACACACGGGATACGGAAGGCTACAATATATAAGATCAGGGACACCATTACAGCTGTCGCTCCTAACTCACCCTTGGTCCATTAGGGAACACTATTGATGCGCTGGCT
>NC_051404.1:8776416-8776584 GCF_015228065.2 Penaeus monodon | reverse complement strand
GCGACCGGAGAGGATCGCCGGCGCCGCCTGCCCGCGACCGCCGACCGCAACGGACACGGAAGGCGTCACTTTCTCGCCTCCGAAGATGTTTCCGCAGATTTATGACCCTTTTCGACGTGTCTCTTCTAACCCGTTGTCCTCCGCGTGTGTTCGTACGCGCGTGTGTTT
>NC_051404.1:8776117-8776334 GCF_015228065.2 Penaeus monodon | reverse complement strand
CGTTATTTCCACGCGCGAGTGAGAATTCCTGTGTTATGCGGTCGGTTTCGGAGACCACAATGGCGTGATTTAGATTCCAATTCTGAACTCCTGCGCGACACTTATTTGTATTTATCATTCTCTGTTCATTCCTGCGGTTGCGGGAGATAAACAAACTTTATCTCATTATAAACTGCGGAATCCCGTTCTGGTGTTTTCTTAGTTACGTAGTATTTAG
>NC_051404.1:8775759-8775914 GCF_015228065.2 Penaeus monodon | reverse complement strand
GTTTTACTGTCTAGGATTTCATACACAATTCACAATGATAAGAATATGAGTGAAAAAGTGTGAATGCATAATTTGTAATGAATAACCATCTTCCTAAATTCATTCTCGCAAAAAAATATAAAATCGAAAATTAATTTCGCATTTTGCAAGGTGTT
>NC_051404.1:8775432-8775737 GCF_015228065.2 Penaeus monodon | reverse complement strand
GCATTTTTTCCCCTTCAAAATACGCCCATGTCTGCATATATAAACATAACTATATGTCTGTTTATGTCTATCTGCATATACCTTTACAGAGAGGAAAAAAAACAGAGAGGGAATTAAAGAGATAAACAAAATATATGCAATTAAACTTGCCATATTAAGTCGATTTGTAAAAACGCTTATTCAAATAAGGCTGTAATTAGTTTACTTCATTAATTAACTTTAATAGTCCTACAAATGACTCAGGAAGGAATAATTTGTTTGCTGAAATTTACCTCTAAGTTAAGAGAAAGAGATGAGGCGATAAG
>NC_051404.1:8774671-8775024 GCF_015228065.2 Penaeus monodon | reverse complement strand
CAGACAGATAGACAGAGAATATAAAACCAAGATTAGAGAGAGGGAAAACAAATAAACATAAGCACAGTTGATAGACAAAGAAAATATGAATAAACAGGGAAATGAAAACGAAAGAAAGGAAAAGAAGAAAAAAAGAAAATGGAAAGAGAAAGAATTTAAAAACAAATTATCTGAGATTGTAATCGAGATAAAAAAAAAAAAATCAAAATTGAATAAATCAATAATCAAAGAAGAAATTAGCAGTATACACAAACAAACAAGATTTTTAAAAAATAGCCATGATAATAAAAGAAAAAACAGTAAACGAACAGGCATGCTAAAAACGCAGAATAAACCTATAAATGTAATTATAC
>NC_051404.1:8774039-8774379 GCF_015228065.2 Penaeus monodon | reverse complement strand
TAAACCAGCAGACATACTACAAACACATGAGAATCCAACAGACGCTCAGGTTCTTATCACTATACTTAACTGAGTGAGATGGGGGTAGAGGGGGTGGGAGAGACGGCCCCCCCCCTCCTCCCTATTCTACAGGTGAAGCTCAGTTCCCTCCGTCCCTGTCTTTCTCCCTCTTGGTCCTCCATTCAGAAAGGCTACAAAGGCGACGTCCCGATAAGATAACAGACAAGGGGACGAACAGGAGGAGTAGAGAGAACAACAAAGGGTAAGGAGGAACTTAAGGTGAATAGGCGTTGAAAGTCTACAGCAAGCAAAGGGGGATATAGTGAAAAAAATTTAGAAT
>NC_051404.1:8773200-8773830 GCF_015228065.2 Penaeus monodon | reverse complement strand
TTCACATATGTCTGTGTGTGTGGTCGTACACTTGTGTATATTATACAATGACTTCGTTTTGATATAATTATGATATTGTCTAACAGAACTTTCATGCTGTCAATTCATACTTGCACTTAGTGATAAAACTGAACAATTTTATCATGGAAAAGTAATCAAGTCACTCAAAGTCGAAATAAAAAGATAACAATAGTAATATGTATCGAATTTCCATATCTACCCCTTTACGTAGACGATACGACAGTCTACCGTCTCACAAAATTAAATGCCGTATTGTTGTAGCAAAAAAAGTGTAAAATTCATTAGAAAAGTTGTATGAAGAAGAGATAATATAAACACTGTATATCAAAATAGGAAAGGGAATTTTGTGAAATTTATTCTATTCTTACAGCCTCGCCCCAAGTTGTTTACTCCACGCGATACTTATTCGTCTCTAACACGTTTATTTTTAGTCCCAATATAAACATCTAGTTCACAATATACTGCTAATTAGAACCATAGACATGTAATGCACGCACTGATAAGAAATGTAAATTAATTAAAAGAACGGGTTCCTGATGTGTTCATATCATATGAGGGACCTTCATTATGCTTAGCAAGAAAAGGGTATTTAAATAATGTTCGATACTC
>NC_051404.1:8772187-8772813 GCF_015228065.2 Penaeus monodon | reverse complement strand
AGAAAAAAAAGTCTATCAGATAACAGCATAAAAATGAACAAAAAATGAACCATTTATAACTTAGTTCACCCGTTATCACGAGTCTTGTAAATTGGCGTATTGAGCAGATCTCCTTATACCCGATCATATCAATATACTCCTTAACCCGTATATCACTCACCTGACCTACAAATCGTCTCTTTTATCAGCAGACATACGCCAGCTACTGAGCAATAAAGGAACATATCGCATTATGTAGGCTATTCAAGGCCCGATAAGCATCTGGCATCAATCAAGAGATGGGCTTTTGGGATGCTGTGGGTGGGTGGGGGGAGGGGGAGGGGGAGGAAGGAAGGAGGGGGTTGTGGGAGGATGGGGGGTAGGGAAGGAGGGATGTGGGAGGAGGAGGGGGTTGGAAGAGGGGAGATGGGTGGGGGGGAGTGGGAAGACGGGCAGTGGGGGGAGAGGGGGATGGGGTGTGGTGAGGGTGAGGGATTGGGGAAGGAAAAAGGTGCAAGAGGGGAGGAGGGGAGGAAGGGAGGGAGGGTAGAAAGGGGAAGAGGGAAAGAGAATTGAAAAAGGGGAGGAGAAATCAAGAGAGTGAGGAAGAAATAGGGTTGAGGGGATGAAGAAAGGCTGAAAGAGGT
>NC_051404.1:8770947-8771375 GCF_015228065.2 Penaeus monodon | reverse complement strand
TCATATGTCCAAAACCTCTCCGGGGAAAATTAAATGTTCTCAAAACACATGCATTTGCAAGCTCTCCTTGCAATCAAACCGAAATCCTCACTGCTAGAACTCAACCCATTGCTGAAAATCACAATAGTAACACAAGTATACCCTCACTCTATACCTGTGATTACCTGATATTTTTTTTTTTAATTCTTTCCTACCTTCCTCCGGCTATGAAGATGAAGACGAGGTAAGTAAAAGGTGTTTGTGGTGTTTACGGATCGATTTGGCTCGAGTGAAATGATCCGCTGAATGACTGCTGTTATTCCCAGGGCGAGCGAGGTCAGAGGCTGCGAGGGAGGAGACGCGAGAGAGATCGGGGGATGCTGAGGTCTTCGTGTCTCGGGATTTTTTTTTTTCAATTCTTAGTTATGTTTGTCGATTTCTTAAAAAGC
>NC_051404.1:8770000-8770378 GCF_015228065.2 Penaeus monodon | reverse complement strand
CAGAGAAAGAGAAGGATAGGAGATAAAAGAAAGAAGATAATGAGGAGAAGGAGGAGAAGAAATGGAATGAAAGAAACTATTTTCCCTTCCTTCTCCTATTCCCTTCCACCCCAGCTGTTTGTACCCTCTCTTATTTGTCTCGCTCTCGGCTATGTCATATCCTCACAGCATCCCTCGTCTAACCGGCTATCTGACGCCTTATCCGTCATCGCATCACTCAATCATCGAACTTACGAGCTTGGATCAGATAACCGAATGTTTGCATTAAGTTCGCCGTAATATATATACGTCAATTATGGCACGAGGCCCGCGCGACTTACGAGGCTGCTTGGAGTTAAGCTGTGGTATACGAGGCTTGGGGATCCCCCCCCCAACCCC
>NC_051404.1:8769227-8769855 GCF_015228065.2 Penaeus monodon | reverse complement strand
CCCCCTCTACCGATTATCCTCCCCCTCCCCCTTCTACCCTACCTCTTCTCTTCTCTTCACCCGCTTCTATCCCTCCTCCCTTAAATCTCCAATCCCCTCCCCCTACGCCTTCCCCTGCCCATCCTCTTGGGACTCCCCTATCCTCCTCCCTTTAGTCTTTACCCCAGCTCCCCTTCCCTACCCTCTTACTCTTGCCCAATGCCCCATCTGCGTACCCCCGTCTCTCCCCTTTGCCCTAAACTCCCTCCCCTTTTTCACCCTTAGACCCTCCCTTTGATATTACCTTCAAGATCTCCCTCCCCCCCTTTCCTCCTGCCCCTTCTTCTGCTACCCCCCCCCTCCATCAGCCCCATCCCCTGGACACACCCATCAGTGGAGTCATCGCTTTTAAAGGTCTGAAGAACCTAAGGGTACATTTTGAATTCCCTTATTTTTTTTCTACACTTTTCATATTTATCTTATTTTACTTGCAATTATTTATTTTTATTTTTGTTTATTTATTTTTCGTCTCATTTACTTATTAATTTTTCTATTTATTTATTTTTTTTTTGGGGGGGGGGGCTCTCCTCATAAGTTTATGCCTAATTTACGGTATCTGATCCGTGGATATAAAGTCAGAGATGAAAAC
>NC_051404.1:8768902-8769160 GCF_015228065.2 Penaeus monodon | reverse complement strand
TCGTTCTGTGAAGCAACGAATACCAGATGGGTTAAACGGGGATGAAGCTTTAAAACTAAAAGGTATTTGGTATCGAGTTTGACTAAAAGTGCAACGTGTTATGGCGTATTCGAATTCATCTCAAATTCTTCGAAACGTGCTTAAATAACTAGCCAGTCAGCCGACATTTTAATGACTAAATATAGTATTTAAATGTGTAATCTTCCCTTGTTAAAATTAAGGTATTTTAGACACCCATTAGGAATATAAACTTGTAAC
>NC_051404.1:8768384-8768876 GCF_015228065.2 Penaeus monodon | reverse complement strand
GCAAAATAAGAATGGCTGATCATAATACTGCTCTTCAGTTATATCAGATATCAATTGCATCAGTACGTAATTCCAGGCGATGCCTTCCTTGCAGACTTTCTCACTTATAGACCATTAAGAAGTATATGATCTGAAGACCTAAACCCCTCCATTTGGATATGATGTCGACAAAATGAAAATAAATAACACCACAATACGCGGCTAAAGATTTGTATTATAAAGATGAGACGCCAGTATTTGAGATTAAACTAGATTCCAACTCCTTGCCTTGAGGACCAGATCGATTCTGATATCAAAACTGTCGTCTCATCTTTGTAATAAGATTGTCTATTGTTTTTATATATATATATATCATGTACTCATATGAAGATATCAACTGAGTGTCTATTATTTGCAAGTGCATTCGCTTCATCGATCAAAAAGTGCTTGCAAATAGTAACTCGATAACATGAGTAATCGAATAAACATGTATGCTGACTCTGGTGCGTAAGG
>NC_051404.1:8765754-8765864 GCF_015228065.2 Penaeus monodon | reverse complement strand
TCAGAACCCACCCTGCCAAGACAACCCCAGACGTCCTCCTGCGCACAATCTCCGGCAACGAACGCGTCCCGGGGAGGCAAGCACCATCCTTCAGCCATTTGTAACGTCAG
>NC_051404.1:8764655-8765096 GCF_015228065.2 Penaeus monodon | reverse complement strand
GCATCTGTCAACAGGTCATCGTTGTCCTGACCTCTGGCGACCTCCGAGCGTCCAAGGGAGTGGAAGCGGGAGGCTGGAGCTTCTAGGAGGAGGGAAAGGGAGGAGGGAGGTGAAGGAGGGAGGTGAAGGAGGGAAATGAAGGAGGGAAGTGACGGAGGGAAAGGGAGGAGGGAAAGGGAGGAGGAGGTGAAGGAGAAAAATGAAGGAGGGAGGTGAAGGAGGGGAAGTGGAAGAAGGACATGAAGGAAGAAAATGAAGGAGGTTGATGGAGAGACACGGAGGGTTACGGAGAGGTCAAAGAACGACCCCGTTTACTAGCTAATATCTTGCTTTGTTTTGGCTGCAGGTTGTTTGGGGAGGAATCGCTTGTTTATTTGGGCTGAGCGAGAGCGGGCCGTGGAGAATATAGATTTATATATGAATGTATTATTCCTCTCTTTA
>NC_051404.1:8764214-8764513 GCF_015228065.2 Penaeus monodon | reverse complement strand
CTTCTTCCCCCCCTCTCTCCTTCCCTCCTTACCCCCCCTCCTACCTTCTCCTTTAAGACCATGTGACAGGTATCTTTGAAAATACAAACAAGAAAAATACAAAACAAGAAAAAAAATAAACAAAACTGACAGACTCTGCTCTCCGAAGAAGCCCATTTAACATCGAAAAATGGACATCACGCCAAGATTTGGTCTGATCGTATGCAGTCCCTCTTACCTTCATCTCCCTTCTCCTCTGCATCTTTTCTGGGTCCTTCCCTTTCCCTCCTGTCTCCTTGTTCTTGTTTTGTGAATCTTAA
>NC_051404.1:8763885-8764022 GCF_015228065.2 Penaeus monodon | reverse complement strand
TCCCTTCACCCCCTGCTTCCTCATCCCCTTCACTTCCCCTTTCCATTTGTTCATTTTCTTCGCCTTCAATTTATTCCTCCTTCTTCATCTCCCTTCCACACTTGGCAACTCCCTCTTGCTCTTTCCTCCCTTTCCAA
>NC_051404.1:8763467-8763644 GCF_015228065.2 Penaeus monodon | reverse complement strand
GCTCCCTTTCCCCTCCCCCCCCCTACCTTGTACCTCCCGCTAATACCCCCCTCCCAAGCATCCCCCGAGAAGCATCGGGTGCGGGCAGAAAGAAGCTACAGGTAGTTTGCCACACTAATGCCAGACTTCACTTTATATGGTAATGAACCACCGGCACGATAACCATTCTGATCTATC
>NC_051404.1:8763190-8763344 GCF_015228065.2 Penaeus monodon | reverse complement strand
TGCGTTACTCGTTAAGGGGAGGGGGGAAGGGGAGATGCAAACTGCGGTGATGTGATGCCTCTGAGCTCGCGCTGTGCTTGCGGTTCGGAGACGAGAGAGGAAGGGGAAAAAAAATTAAGGTCTGGAATTCTCGGCGAAGTAAAAATTGTGGATT
>NC_051404.1:8762240-8762877 GCF_015228065.2 Penaeus monodon | reverse complement strand
TCATCCCCCGGACGGCTTATGATCTGCGAGGCGTCAGCGGCAGGTCCAACCCATCCACTGCAGTCGAGATCATCTTAACCACCTCCTTGAGTAGCTCCTCCAGCCTCGATCAACAAAGAATAAGCAATATTGATTTAGGAATTGTGTGCCCCGCTGTATAAGGCCGCAACAAGAGCGCAAAGGATATGTAAATTCCTAGCAGTTCTGCCTTGGCTTTTTATTACAGTGTTTGACGCGGCCCCAGAACCCTCGCTGTGTCCGCGTGTGTGATCGGCCCTGCGCGTGTCCAGATCGCTATGGTAACCAGCCTGCTTAGACGTCCTTTTTATAGTCCTTTCAGAGCTTCTATAAGATCGTTGGTGAGGAGGGGGGAGGGGGGTGGGGACATGTATGGGCTTATAGCAACTTTTTTTTCTTCATCTTCTCTCTTCTCCTTCTTCTTCTTCTTCTCTCCCTTTTTTTCTTCGATTTTTCTCCTTTTCTTTCTCTCTCTTTTTGCGTCTTTCGATCGAGATTTTATAGATTAATTTGCCCCCGAAATGACTCACGATTTTCGTCGCGTTCGATTGTGTGCATTGATTGTATAGGTGTTAGATATGCACGATTTTCGCCGTCGCTTGAGAGGCCGGTTATCCAT
>NC_051404.1:8762004-8762200 GCF_015228065.2 Penaeus monodon | reverse complement strand
TCAAATCAAGTCTCTATTGTATGGATTTTTTTATTTCCCTTTTAGACATCAACAACCCGCGAGAAATTCTTAAAACCCGTGATACAATGGCTACCAAGACGTCTGTGAAGGAAGCTGTAAAATTTTATTGTTACATGAGCACGGGGATTTCAGGCCATTAAAGGTTTAACACTGCCTTGAGCCTTGTTACGCATTC
>NC_051404.1:8760718-8761215 GCF_015228065.2 Penaeus monodon | reverse complement strand
CACGCGAAGAGGAAAAGACGATCTCAGTCGCCAAATAACTACGCAGTTGTTTAAATGAATATTAAGACCTACCTTGAAAAGGGTGTGGCGATTCCTACTTTCCATCATGGTTTATTGTCACAAAAAAAAGGAAAGAAAAAACTTGTTTATTTGTCAAGCTAATGAAAGAATGAAAAATTATCATCCCACATGCATAAAGTTCAGTCTTGCATATGCAGTGAACTGTGAATCTGATCATAAGATCATCATTTGATAGAAGAGTTTGTTAAATGAAGCCGAATTTCATGCTAAGATTTAAACTTATAGGTGTATATGCACTTGGGTTATATAATAACGTCTACTGTGAATACACGTAAAAGTAAAATTTTTGTATTTCTTCGTTAACATGTATTTAATTAAAGATCAACATAACTAAGTTTATGTAAAAGCAAGCAGAAATACGGGCATGCAAACATTCAAAATGGATGTGTGAATAAAATGTTTATAAAGGCATAAGT
>NC_051404.1:8759227-8760494 GCF_015228065.2 Penaeus monodon | reverse complement strand
AAAGTGACACAGCAGCATGAAGTGACAAAGACCAGTTGAAGTGACAAAAAGAAACCACGCTAAGATGAAGTGAGAAGTAGCGAGTGACAGATGCCATGACGGGTGACAGCTGGAGTGACGCTTGAGTGACACGTGAATCAACGGATGACAGGTGAGATGATGACCAACATATAGGGTGAAAGAGAGACGAGTAATTAAGGATGAAAGGAGAAAAACGATGACAAAGGATCCTAAAATCACCAAAACACCTGATCTTTTGGGAAAAAAAGGATATTTCTGATCCACCTTTACTTCCCACTAAAAAAAGTTACATAAAATAAAGTATTAAAAAAAAAAAACTCCGTAACTTTAGCTTACCTTTAAAAATATTAGGGTGTTATGGACTTTTAAAACCCCCTTTTTCACACTGTTGTAATTTCAAAGGGTCCCTCTCTCAAGGTGATGACCGCATAAGTGTGACTTTACGAGACCTTAAGCATTAGGGGTGAGATGTAACACGAAGCCCTCGACAGTGTGAAAGGAATAAAGAGTGACTTAACACCCATGCCTGTTTGACTTGCCGGGTGGAGTTACAACCCACAGGCGTTCGAAGTAAGATGACCCTCTTCACAAGCAAATCTTTCGCGCGATATTACTTGGGGTGAAACAAAACGTTGGAAGCCGTATAAGCCGTCGCCAAACGTTTCGGACAAACATTTGCCCAGCTCTTACGGGAGAACACTTCGGCCAGCTAATAGATATTCATGAAACCCTCTGAATTATCGGTCGCGTTCGCAGGGGCGAGAGAGGACGGGCGAGTGTTTGGGTTGTCCGCGTGAGGGCTCGAGTCCGAACACAGGCGGAAACACTTACACTTGGGTTTACACAGGCGGAAATACTTGCACCCAGGTTTACACGGGCGGAAATACTTACACCTAGATTTTTAAGGGCGGAAACGCTTACACCCACGTTTACACAGGCGGAAACACTTACACCAAGGTTTACACGGGCAGAAACACATACACGCGGGTTTACACAGGTGGAAACACTTACATCAAAGTTTACGCAGACAAACACATGCATACCCACACTCCAGGATCCAAATCAGCAATTACTTACATACTTACAACTACGCCTTCTGAGATTCAAGCGCAAATTACTTACATCTGCCCCGTTCATGACTCAGACACCAACTACTTACATCTACGCTTTTAAAGATTCATATGCTAATTACTTACATCCACGCCCTTGAAGATTCAAACCCCAAGTACTATTTATAATTTATTTA
>NC_051404.1:8758959-8759199 GCF_015228065.2 Penaeus monodon | reverse complement strand
TGATTCTTAATTACCTAATAAATGAAACAAAATAAGGATTTAGAAATAGAATAGATATCCCTTTTTTGTGAAAATGTATGTTCGGACGTTAAGCTAATAATATAGCATCATCATGCAATTATTTGTGTATTGACTCGCCGATGATGTGTGGGATCGTAGTTTAATGCATTAGTTTTATTGAAGGACTATCTGTGAATTACAGAGACGGATATGGGTATTAGTTTTTTGTAACTATATTAG
>NC_051404.1:8758774-8758940 GCF_015228065.2 Penaeus monodon | reverse complement strand
AATAATTATATCTTCGTTTTATATCTCCACAACAAAATTTTATCTTAACTTGTCCAAGGAATATGTTGAAAATGGAGATAGGACGTAAAATATTAGTTGGTATTGCATTAATCTGTATTATTTGAAGAAACTAAATGTTTTTCCGTACTTACGTTTTGACGGCAGG
>NC_051404.1:8757584-8757982 GCF_015228065.2 Penaeus monodon | reverse complement strand
AACAACAGTAACCATATCGCCCCAACGCCTTTTCCTGTTGATAAGACCTCTGTAAATTCTTCCTGTTGCTAGCCACACTTTTCTCTGTGTCTCCCTTCCTATCGGGGTAAATTCTGCTGTTTTCTTTTATCTTTCTCCCTCTCTTCCTTTTTATCGCTTTTTTTTCATTCTTTCTTTCGTCTGTGTTTGTTGATTTTCTTATTTTCTCTCTTTTTTTTTGGGGGGGGGGCTTTCTTTCTCTCTCTATTTTTCATGTTTCTAATCTCTTTCCCTGTTTTTTTTTCTTTTTTTTCTTTTCTTCCTTCCTCGTTCTTCTTCCTGTTTGATTTTCTTTCCTTTTCTTTGGTTCTCTTGCTTTCCTTATCCCCTTTATCGCTCTTTCCTTTCGCACTCCACAT
>NC_051404.1:8757039-8757241 GCF_015228065.2 Penaeus monodon | reverse complement strand
CTCACCCGTCGCGAATAAAAACAGTAATCAAGCCGATCTTAAGTGACTATAAGGCACGCTAGAATTGACCTTTTTCACACTAGTATCTTAATGAGCATCGTGGCAAACAAGGTCGTTTCGCTCCTAAAGCTCCTCTTGACGAACGTGTTGGCCAGTTTGCGTAATTTACTTTAAGGTCAATGGGCTTCGTATTGACCTTATC
>NC_051404.1:8756926-8757003 GCF_015228065.2 Penaeus monodon | reverse complement strand
GGGGGGGGGTATTTGATATTTTTTTTGTATTCTCTTTTTTCGTGTGTTTGGTATTAGTATTTTTTTGAGTTTCAGGC
>NC_051404.1:8756316-8756589 GCF_015228065.2 Penaeus monodon | reverse complement strand
TCCACCTACCATTATTAACAAGGAGTATTGAACAACAGATAAAATACATGCTTGGTATTTATTTATCGCATTTATGACGAATACCATCAGTGTTTGTGGATGGACATGTGCGTGTGCGTTGTACATGTTTGTCCGTCTCAGAAACATCGATTTTTACATATACTTAACATAAGACCCTTCTGGAGATCATGCGTGTGGAGAGGAAATAGCCAATCGGTTTACATATGCAAGCAAAGTGCCTCGGTAATTGAATCGCTAATGTTTTGTCCGTAA
>NC_051404.1:8754546-8754821 GCF_015228065.2 Penaeus monodon | reverse complement strand
CTTCCTCGTTCCCAGAAATTAATTCCGGGTCTCGAAGCGGCGGCGACGTTAGAGCAGAGTCTCACCCTCTCCATCATAATCATGTACAGCCTCTTCACACCTCGAGACAATGGTGACCCTCTATTGTCTCGGAGACAACGAGGGTGACCTCTCGGCGGCATGATCAGATGACCTGCCCCGCCCATTGTCTTTGAGGGTGACAGATTGGCCGTCAATTGGATGATATACTTCTTCATTTTTTTTTTCTTTTTTTACTACAGAAGGAAATGGCGGAA
>NC_051404.1:8753391-8753565 GCF_015228065.2 Penaeus monodon | reverse complement strand
ATTATGTTACCTGATAACGATAAGAATGATGAATAGGAGAGACATATATCAATCACCACTGTATTAACTGAATGTTCAATCGTAAATCGTTTATGTAATAACTTTTCTACGGTTTGGATTTCAGTCCATAAATCGTCTTCATTTTCTTTGATATATATTCACTTATACAGCCAT
>NC_051404.1:8752637-8753193 GCF_015228065.2 Penaeus monodon | reverse complement strand
TTACACGCTAAACTTTACGACCGAAGCAATAAGATCCGAAATTTTTACAGGTCTTACGATAACACTAATAATTGCCCATGTCTGTTTTCTCTAATTTAGTGTCCATATAGACAAGTGGAAACCGCTGATATCCGTCATATTAATCAAGGATTTGATAGTTATTCCTAACCCACGCGACTATTTTTGGGGTAATGGATTATTGGATATATAGGAGATGCCCTCTTCATCCACGCTAATCTCGAACGTGCAGGAAATGAGCAAATGTTTTTGTACGCCTAGAAAGTCCCCTTTGATCCGACGAAATGCTTATGGATTGGCTATTAAACTCCCTTCTCGTAGGGTAGATGATAATGTAATATACTGTAGGGTAGATTATAGGTAGTTTATAGTGTCTACCACGGGGCTACGTCGGATTAGGTTCCTCCAGGCGGTGTTCCTATTAGCAAAGGTCTTTAAGATCCCTCCTTTTCCCTTCGGAGGTGGGAGAGAAATATATATTAGCCGTAACTCATACGAAAATGGCCATGCAAATAAGATCTTGGAGAATAGACCTGAG
>NC_051404.1:8752034-8752556 GCF_015228065.2 Penaeus monodon | reverse complement strand
TCCCTATTATGAATTATACAGACATATTCATTACCCTGATTTCGCCTTTGTGTACGGGTTGCGGTAGAGGTGGCACACGTATGCAGTCTCTCTCTCCCTCTCCCTCTCTTCCTGTCCTTTCTTCGACCGCCGTCTCTCCGACTCGCCCCTCGTTTGACGTGCAAAAGAACTTAATTCACATTCAAGGGTCGCTCTTAAGATTTAATAATATTGGCCCTATACAGACTGCCGCACACTCGCTCGAGCCTTGAGAAGCAGTCAACATCCCTTCGCTGTTTACAAGCAATGTGACGTCACGCCCTCCTAGCCTATATATGGAGACACAGAACCTGGGGGCGTTTAGTGGGTATGGAGGCAAGTCCGAGAGAGTCTGTGTTTACCTCTCGGACGTATTCGGGCGGCGAACATGTCAGGAGGGTCAGGTGACGATAGCTTTGTATCCTATTACTTACAGGAGTTTATTACATCGAGTTACGTAGTTGCCGGATGTGGTTGGCTCGGCGGCGTTGTGTAAGGGGAGAT
>NC_051404.1:8750200-8750739 GCF_015228065.2 Penaeus monodon | reverse complement strand
GAACCCTCTTAAAAAATACCGAGAGAAAATGAAACCAATGAAAAATATTGCCACATATCTCAAATACAAAAATAAACCAACCATCATTCCGTGTATATAGAATGTCCATGTCGATTTGCAAGGCAAACGGTTCCTCTGGGCACCTGTGTTTGCTTTAGCTCAGCGCCGCGGGAGAACATGTTTCGTCTGTATGATAAAACACACAAATGCGTCTTGAACTCTGACATATGCGAGGAGACCCAGTGATGGACACTAGACCGTACGTTTTCTTTATATATGCATTAGAATGAAAACGTGGGGTGTACATCTTGGAAATGAAGACATTATTCTCAGATATATGTATATGCGTACATAAACAAATATGATGTATTTATACTCAGGGACATATTTAGACATTGAAAGAAGGTATATCCTTTACTTATTAGTGCATACTCACATATAACTTTATGCATATTGCAATATGATCCTCATATGGTTGCGCCATGGAGGTGAATGGTATTATATCATGCAATATCGATTTGTAAAATGATATATGTCTT
>NC_051404.1:8749555-8749851 GCF_015228065.2 Penaeus monodon | reverse complement strand
CCTTACATAGATCAGAAAGCACAAGGCAACAACAATAACAGTAAAGGTGTTACTGTTTATGATATAATAATAAAACACGGTGATGAAAACACCAACAAATGTAATAGTAAAGTTAAAAAGAATATAAATGACGATTAATAATTTCACATACAATTCAGTCGGACTCATTCATCCTCATATATATTTTTCGTCGTATAAAACAAACACGAACAATAGCTACAATATCGATAAAGAAGCTAACGGCAAGAATAACGATTATGACGATGATGGAAGTAATTAAGATTTTATTGATGATA
>NC_051404.1:8748776-8748845 GCF_015228065.2 Penaeus monodon | reverse complement strand
CTTCTTCTTTTAACGGTAGGTTATATATATATGTATACATTTTAAGTATGAAGCATTTTATGAGTGTAT
>NC_051404.1:8748361-8748429 GCF_015228065.2 Penaeus monodon | reverse complement strand
ACGAGATTGCATTTATTCAAATTTCAGAAGAGAAACAATTTTAACACAGCTTTAACCTTTTCTCTGCC
>NC_051404.1:8747790-8748246 GCF_015228065.2 Penaeus monodon | reverse complement strand
CCCAATCGAAATCGCCGCACCCAGAAGACATAACATGAGATTAGCAAAGCAATTTCGCTAACAGTAGAGAGAGAAAATTAATATCTGCGGACAGTGAGATGGGCGAGTGAGCGAGCGGGTAAGACAGTAGGCAGAGGAGCATTAATCATCAGGTTCCAATGGGCTACCAAATGCCTCTTAACAATAGCTTTCGGCGTCTTAGAAAGAGGATCCAATCGCCTATCCTCCCTTTGAACTCGAGGCTTTTGTCTTACGTGAAGCTCGGGGCGTGACCGCTCCTCGCCTGAAATGGATCCTGAAAACTAAGAGACCGCTGATGAAGATCTTTTTTTTCTCTTTTCTTTTTTGTGGGGGTGGGGTAGCTGAGGGTTGGTGGGGGTTGGTGGGGGTTGGTGGGTTGGATGGGGGGTTAGGCGAGGAGAGAAAGAGGTGGAGGAAGGAGGTCAAGCGAAAGAA
>NC_051404.1:8746823-8747066 GCF_015228065.2 Penaeus monodon | reverse complement strand
ATACCATTTATTCTCTACCTCTTTAAATTCTTCGGTACTCCCATTTGTACAGGGTACCTTTAAGTGACTTTGCTCTAGCGATGCTGTCTCTAAGATGGATTCTGTTTTAATGGAGATGCATATGAGCTGTACATCTACGCAGCCATAAAGGGTGCGGAGATTCCCTCTCTTTGTTGCAAGTTCCCGGCTGGATCATTGCAGAGATGTGCATGAAGGAAAAAAGTGGAAACTGGCGATGTTGCA
>NC_051404.1:8746128-8746205 GCF_015228065.2 Penaeus monodon | reverse complement strand
GCTTTCATTAGCTCGTTATTCCACTTAACAACAAACTCCCCGAAATATTTTAAAATTCCCCAGATTTCCTAGATTAC
>NC_051404.1:8745690-8745988 GCF_015228065.2 Penaeus monodon | reverse complement strand
GACCCCCCCCCCTTCTACCAGTTCCCCTATACCCCTCTCCTACTACCACCGCTAACCTCCCCTCCCCTCTCTCCACCCTCTCCCCCTCCTCCCCCATCGACGGGAGATCAGTTCCCACAGAAGGCGCTTTCGACCTACCTGAAAATCGTGCTAATATGGGCATTATGGTTTTCCTTCTGTGGGGGGACCACGACCTTTAGAATCGTAGGGTGATTGTGATCGGTCGATTTGTCGTTCAGGTGTGACGTTTGGCAGGTTGATGGTGTGTCTATTGTTGTGTTTGGGGAGAGAACAGGTG
>NC_051404.1:8744455-8744624 GCF_015228065.2 Penaeus monodon | reverse complement strand
CCTCCTCATCCGCCCACTTTCTTTATTATGGTGATTCAGCCCAGCTATCTGATCATCCTATTGTTATGTGGTGTATTTCTTACAAAATATTTCCTTGGCGGTATTCTTGGGGACTCACTTCTTCCCGTTTTCTGAATATTCAAGATGTATTGTTCTCACATTATCTGGT
>NC_051404.1:8743441-8743931 GCF_015228065.2 Penaeus monodon | reverse complement strand
CCTATGGCTCACACTTTGAAATCCTCTGCGGGAGACACTATATACATCTTTAAAAGACTAATCAAAATCGAAAGACGCCTGGGGAGAAGGGGCTAAAGGGGAGGGTGGGGGGGGGGAGGGAAAGACAACGCAGCAAGTGTTGCCAACCGCGAAGGAAGTCCCACCGAGGATCAACTAGCAGCCTTGGCGATCGTATCTGGCAACATTTGTCGTCATAAATATTACGCACCAGACCTCGCACTGTACGGCCTGGGATCAGATAATGTTAGACCACACACAACCCCATGCCTGCTGCCACCGCTGCAACAACGCCGTGCCACGTAACACCATGCAACGCCAGGGCCTCCTCCCTAGATTCATCATCGTTGCAACAATATACATAACGCAAAAGGGAGGTTGATTTTACTGAAGGACTTGATGCATTAATCTCATTTCTTTAGGTCTAATGACTAACGTTTTGCTGAGTCATGTGTTTGTTGATATACTGATG
>NC_051404.1:8740971-8741352 GCF_015228065.2 Penaeus monodon | reverse complement strand
TGATAAATTAACCATTTTATTCTCGGGTTTCTTTTACGTAGCCTAATCATTGCCTATAAATTCTACATCAATATTTGTCACAATAAACTTGTCAAATCCAATCATTTCTTTAAAAAAATAAGATTGTATGAAATTGAAAGACAAACAAAGTAACTTCAGATGATTAGGAATATAATAACCTTTCCTACTGTAAGATCAAATTTCTGCTTTTGTATTTTGATTAATGCATTCTGACCCATTTTAAGCGTAAAATTATGTTTTATGTGACGTACCTGGCAAGGGGACACTCATATGCAAAGTGTAAGTAAACAGGCGAGGTCATCATTTATCATCATCTTTTATTTCATATGCAGTTTATATGCAGCTTCTATGGGGGAGGGG
>NC_051404.1:8740169-8740342 GCF_015228065.2 Penaeus monodon | reverse complement strand
CGAGGCTTCAGATTAGCAAAGCAATTTCCCGAACAGTGAGCAAGGTAATTAATAAACGTCACTAATAACAAAGGTTGTAGAGAGTTAGAAGAAAGTCAGAGTGTATTAATCATAGACCCGGCAATGGCGAAACAGATGAGGATCAAAAGAGCGCTTCAGAATCTATGAAAGAG
>NC_051404.1:8739380-8739460 GCF_015228065.2 Penaeus monodon | reverse complement strand
CAAATAGATTATTAATTAACTATCCACATGCATAAGCATACATTGTTCTAATATTATTTTTCCACAAATCAAGTTAAACG
>NC_051404.1:8738876-8738946 GCF_015228065.2 Penaeus monodon | reverse complement strand
GCCTGGCTGACCGCAGTCCACCTGTTCGAACACCGACCGAACCGACGGATTCGGATAAGCCGGAGTCGCG
>NC_051404.1:8738213-8738851 GCF_015228065.2 Penaeus monodon | reverse complement strand
GGGGGGGTTAGGATGGCGCTCCAGATGAAGATCTTCGCACATTATCGACGGGGAATCGACAGCCTCCCAAGAATTCGACCTTATATGGCACTGCGCTGACGAGCTCGACATACGCTGGCCGGCATCTGGGCACTGGGATGTTGCTTATGCTCTTGCACGAAGGGTTCCTGTTGCAAATCTATTCGTGATCGTGTCGATTGGCCGAAAATCCCAATGCGCTTTCTTGCAAAGGATTGCTTTAATGAGATAGCTTAGGCGGGGGAGATTATGAATGCTTGTTACCTGCCCAGATAAAGTCATTTGCATATTTTCAAAAATGATCTCCAACCACGGCAAATTTGCTTATTAAGTACCGTAGGAGGAAGAGATACTTTATGCAGATATAGATGAATATTAAAAGAATCATTAATGATTTTGTTGTATCTCTTTTTTTTCATTTCATATCCTTATTTTCATTCATTTTAAATCATATTCCGCTTGTTCTTTCTGCATGTCCTGTTATCATGACTTTTTTTTTCTATTTCCTTTATTCTCCGCCTTTCTCCCTTCCTTTACGCCTCCCCTTAACAATGTCCCTTCATTTCTCCTTTTCATTCTTCAGTACAACAATTTTCAATCCCACACACGCACACCTGTAT
>NC_051404.1:8738031-8738102 GCF_015228065.2 Penaeus monodon | reverse complement strand
TACCTTTCCACAAAAGGTCTTTACAGATAAGGCAAAATCCGAATCAGCTGATATGATATCGTTACGCTTGT
>NC_051404.1:8736991-8737309 GCF_015228065.2 Penaeus monodon | reverse complement strand
GAGGACCAACCGGTGATGGTCACACCTGATATCTTCCATCATCATCATTAATCATCACCCCGAACCGGCCAAAGGAACATTCATCTCCTATTAAGGAACATCTCCGGCGAAAGAGGATGGAAGGAGAAGGCAGGAGGAGAAGAAGAAAAGAGAAGGAGAGAGAGAAAAAAAGGGGGGGGGCGGAAATTAACGTTATCTTCTCCCTATTATGGTCTTTCGAAGCGCTGGTGTGTCGAGACGTCTTGAGGTTTTATGAAGGTCATCGTGGGGGGATTTCCTGTTGAGGTGTTCTTGCAGTTTCAATAGAAAGAATTGCGG
>NC_051404.1:8736830-8736966 GCF_015228065.2 Penaeus monodon | reverse complement strand
CGGGTAAACGATAAACGGGTCTATCACTTTTTCGTTTAGAAAAAAGGAGAGTAATGTTCCGATAAACACATAAACAGAAATATAGCTAGAAAGGCAAAAAGACGGATATATTCGCAGGTCAAACAGAAGTATGTAA
>NC_051404.1:8733109-8733276 GCF_015228065.2 Penaeus monodon | reverse complement strand
TTGCAACCTGAACAAGAAATCGACAACCACCCCCCCCTACCTCAAATACCTCCCCCCTCCCTCAAATACCCCCCCCCCTCCCTCGAAGTCTCTGTAAACTCACTTAACGAAAACGCACAACAACCCCCTCCCCCCCCCCACATACACAGTCCACCCCTTCACATTAA
>NC_051404.1:8732311-8732657 GCF_015228065.2 Penaeus monodon | reverse complement strand
TAATGAATATTCAAGTCCAGGTACCTCTTTCTCGTTTCCACACAAGGTGAGGACCTCTCGACAAGGCCGCTGACACAGGCGACCGTGCGGAAGGTTTATGCACTAAAGGTGTTGTTTTATCGAGATGCTTGCGTCTACGTGTGTACAGGCTATGTGGTAATCTATGTGGCTTTTTGTGTTTGGCATAAGCACGTATAATGTAGCTGTTTCGTAGGTGTGTTTATGGAGAGGCAGTGTAGCTCTGGCGGGGATTGCGTGACTATGTGGTTATGAAGCTAGGGAATGTGGAATTTCATGTAGCTATTCAGTAATTGTGTTTATGGATAGCTAGGCCTTTCTGCATGAT
>NC_051404.1:8731202-8731315 GCF_015228065.2 Penaeus monodon | reverse complement strand
TATATATTTTATATGATATTTAAAATATTATAGATATTTTATTTTAAAAAATCATAGTTTATAATCAAATATAATAACTTAATTCTCTAATTTATATAGTTAATATTGGGTAT
>NC_051404.1:8730841-8731023 GCF_015228065.2 Penaeus monodon | reverse complement strand
AATGTATCTTCAAAAATACTCTCCAAAACATTATATATTAATATCATTATATATATATATATATAGATAAAAAAAAATAATAAACAACCTTATAAAAAATATTTAGGAATACTCTATAGTTTGATATCTATCTATATCTAATATTATTTTAAGAAATCGTGGTGTCTACATAACCACACTAA
>NC_051404.1:8729704-8729805 GCF_015228065.2 Penaeus monodon | reverse complement strand
GACGCTTTTTTTCCTCGGACAAGCACGAAACTCTAGTCCACTTGAAAGTACCCCCCCCCCCCAGCTGCAATGCACTTGTTGTATCGTTCCAACATCTTCTG
>NC_051404.1:8729450-8729518 GCF_015228065.2 Penaeus monodon | reverse complement strand
TGCCACTCGACAGTCCTCATCCATAAAAGTACGAATTTTCCCCACCGGCTCCGATGTTCTGGCTTCCC
>NC_051404.1:8729114-8729197 GCF_015228065.2 Penaeus monodon | reverse complement strand
GTGTTATCTAATTAGACATATGGTAAAGACATGTCAAACAGTTATATATGTAAAACAAGAGATGTGGATGATTATAATTTAAA
>NC_051404.1:8728373-8728449 GCF_015228065.2 Penaeus monodon | reverse complement strand
CTTGCTGAAAGAAGAGAAAACACATATGTAGATAGAGAAAAAGATACTTTTCTAGATAAGAAACATAGACTTTAGC
>NC_051404.1:8727256-8728337 GCF_015228065.2 Penaeus monodon | reverse complement strand
CATATGCAGTATTCCCAATAACAGCATAATCATGCAGCTTCCCATTTACACTAAGACGTAATAGTAAAATCTTCTAAATCGCCACTACCCTCCATGACATCTTAAGAAAGAAATGCAAGATTAATACAAAAATTTTATTCTACGCAGCCAGACGGAAAAGATGAGGGGGGGGGGGGCGCGGATGAGTGGGTGGTTGGAGATGGAGAGAAGATGAGGGAAATGGGGAGGGAGAGGAGAGATGGGGAGGTGGAAGAGAGATGGAGAGGAGGAAGGGAAGAAGGGGAAGGGGAGAAAGAAGATGGAGAGAGAGAGAGAGGGGGGGAGAGGATGGGGAAGGGGAAATGGGGAAAGGGAGAGAGAAGATGTTAAAGGGGAAATGGGGAAAGGGAGAGAGAAGATGTTAAAGGGGAATGAGAGATGGGAAGGGGAAGGAGAGATGGAGAGGAGCTAGGGGAATGAGGGAGGGGAAGGAGAGATGGAGAGAAGGAAGGGGAGATGGAGAGAATGAGATGAGAGTAAGAGAGAGGATGTGAAATAGAGAAGGAGAATATGAAATGAGGGAGAAGGAAATGAGATGGAGTAGTGGGAGATGAGACAGGGGGAAGGGAAATGAGGCAGTGAAAGGGAGAGAGGAGAAGGAGAGGGAGAGTTGAGACGGGGAGGAAGAAGCGAGACAGAGTTGGGGAAGGGAGATGGGGAGGGGGAAGGCAGGAGGGGGAGAGATGAGGAGGTGTGGCGGGAGGCTGTGTGTGTGTGGGGGGGGGGGAGTAAGTGGCTACAAGTAATTATTATAACAACAGCGTCAGCACACACCGGGGCCAATTTGGGCGTGAAAACCACGTTAATTATGAGACTGCGCGCCCGAATTGATTTATTAAGCAGGGATGGAGTGGCAGGAAACTTGATATCATGGGTATATCATGAGGATGAGATTGAATTAGAGAATATATACTGATTTATTCTTATCCTTCTTAATTCTAATTTTGACGGTCCAGTCTTCATTAGAAGGAAAATGAGAGAGAGAAAAAAATAATCAATAGATTAAAAAGTGATTGTTATTAAGACACAAAATTCCAGAATA
>NC_051404.1:8726653-8727237 GCF_015228065.2 Penaeus monodon | reverse complement strand
ATCGTTAGTGTCTTCATCATCAAGAGATTTAAGGTCGGTTTCTTTTAATAAATCACATCTCCCATCGCCTCATTAACGGTGGAGGGGGGGGTGAGGATGGGGGGAGGGGGGATAAAGAGAGGAACAGTGACAGGGAGGGGAAGAGGATGGTAGGGGAGGGGGAGAGGGAGGAGGGGAAGAGTGTGGTAGGGGAGGGGGAGAGGGAGGTAAGTAGGAGAGGGGTGGCAGGGGGGGGAGGGAAAGAGAGGGTGGTAGGGGAAGGGGGAAAGATAGTAGGGGATAGAAGAGAGGGGGTTAAGGAGGAGAACAAGGGTAGGGAAGGGGGGAGGGAGAAGGGGATAAGCAAAAGGATATGGGAGTTTTTGGATATGGGGAAGGGGGAATTAGGCATCCCCCCTCCACCCCCAGCCTCCTCCCCACTATTCCCCTACCTCATCTCTCACCCCCCCCCACCCCCTCCATTCAGGTCGGGATGGAACCTAATTAATCATCCCACAACAACTCCATCCTCTTATCATGCCCTTATCGGCCTTATCAAGGAGCTGTTGAGGCAGCATTTGGCCTCAATTATAGCTCAGAGGCTG
>NC_051404.1:8723951-8725092 GCF_015228065.2 Penaeus monodon | reverse complement strand
TAGATAAATAAGTGGATAAAGAAGCGACAAAAGAAGGAGGGTGAGAATAAAATCAGACACGAGCTGTCCAAAGGCCGAAGGGATGACGCGGGTCTCGGCATCCTTCCGCCCCGATGCGCACTAGGGGGCGTCCCCTCCCCCTCTCCTCCTCCTTCCTCTCTCCCTCTCTTCTCTCCTTCCTCTCTTCCTCTCTTCTCTCCTTCCTCTCTTTCTTTCTTCCTTTCTTTCTTTCTTCCTCCTCTCTTTCTTTCTTCCTTTCTTTCTTTCTTCCTCTCCTTCCTCTCCCTCCTTTCCTCCTTTCTCTCTTCCTTTCTCCTTCTCTCCTTCCTTTCTTCCTTTCTTCTTCCTCTCTTCCTCCTTCCTTCTCTCCTTCCTCTCTTCCTCCCTTCTTCCCTCCTTCCTCTCTTCCTCTCCACCTCCCTCCTTCCTCCCTTTCTGTCTTCTCCTCCAACTCCCTCCTTCCTCTTTTTCTCTCTTCCTCCCTCCTTCCCCTCTTCTTCTCTTCCTCCCTCCTTCTCTTCTTCACCTCCTCCCTTCCTCCCTTCTTCGTTTTTTTGTCTCTCCTTTCCCTTTCTTTCACTTTCCCTTCTTCCCTCCTTCATCACCCTTTTCTTTTCTATTCCTCTTCCCTTTTCCCCTCTTTCCCCTTCTCTCCGTTCTTCATTTCCTCTAATTCTTACATCCCTCCTTCCTCTACCTTCCTTCACTCTTTCTCTTTCCTCTTCTTCCACTATCCTTCTTCCTTTCTTTCCTCCTCTTTCTATCTTCCTTACATCCTCCCTCCTTCTTCTTCCCTCTTCCTCTATTCTCTTTCCTCCTTCTTCCTTTCATCATCGGTCTCTCATTCCTCCATCCTTCTTCCCACCCCTTCTTCTCTTCCTCCATCCCTCTTCTCATTCCCTTCCCCTTCTCTTTACTTTACCATTCTCTCACTTCTTTATTCTTCTCTTCCTCTCTTCCTTTCTCCTTCTCTTTTCTTCCATTCTCTCTTTTATTTTTCTTTTCCTTTCTTCCCTCCTCTTCTCTTTTCTTCCATTCTCTCACTTCTTGCTTCCTCCTTCTCTTCACTCTTCTTCAGCCTTCACAGATAGCACAGCATCCACCCTTCGCCGAAAACACACACGAGATAAGCCTTTACACG
>NC_051404.1:8723544-8723686 GCF_015228065.2 Penaeus monodon | reverse complement strand
CTCTCTCGTGCTCACTGTTTAATGAGAGTAATCGGTGTAACTCACACATGTTTTCGCATTGTCTCGATAAAAGTTAATTGGTTAATTTGGTGTGTCTGCCGATCGTCGCGTGATTTGGCTCTCTGCTTGTCTTCGAGGCACC
>NC_051404.1:8723353-8723435 GCF_015228065.2 Penaeus monodon | reverse complement strand
CCTTATTTGAAGAGCTCTGAGGAGGGAACGACAATCGGTCGATCTCTCGCTGGTATCGACGGCAACCTTTCTTATTTAGGAG
>NC_051404.1:8722250-8722734 GCF_015228065.2 Penaeus monodon | reverse complement strand
ATAAATGTCTGTAAGTGTTTGTACAGTGTGTGTCTAAAGAGTACATATGCATGTTCACAATATATGAAATTTGAATAAATAATCTAAACAGTATAATTTTTCCGTTAATGTTCTCTCTCAAAATACCTTATAACACAAACGATCTGTTTTATTATATAATATGATAAGTTTTATAACACAAACGAACTGCAATAAATGTTACATTTATATTCCTCTGTTATTATAATGTATTATCTCGTATTTATTTTAAACTAATGATGTATGTAAATCACCTAATTCTTCAAGATCGATCTTTTTCATAGGAATTACTATTGGTCTCCTTGGCAACCCATTACAGTGTACGAAAATGGAGACAGGAAGAAATTCAGAAAAAAATATATCAATAGATAAAGAGAATGAGAGAATTAAGTGACGATTTGCCTTGTTTTCACGTGATTTTTTTCGTTTTTCTTTCACCTATTTCAAAGCCTTTTATTTTTTTGGT
>NC_051404.1:8721568-8721996 GCF_015228065.2 Penaeus monodon | reverse complement strand
GTTTTGGCCGTGAGAGGGGGGGGGGTTAAGGAAGGAGTGAGAAGCTTTGAAGAGAAAATGTTCATCGAAAGAACTAGTAAAAAATATTTCTTAAATTCGTTAAATTGTGAGAAAAGGTTGTGATTAATCGGTGGGAAACACCTTTATATATATTTTTTTTTCGTATGTTATCGATTGGATTTTTATTTCATTGACACATTTATAGATATATTGATTCTTATATTACCTACTTGATTTTTTATGCACATGTTTTATATCTATGCGTCATTCACTTATATTTCGTATCGATTAATTTTGCATACTGACTATTTACAGAAAAGTGAAAAGTATTTTAAAAGTCAAATTGAACTATAGCTGAAAATTAGAGACTGTTATGATAAAAATATTGCGGACATGATCAAATAATACGATAGCATCATTAATCACGA
>NC_051404.1:8720877-8721534 GCF_015228065.2 Penaeus monodon | reverse complement strand
CGCAAATTAACCCCAAGGACGAAATAAATATTTATTTCATATTAGAACAAATACTTCTCGCAACTTATAATACCCGTTTACTCAACTTACACACTTACACACTTACAATTTGCTTCACCCTACTTTTAATACCTTTTACATGACACTAATACCAATAATTTCACACCACGCGTAATACCTACTTACTTCCTACAACTAATGATACCCCCTTACTCCATACAACGTTTAATACCTCTATACTCCACGCTGTAATTAATACCTTTTTACTCCACATAACTAAATACCCATTTACCTCAAACTGCCTCTAATCACTCTTTATCTCACAAAACCTCCAGTACCTCTTTATTCCACAAAACTGGTAACAAGTTTATACTTCACATCATCAGTAAAACCTATTTACTTCAAACTACAAAAATACCAATAATCTTTTAAAATCCTCGAGACATTAAATTAAAAAGTAAGCAGAATGTAATTGTGAAGACAAGCTTGTCATCTTCAAGACTGTAATTACTATGACTTGAAGGAATAGAATGACAAGGATGTTAAAAATCATTAAGGTTAATATTACCAAAACGCAAGGAGGTTTCGCTTACGTGTAGATATGAGGTAGATCTTGGAGGATGGCTATTTTGAATCCGATTTTGATAAGCTTGGTAG
>NC_051404.1:8720166-8720572 GCF_015228065.2 Penaeus monodon | reverse complement strand
TTCCAAGAACCAATGGAGTTCAAACGAGGTTAAACGCAGAACGAGTTCGAGGCCGTCCTAAATGAAGAAATTCCCTTTGCTTAATGAACCTCTTACTCGTACGTGTAGTACAATAATGAACTCAATCTTACATGGCTTAAGATGAGCTCCAGCTTCCTGATCGACATCCTGTGACATCTTCGACATGACTTGGGGAGGTTGAGATATAGGAGAACACCGGATAATTTTTTTTATATATCTTTCTGCTTTTTTTTTTCTAAAGTATCCTTTTATCTGAAGGATGTCGAGCGAAAAAGGGACCGGCGCCTGGTGTAAGCAGTTGACCTCAGGGATGGTCTGTGGCTGAGCTATTATTAGTCTTAAAGAGAGAAGGAAAATATTTATTGGTTAACTTCTTTCTTTCTAA
>NC_051404.1:8719846-8719959 GCF_015228065.2 Penaeus monodon | reverse complement strand
TCTTATTTTTCTTTTATTGTGGTCATTTGCCTCGCACGTGAGATATCGAATAACATAAATAGATTAAAGTTGGTTTCGTTTTTCTTGATTCTTTATTTCAACGACCAAGACGT
>NC_051404.1:8718686-8719592 GCF_015228065.2 Penaeus monodon | reverse complement strand
CTGTTAAAAAAAGGGGGGAAGTAGAGAAGCGATAGAGAAAGGAGGAGCAGAAGAAAACCTGAAAAGCTTTACCTACCGCCGGACACAAGCACCCAGACGGTCCTTGGTGTTGACAGCGGCGCCCCTCACTGCAAGAACACGAGAGACTATGAGGAACCGAACCTCCCTCTCTTGGCAACGTCCCTCATTCAAGTCCCCCGCCCACCACCGCCCCTTATCCTTCTTAAGGCCTGTATAAACAACACTATCTTTAATCTCCAGCTATCTACGGTCCAGCTAGTGCCTTTTTTTTCTCTCTCTCTTCTTCTAACGTTCTTCCAATCTTTCAGACAACCCGAGGCTTCTTGTGTGCTTTCCTTTAGGACTTCGCCTCCTTTTACGGGACGTGAAGGATTTATGGCAGTGCCAGGACTCGGGGCTTGAGGAGGTCGCTAATGTCTGCTTCATGATGACCATTTCGTAGAGGATTTTTCTTCTCGAATTATTCCTTTTTTTTCGTTAAATAAAGAAAAAAAACACTTCTAATCGTCCTCAATAAAATGGTACATTATACGCCGCTTCACACTGATTCGTATAAAGGAAATTTGGGTCGAATCATCATCAAAAACTGGATCTTTGCTTTTGGCACTTCCTCTTTAAGAAAAACCGTAAACGGAGGGCGGAATGGACACCCTATAAGAGATTGGGAGTCCCTTTTTTTCTAAATACGGGTTAATAAAATCGTCATTCGCTTTGATATACATCTTATTCTCGCATTCGGTACCATGAAGTCTCATTTTTTCGAGCCGCAGTTTCAATTGCTTCGTTTCTAGGGCTTATTTTAGCATGCATTCGCGTCCCTCCGCTGCTCGTTGATCTTGTTTGTTTACAGTAAATATTAACAGGATATATTGCTTATACCTTGGA
>NC_051404.1:8718433-8718500 GCF_015228065.2 Penaeus monodon | reverse complement strand
ATAACTTTTGTGTGTCGTAGGTTGAAATGGATGGCTATTCCTCCTTAGAAAAAAATTAACATCTCTA
>NC_051404.1:8718156-8718345 GCF_015228065.2 Penaeus monodon | reverse complement strand
CTGAGCAGGGGATAGCTTTAAATGAAATTCAGTCTCCTTTTATTTTTCAAGGTGTGTCTTGTGTGGAGATTTTGCGGTTTCCTTTATATCTATTTCAAGCTGTCTAATAAATCGTAAATTATAATTTATTAAGGGAAAAGCTTCTACTATCCGAAAGCACACGGAAGAGACATAGCAAAACGCAGAGAT
>NC_051404.1:8716947-8717041 GCF_015228065.2 Penaeus monodon | reverse complement strand
TAGAACGAGTAAAGTAAGAGTGTAAAATGGTAATGAGGGTAACAATAGAGACAGAATGAAAGAGAAAGGGACTTGACCTTATTTGAACTTCGCC
>NC_051404.1:8714756-8714869 GCF_015228065.2 Penaeus monodon | reverse complement strand
AGCAATTATTTAGATAAAATCAGTACAAAGCTGACTACCAATAATAAACCCCCCCAAAAAAGAAATCCAAAGAAAATATAAGCATCAAATAAATGGAAATGAATACCCCCCCC
>NC_051404.1:8714397-8714725 GCF_015228065.2 Penaeus monodon | reverse complement strand
CTCGCGAATTTCCAGCACTTTCTTTCTCCCCGCAAATAACAAAGCAAAACCCTCCCTAGCGTGCCCACACACACACTCGTTCACAGCAAATCTGACACATTATCTCCCTCTTCCATCCCTTCCTCTTTACTCATCTTTGACGTGAACGTTCAAGGCGTTCACCTGTTCATGTTCATCTCTTCTCTAAGCCTTCAATGCTTGTTGAACTTTGGACACGTTGCCTTTGACTCCACGTTGCCTTATGAGGGTGATGCCATGGGGGTGTGTTTTAAGCAAATTTTCCTTCGTTTAGATTTCGTCGGCTCGTTTTTTTCGGCGATTCGTTTGT
>NC_051404.1:8713029-8713440 GCF_015228065.2 Penaeus monodon | reverse complement strand
CACCAAACCTTTCGAAATCATTTTCCAAACATTCCCTACCAGATCTGCACCCTCTCGACCCTCTTGCTTGTAACCTTCCTCTCTGCCATCAGTACACGATCGCATTAACCCCCGGTTGCTCCTAAAACAATGGAGACCCGAGCCTTTCCCCGCCCCAGCCGCCTTTAACTCTCGTGTTGTGTATTTTGGCAGCTACAACAAAGGTGGTTCTGTTCGTTGCCACTGTGTGTAACAGCTGATGGCTAGGGAGAGGGAGTAGGGAGGGCAACCGTTCATTTCTAATCTTAATTGGCATCGAATGCTCAAAAAGCGTTTTACTTTGATGAAGGGAGAGGAGGGGGGGGGGGGGTTGAAGGAAGGGTGGTGGTCGCAAAACGCTTCACGAGAAATTTTCATGATAAATCCTTTCTT
>NC_051404.1:8712829-8712967 GCF_015228065.2 Penaeus monodon | reverse complement strand
CGCAGGGCTACCGGTTTATTTCTATCTGCTTTATCAACTTATCGAAACAGAGAACCTTTTAAAATATTATACTGCTGAATGACTGTAATGCAAAGCTCAGAAATACTTAGTTTGCATTAAGTAAGACAAAACAAAAAT
>NC_051404.1:8711520-8712324 GCF_015228065.2 Penaeus monodon | reverse complement strand
GCTTCTTTATGTTGTCCTTTCAAAAACTAAGATTACATTTTATTCCTTCAACTCAGCCTACTTCAGTCGAAAAACAATCTATGTTCCTTCTTCGGGCGAATACACTGGCTAGTCTTCCGTAACTCAATGAACAAAGCTCTGCGAACAATTATTTACTTTTTTCATCGATAAATTTTATCTGATGAGATAATTTCTTTCTGTGATTGAGAATATTTATGTAAGAACTTCTACGACGCTTTGTTTTAGATAAGATATATAGGGGACCAATATGCATATAATCGTGAAAATTACATAAGATAACAATGTTTCCTGATTAATTGTCCATGAAAAGCAAGTAGAAATATTAAATACTGTTTTTTCTTTCTTTACCTAATATTCAAATTGAATAGTTAAGATTTAAAAGAAATTTTTGTATTGCCTTATTGCTCAATCTTTCTCCATTTGAAATTTTGATAAGCAAGATCCACAAGCAAGAGTCTGATGATCTTTCGAAATGAAATATATTACTCAGAGAATTTGCCTTAAAGAAAACCCCAATACTGAACAAGACAGAAATTGAATAAAATGAAAAAACAGCAATAATAGACATGTGATTGATTGATGTTTGATCAGCGTGATTCACAGGACATAATAAGCAATTCCCACTTGTAATAGTTCATTAAAGGTTGTCAGACATCTTAACTGACACCTTGAGGGGAAAGTCAGCTTGATAGAGTTTCTCCTCAGCTTACAATAGGCGAAAGGATCACCAACAGCTTTCTAAAGTTCTTAAAATTGCTAATGAAAGTCGACATCGACCCCCAC
>NC_051404.1:8711121-8711221 GCF_015228065.2 Penaeus monodon | reverse complement strand
CTTTCCCAAGAGCAAGAAAATGCTGCGTCATGGCGCCTCAGAGACATTGAGCTGTCAATCACTTCATCATGACACATCTGATGGCTATGATTTGTTGCAC
>NC_051404.1:8710943-8711069 GCF_015228065.2 Penaeus monodon | reverse complement strand
AAAGCGGTGATGATGATGACTTGAGGATGTTATTTACTTTGGGAAGGAATGGAGTTGTGAGATGAGATGTGATCTTAAAACGTTATGGTTTATCAGCGAGGGAAACAAACAGACATACAGAAGAAA
>NC_051404.1:8710498-8710649 GCF_015228065.2 Penaeus monodon | reverse complement strand
GTGTATTTCGATAAGCGTTCTGCTCAGACTGTCAGTATACATATCTGAAGCAAATTTCAAAAGAAGAGTCATACAGAGAGAGAGAGATGAATAAGACAAACTGTTTAGATACTACTTTTCTCTTTGTCTTTCTTTCTTTGCATATATATAG
>NC_051404.1:8709962-8710473 GCF_015228065.2 Penaeus monodon | reverse complement strand
CACACTTTATGTGTGTGTGTATTATTTCCTACGAGTTTAATGCTTTAATGCTTTTGTCTCTTTGCTTTCATATCTCTGTCTAGTTATTCATCATCATCTACAGCATAATACTTTTTTTCTCTTCTACAATATGCAATGTTAAAGCTGTCTCCTACAGCACTAATAATTCTCCTATAATATAAGTACTATACCACTGCAAAGAAAGTACATTTGAACGACACTGTAATGTAGCTTGCCATGAACCAATCACATAACAAGAAGAAGAAAGTGTTCACGAGAACCACAGGTTAGTAAGGTCACCGAGTATGACCTTTGACCTCCGATCTGAAACTAAAGACTTTGTGGTATTTCCTTTATGCAGTTCTTGGGTGTATGTGTGCAGGTGTTTCTTTGTTCGTGTGAGTGTACGTAATTGTGGCATTGTATGTGTGTGCACTTTTTTGTTGGAATGTTTGCGTGCACATGTGTTTGTGAGTGCATACTAGACCTTTCTATACATATCGTGTTACCT
>NC_051404.1:8709779-8709888 GCF_015228065.2 Penaeus monodon | reverse complement strand
GACAGTGCTTGAGTAATTTTCATGAAGTGAATAAGAAGTAACAGTTTGTTTTCTGTCAAGGTTTGACTGTTTGAAATTCATTGGTTAATGGAATCATGTACAGTTAGAT
>NC_051404.1:8709492-8709714 GCF_015228065.2 Penaeus monodon | reverse complement strand
AAAGTTATGTTAAATCGAAATGGCTAAGACTCTAAGTATATATATCCTTTAATCTTACGTTAATCATATATTACAATCATTTTTCGCCAATGAACATCCCAGAGATAATACCAGACGCCCACTGACACTCACCCAAAACAAGAACAACGAAAAAGCAATCAAACACACAGCAAAGTAAGTGAAGAAAGTGAGTAAACAAGAAAAAAACCTACAGCTCCTTTT
>NC_051404.1:8709196-8709407 GCF_015228065.2 Penaeus monodon | reverse complement strand
ACCCTTATTCTGACACGAGACGCCAAGCCACCTCCGCAGACGACGTCGCTCGCTCCCTGAAGCCATCAATCACCCTTGCTTCTCCCTTTTCCCTTCGTAACTCCCGCAGTGTTTATGATGTTGAGTTGATAGAACGCGACGACTCGTGACAAGGGATTGACATGTGTTTTGGGACATCACAAACACTGGTTTACGAGGTGGGGAAGCGTGC
>NC_051404.1:8708720-8708893 GCF_015228065.2 Penaeus monodon | reverse complement strand
ACTGATAAATATAATTTCACTAATCCTTAATTTTGATAATGATGGATTGGCTCGACACATCTGCTATTGACAGGCTGTGCTGCCTCGAAGAATCTGGAAAATGTTTATCAAGTGTTGTCTGTCAAGTAAAATATTTAAAAAGGAATGTTATGTGAATCCTAATGCAATTCTTC
>NC_051404.1:8706362-8707072 GCF_015228065.2 Penaeus monodon | reverse complement strand
ACATAATTTACTTAATTCAGAATATTGTGGATACAGGAGTAAACAAGACAGAAATTCAGACGGGCACTGGATCCAAATTACGACTTTCACATTTTCTTCACCCAAGTCTGATAAGAATATAGAAGAATACCAACATTATTACTGATAAGAACTACGATGCCTATCTCACTGATACGAATTTGCTGTCAATCCATCCGATAGAAAATGTAACAGTTTTTTTTTTCTCTCTCTCTTCTCTTAAAGTATTCTTGCACTGTGCAATCCTCTGCTCTCGTAGAGTTTGCAAAGTGAATACCACCTTAATGCCCCCACTTACGTATCTGCCTCACCCTTCGCCAAGCTTGTTAACGCCCGCCGAACGAAGGACATAAACTGCCAAAGTGTCAATAACGAGTTCATTACACGTCTATAACGAGCTAGTAGCACACCCCCCGGCTCGTGCAGGTGACCGAGAGCGTTTACATGGTCGTAAATCATATATAATCGTCCCGGTCGCAACACCCTTAATAACCCATACCGGCGGTCTCTTCCCTCCCCCTTATCGTCGCTGAAATCTTAATCACGCCGGGATTGTAATCCTGATCTACGCCGGAGCCACACTGATTGGGGAATCCCGTAAATTTTCATTACAACGTTGTATGTAATCAGGAGCGTCCTTTCGCTGGCGGTTTGGTGAACAGAAGGTGGAGTCTTTCTTGAAGCCGCCGGGG
>NC_051404.1:8705760-8706093 GCF_015228065.2 Penaeus monodon | reverse complement strand
CTCTAGGTCAACTTATAAAAAAAAACCCTGAGCCAAGTACACAGTTGCTGAGTCGACGACAGCCTCTCTGTTATGCCGCCATAATGATGGGCATTCAGGCCTCGTTAGCCATTAATATGAACAACTTCTGACTTATGCCGGGGCGTCTGTTCTTTGTTGTCAACTGGCTTGGGTCTTGGGTTCCCACGCACGCCTTCGCTCTCTCGTTAGTCGCTGGATTTCGGCGTCTGGAGGTAACGAGACGGAGGGAGACGGGGTTTATCAATATAGATTGGGTCGAATTTCTTTCCGAGTTCCATGGTGATAGGGGAATACACTCTGTATTAAGTGACT
>NC_051404.1:8704463-8704850 GCF_015228065.2 Penaeus monodon | reverse complement strand
CCAAACGGATAAACTTGAAGTACCGACAAGAGCCATTAAATAAATCTCGACTCGCCGACGCGAGGCCGCCGCCACATGCCCGCCGTAACGCGCCAGAAACCGGGTCTAAACAAGCACGTTAATGTATGCTAGTTAACAAGTAGGCCTATTTCCCTCTAAATTTATGATATTACGGCCCTTGTCGAAGGGGATAATCTGTAATGCTTGAATGCTAAGCAGTATATTAGAGGCTTAAAATATGTATAGCCACGTCCCCGAGGGTAAGTCGGAGCATGTCGGGGGAACGGCGGAGCAAGGGCGTAGACGGAGAGGAGAAAGAACGAGAGGAGAAAGAACACTTGTCGATATTTACAACAGGAACGCCCCTTCGATAACATCTGCCTCCTT
>NC_051404.1:8704215-8704428 GCF_015228065.2 Penaeus monodon | reverse complement strand
TAGCCACCGATCCCATTTACCGCATAAAATATTCTGTGGAACAAGGACCCTCTTGCGATAATGCGTTTCCTAATGCAAAGAAGCAAAAAATCATGTTCTTCGTTTTGTTTCCTTGAAATGTACTTTTATTTTTCAAAGGCGTAAGAATAAAACTCAAAATCAAAAACACAGTTACTCAGCAGTTACGGAAATATATTATAACCAATGATTATG
>NC_051404.1:8703973-8704175 GCF_015228065.2 Penaeus monodon | reverse complement strand
TTCTGAAAGAAGAGCGAGCCAGTTGCACAGCGGCTGACGCCAAGAGGTCGGTTATATAGTCCTGCCTTGATACGTTGTCTCGTCCAAGGCCAGCGAATGACGTAGAGTCTCTCGTGTCATCGGGGACTTCTGGATCAGCCGTCCTTGTCAGGCGCCTCAAGGAACCAATGGCTTTATAGTTCATCTTGCTGAAAGGATTTAC
>NC_051404.1:8703314-8703555 GCF_015228065.2 Penaeus monodon | reverse complement strand
CCCCATACTTACACTGATAAATTTGATGTTGAGTGCTCCGTCTGGCAGAGTGAGCGTGGGTGCGGTTCAGTACGTAGGTTTAATAAAATACAAACAGACAGAGAGCATAGATAGATAAGTATTTGCTTCTAATATTGTTTTGATTATTCGCCAAGGATGCTTTAAGTAGTAGATGATTTGTGATTGATGGTAAGACAGGGTAGGTAATGTATATTTTGTGTATCTTTGGTATTAAAAAAAG
>NC_051404.1:8702708-8702856 GCF_015228065.2 Penaeus monodon | reverse complement strand
AGTGCCAAATTTGGAAATGTTTTTCTCAATCCTGTAATGCATCTTGTAAACCCTTGTCCTAAGAGAAGTTTATAACTCGTCAATCAGCGCACGATTACTTAACAAACTGTCTATTTTCCCTTCATATTTTGTATTTATCTCTCCTCTA
>NC_051404.1:8700809-8701210 GCF_015228065.2 Penaeus monodon | reverse complement strand
CAACCCTCCTACCCACCCCTCTACCCCCCACCCTACCCACCTCTACCCCCCACCCTACCCCCCAACCCCTCTACCCCCAACCCCTACCCACCCCTCTACCCCCCTCCCATACCCACCCCTCTACCCCCCACCCAACCCACCCCTCTACCCCCCACCCCTACCCCCAACCCCTACCCCTACCCCCACCCCCACAACCCCACCCTTCATAATAAATTCTTCTCCACTTATTTCTTCCTATGTTTTCGAGTGGAGACAACTTGATCCAGCGGGCGTGAGTCCTGATTCCACGGTTAGGATGTAAAGAGCTTTAAGATGCAACAAACCAGGTATATTTGCGTCACGGAGCCAGCAGGTGGTTTGGTCGTCTTCGCTTTTCTTGCTTTATTCCTTTATCGCTTTAC
>NC_051404.1:8700106-8700479 GCF_015228065.2 Penaeus monodon | reverse complement strand
ACTTTTTATTAATCTATTTACACTTTTTTTTATTTATTCAGTTATTTTCTATTGTTTCTACATATTTATAATTTTATCTATTTATTCATATGTTCAATTATGTACTTACTTGTTTATATATAATTCATTCATTTATTGATTTATCTATTTGTTCAATCATCCATTCATTCACTAAGTTATTTATTTATCTATTTGCCTATTTACTAAATGCCTGTTGATAAATTACCTGCCTTTCTGTATATTAGAATATGTATTATCTTTTACAACTATGTATATATTTCATTATTGACGGAGTTTTCTATCTTTGTATTTGCCCAACTTTGTAGCTGTATACTTATCTATCCATCTACCTTTCTCAAAACATATTGGTTTA
>NC_051404.1:8699034-8699489 GCF_015228065.2 Penaeus monodon | reverse complement strand
ATACGAGATAAAAGAGTATTTCCTGTACCCCTAACACTACCCAGCCCTACCGTGAAGCCCACACCCGAGTATTTAATGCTCCATTCAGAAGACTGTTCAACATCAACTTGCAAATTCGTTTTATGAAGTCTGCAAGTGTATCTTAAGTGCATCAATCCACTTTAAGTAGCTTCTTCCTTTCTCTCTCTCTCTCCTGCAAAGAATACAGCTTATTGTGGCGTTTCCAAGACGACCTTCCGATAAAAAAAATTTCCGATTCAAAACCGAATGTAGACTTTTATAGTGTGATTTTCCCATTGAAGCGTTGGAGAGATATCGACGTCGTTGCCACACGCCTTTTTAAGCTGGGATTATCTGGTGTTAGCTTTATTAAATGTGAATAACTTATTCTGTAAGCGGAACTCGTTGAGGTCACTGATATATCGATTTGTATGTGAGAATAATTGTCAAGTAGG
>NC_051404.1:8694785-8695694 GCF_015228065.2 Penaeus monodon | reverse complement strand
ATCCTTCCGGCAGTCACGACCACATCACCTGAATTCAGCCTGGATTATATCATAGCCATTATCCATATATCCCAACTCCCGTTCTGCACATTCGTCCCCTTATCCTCCAAGCCTATTCGCTTCTATCCCCAGCATTCAACGCCGAAACACCCTCCTTTTAGCCTTCCTAGAAATGCGAAGTCGAAGAGGAAAAGAATTGAGAGAAAAAGAGAGAAAGGCCACAAAACATTCCGGACTCCTTGCATTCCTGGGGGCAAGGCTTCGCACACAGAAATAAAACAAATGTATATTAATGTTGCTTACATTATGATTTTTCCCCCCCACCCGGGCCGGAGGTTCCACCCTCCCCTTTACGGCCATTACAATTGATGTACACAAAGAGATATGGACATTATAGCACATTTAACCCAAGCCTGCCTCGGACTCCGTGTGAGATAAGGCTTGGACTTTGCATCTTAATGGAAGTTCCATGTAACCCCAAGAGAGTGTTATTAGCCAAGAGATCAAATGGATAATGTTCTTGGCCGTGTCTTTTTTTGGGCATATGTTTCCTTTCCTTTCGTTTTATTAACATATTAATGAATACGGTATTACTTATTGCAGATTAGAGAGGTTGCAAGGGTGTTGAGTATATTTTTTCTTGGGTTTTTCCTCACTTTATGACTCTTTTTTCTCGAGTTAACTTATCGGTTTGATATCAAATCGGTGCTTTTTATTATTCTTTTAATCAGGACTTCTGTAGTTGGAACAGAAATGGATTTTCGCAGGTACTTCTTGGGTTTATAGCCTGCATAAGTAGGTTAATGCTACCTGCGCTCATGATAACCAAGATCCATTTGACTTTAAGACTTCAGATGTCTGGAAACATTTTGATTTTTTATTCATCACGCTTTTTTTTACTGCTTTTCT
>NC_051404.1:8694280-8694487 GCF_015228065.2 Penaeus monodon | reverse complement strand
TTTCTCCCCCCCCTCTCTCTCTCTGGTTTTCTCACATCCTTCTAAAATACAAAATTTTTTCTCAATAAGCTCGATAAACTTCTGTTTAACTCTCTAAACACTTTTTCCCCCCTTTTTTTTTTTTTTTCCCCCCCTTTTTTCCCCCCCATTTTTGTTATTTCTTTTTTTTTCCCCCCCCCTTTTTTCCCCCCTTTCTTAAAATTCCCC
>NC_051404.1:8694010-8694127 GCF_015228065.2 Penaeus monodon | reverse complement strand
CCCCCCCATTTTATCCCCCCCCCCCCTTTCTTTAAAATTAAATCTCATTTTTTTTCCCCCCCATCTTTTTCCCCCCCCTTGCCCTTTTTCCCCTCCCCCCCCCCCCTCTTTCTTCCC
>NC_051404.1:8693768-8693951 GCF_015228065.2 Penaeus monodon | reverse complement strand
CCCTTCCCTTTTCAAAAAATTCTTTAACCCAAAACTTTCCCTTTTATCCAAAAAAAAAACCCCCCGGGGGTTTTTTTTCTTTTTCCCCAAAAAAATTTGTTTAAAAAAAAATGGGGGGGTAAAAAAAAAAAATTTTACTTGCCCCCCCCCCCCCCAAAAAAAAATTTGGAAAAAAAAAAACCC
>NC_051404.1:8693544-8693683 GCF_015228065.2 Penaeus monodon | reverse complement strand
AAAAAAAAAACCAAAAAAAAGAAAACCCCCAAAAATTTAAAAAAAACAAAAAAAATTTGGGAATACGGGGGGGAAAAGGGGAAAAAAAAACCAAAAGGGCGAAAAAAAGGGAAAAAAGGGGGGAAAAAAAAGAAAAAAA
>NC_051404.1:8690002-8690076 GCF_015228065.2 Penaeus monodon | reverse complement strand
GGGGGGCTTTTTTGGGGAAGGGAAAAAGGAAACCAAGGGGAAAAAAGGGGGGAAATTTTTGGCCGAACCCCCCG
>NC_051404.1:8689143-8689290 GCF_015228065.2 Penaeus monodon | reverse complement strand
TAGATTTTTCGTTACCTAATCAGTTCCTCCTACAATTCTGCTTTATTCTCTTCCTCATACTATTCACATCTTTCATAATTCATTTCATTATCTTCATTTTTCCCCTTTAGATAGGTGTGGGGTGGCTTGAACTTACTCCCTTTCAGA
>NC_051404.1:8687773-8688877 GCF_015228065.2 Penaeus monodon | reverse complement strand
CTAGAACATTTCTTTGTCACTTCACCCCTAATATTCCTCCAAATACTTATCCTTATTCACTGATACCAATACCGACTGATACCCATTGATCTCCCTAATACCAACTATCATTGGATGTCAACTGCCCTTATCCCCAGCTCTTTCTTCCTGATATTTGTTATCATCCCCTGACACTTTCTCCCTTGGATATTCTTTGCTATCCTGATACCTCACCAGATATCCACAGTGTCCTTAAATAGTCACTAGAAGCCCTGATATCCACCCTCATACCAACTGTTCCTCCTGATACCCACCATCCCCTGATACCGAATAACCAACTCCCTCATACCTAACACTCCCTTATATCCATGACCCACCCATCTCCTCAATCTCCTGATACATACCACACCCCTTGACACCACCAGCCCTCATACCTACTACCTCCTGATACTAACCTCCACCTGATACCCTGCCCCGTACCCAACCTCCTAACACCAACCACACCACCCTGACACCCATCACCCATCCTCCTTATACCTACTACCCAGTCGTAACCACAAGCCCCTGACACCAACCATCCTCCTTATACCCACCAACCATCTCCCTGATATCCACTACCCCCCTGCCCCCTTGATACCTAGCATCCCTGATACGCAACAGCCCTCCCTGATACCCACTACTGGGGGTAGTGGGTATTCTGATACCTAGCACCCTTGATACCTAGTAACCTTCCCTGATACCAACTGACCCCTGTCCTCACCCTCCTGATACCTAGCACCCTTGATACTCAATAACCCTTCCTCATACCTACCAATCACCCCCCTTATACCTACTACTGCCTGATACCTAATAACCCACCATGATACCCACTGCCCCCCTTATCCCCACTACTCTCTGATACCCACTTACCCTCCTTATACCTAGCCCCCCTGATACCGAATAACCCTCCCCTCATACCCACCAACCACCCCCACCCCTTATACTCACTACTCCTGGCCACCACGCCCGCCCATTGGCCAAAGAGCTGCCGTCAGCGGATAGAATGTCCTTTTAATGCAATTTGCATCCGAGATTCGCTATCGTCACACTTTATCAATTAGTGCCACTGTTGTAAAATTAGGCTTA
>NC_051404.1:8686900-8687278 GCF_015228065.2 Penaeus monodon | reverse complement strand
AAAAGACTATGGTGGGGGTACGGACATGGGGGTATGGACATGGGGGTATGGGTATGGGGGTAGGAGAAAGGGGGTCGAAAAAGAAGGGAGTTTTCACAGCGTCTTTCAAGCTATCTTCAAAGACGGGATTCTCGCAACGAGGGAGACAGAGCGAGAGGGAGAGAGGAAGCTAATTGGACAGCGATAATCTCATTTTCACGCGTGTTCACTGTCGCTCGCTTTGAGAAGACGACAAATCTAAAAAGAAGAAGGAGAAAAAAAAGGAAAAAGAAAGAAAAAAAGAGGGAGAGGGTAAAAAAAAAGAGAGAGGAAGAAATTTTGTCTTGGTCCACATACATGTCGGTCTTATCTACACGGTTAGGTCGATACGGGATTCGT
>NC_051404.1:8686327-8686423 GCF_015228065.2 Penaeus monodon | reverse complement strand
GTATACACGCTGCCACCGTATTCAGAATTTACGTCATCAATGTCGAATTTAATTTTCCATAAATAAAATCAAAATATAATTCTTATATAACTGATG
>NC_051404.1:8686124-8686263 GCF_015228065.2 Penaeus monodon | reverse complement strand
AGCAATTTGTCTTACCTAATTTAAATTTCGTCTTACCCAATTTTAATTTTGACTTAGCTAATTTTAATTTTGACTTAACTAAGTTTGATGTGAGTAGCATGACTTAACGCTCTTAATAAGGTTCATGGGGTGGCTCGAA
>NC_051404.1:8685812-8685880 GCF_015228065.2 Penaeus monodon | reverse complement strand
ATAATAAAAACAAAAGTGAGACGGGATCGAGACACTCAGACAACTTCCCAGGACTCGTCTGAACATAA
>NC_051404.1:8685594-8685696 GCF_015228065.2 Penaeus monodon | reverse complement strand
TGAAAGCCATTACTTGTTCAAATAAAGGTGATGATATCCCTGCTTAACCCCCTCCCCCCCACTGAATTATGAACATTTGATCAAACTAACCATCCACACGTG
>NC_051404.1:8683460-8683624 GCF_015228065.2 Penaeus monodon | reverse complement strand
ACCGGGAGTCGCAGAGAGCGAGAAACGGATGTTAATGACCTCATTATTTAACCCGAGATCTTCGCCTCCATATTTAAATTGGTGATTCTTGAACGCAGGCCTTAGAGTAATGGCTGTAATTACAACCTTTGTAAAATAACATATAACCTGTGATTAGGTGTCAA
>NC_051404.1:8682983-8683176 GCF_015228065.2 Penaeus monodon | reverse complement strand
ATAAATAAGAAAACGAAGAAGAAGAAAAATGGCAAAGCCGTCTTGGCTAAATCGACTCGTAATAGTTTTCTCGTCTCGAAGAAAGATCTACCTTCGTTTTCATTGTTTTTTTTTTACGCCTCTATTTACATATTGATCGAAATGGAGCAGAGACTTTTGACAAGAGCAGAAGGCGAAGATGTGTGGCTTTTTT
>NC_051404.1:8682734-8682857 GCF_015228065.2 Penaeus monodon | reverse complement strand
CTATTCTAGGTCTGGGGTCTCTGTCTAGGGGTCTATCTGGGGTGCACAGAGAGGGGCGGGACTAGACGGTGCCGGTTGCAAATTGAAATCTTGCGTTTGTGATTTATAGCGGCTGGCGCTGGG
>NC_051404.1:8682248-8682380 GCF_015228065.2 Penaeus monodon | reverse complement strand
GAATTTGTACACATGTATCTCTCTGCTTGAAAGTATGGGTATTTGGTTCATTATCACCCAAAATTAAATAAAAAAATGTTCTAGATCTGAACCACAGATCACAAGCATAATGTTAGCGTTAATAAAAAAAAA
>NC_051404.1:8681688-8681972 GCF_015228065.2 Penaeus monodon | reverse complement strand
TATATATGTATGTGTGTGCCCTTTACTCCAAGATTTGATATTCTCTATCAGTAATTTGAATAACAGCTGTGGTTTGGCTCTTTCCAGTCATAAGAAAGAATCTCACAGAAGCGCCAGAAAAACACCGTCGATGTCGATTACGTAAAGTGATTATGCAATAAATGTTTCAGTACTCTAAACAGAATTAAAAAAAAAATCAAGGCCACCAACCGAAATTATCAAACGTACTTTTTATGCAACTTGTAGCTTTAATGTTAACAGGCCATTAGTCAAATCTTATCACA
>NC_051404.1:8681370-8681669 GCF_015228065.2 Penaeus monodon | reverse complement strand
CGCCAGACGATTATCAAATGTATTCTAAATGGCCTCGTGTCTTAAGCTAAGACTTGTTTGCTTTTTAAAAAAATCACCATCGCTATTTTTGTTATTTTGTGTGTTTGATTATTCACATATATTTGATTATTTCAGGTATACTTCATCAATGTTTATTTTATGTGTGGGGTTTAGAGTTCTATGGCATATATTTTAGTCCAAGAGATGTATGTATGTGTGTGTTTTTGCATGTGCACCTGCTTGTGGGCATGCCTTGTGTCATCCGGTTTTTTTCACACAGTTTTTCGTTCTTATTATAT
>NC_051404.1:8680517-8680947 GCF_015228065.2 Penaeus monodon | reverse complement strand
ACCACCTATATCCATCACGGTGCCCGGACCTACCGAAGCGTCGACAAACAGTTGTGGTTGGAATCAATTAGCAAACCATTACAGGAGTTCACTGGTGTCGCGGTCCTTCGCTTCGGCCTGTGGAATACAATGTCATCCATCACTGTGGGGTTATCAAGAGGGCCGAAGGGAGGGGGATGATGAGGCTTCGGGAGGAGGGGAGGGATGAGGGGGAGGGGGGAAAGGATGAGGGGGGAGGGGGAGGGATGAGGGAAGGGGGGAAATAATGAGGGGAGGGGGAAGGGATAATGGGGAAGGGGAGGGAGAGGGGGAAAGGAGGAGGGAGAGGGGGAAAGGAGGAGGGGGGGGAACTCTCGAGCCTTCTAGGGGGGGTAGGGAAAGTGTTTTGGATTTGGGAAAAGACGGGGGGGGGGATTTTAAAAGTAAAAAA
>NC_051404.1:8680352-8680426 GCF_015228065.2 Penaeus monodon | reverse complement strand
AAAAAAAAAGAGAAAAAAAAGGGGGGAAAGAAAAAAGGGGGGAAAAAAAAGGGGGGGGGGAAAAAAAAGGGGGG
>NC_051404.1:8680037-8680122 GCF_015228065.2 Penaeus monodon | reverse complement strand
GGGGGGGGGGGGAAAAAAAAGGGGGAAAAAAATTTTAAAAAGGGGTTCCCCGGGGGGGAAAAAGGGGGGTTTTCCCCCCCCCGGG
>NC_051404.1:8678259-8678663 GCF_015228065.2 Penaeus monodon | reverse complement strand
CCCCCCGGGGCCCCCCCTTTTTTCCGGGGGGGGAAAAACCCCCCCCCAAAAACCCCCCCCGGGGGAAAAAGGGGGGTTTTCCCCCAAAGGGGGAAAAAAGGGGGGGGTTTTTTAAAAAGGGGGGGGGGAAAAAGGGGGGGGTTAAAAAAAATTTTTTAAAGGGTTTTTTGGGTTTTTTTGGGGGTTTTTTTTTTTGGGGAAAAAAAAACCCTTTTTTTTTAAAATTTTTTTAAAAATTTTTTTTAAAGGGGGGCTTTTTTTAAAAAGGGGAAAAATTTTTTATTTTCAACCAAAAAAACCCCTTTTTTTAAAAAATTAAAAAAAATTTTTTAAAAAAATTTGGGGTTTTTTTTAAAAAAAAAACATTTTTTTTAAAAAAAAAAATTTTTTTTTTAAAAAATAAC
>NC_051404.1:8678024-8678226 GCF_015228065.2 Penaeus monodon | reverse complement strand
TTTCTTTTGACTCTATCTTCTCAATTTTATCTTCTCTTTCTTCTTCTCTTAGTCTGCTCAATTTTCTTCTCTCTGTATCATTTATAGATCTTTCTCCTCTTTGCTGTTTATTATTTTCTTCCTTCTATTCTTTCGACTTCTATTTCTTCTTCTCCTATTTTAGTTTTCCTCTCTATTCCTTCTCCTCACCTTCCTTCTCTTC
>NC_051404.1:8677227-8677909 GCF_015228065.2 Penaeus monodon | reverse complement strand
AGTTTGTGAATAAACATCAAACCAATCAACCTGACAAGAAAATGAATATTTCACGAGATAAGCATAAAGCGAATAACCACAAGATAAGCAAAGAGGGAACTCCACACGAAAATCAATTAAGCGAGCGGGAGAATCAACAGTGAAACTCCAGACCCCACGGCATTCTCCAGTGTCCTTGTTGACAGTGAGCAAGAGGCACTGTCCTGTCACTGCAGCCGCTACTAACACGTGCGCGTCTGTACGGGGCTCCACAGTGTCAGCCTTTTACACCGAAAATGGAAGGGGAGACTAGCGTAAAACTGAATCCTTGTTTGAAATCGGTGTTGTGTGTGTTGTAGGAGCGGCATTTGGACGCTCCTTGGAGGCAAAAAAATGCTGTTAAATGGCCTTATTTTGTCTTTTTATGTTAGTTTTTTTTCCACACGTTTCTAGAGGGTCAATGTGGGATCTCTGTCTGTTCATCAGGAAGAGTCATGTAATTCGTATTACAACAAGTGAAGTAATGCAATCTGTATAGTATCGTAAATAATGTACATATGAATTATTGAATCATCATATAAAAATTCCTTTCTTTGTATCCGCTTGAGACTACGAAACATCAATACATACACATATGAAAGTAGCACGCCATACTATACAGTACATGTGTATACTACACACATATTCATGTTTATGCATGTGC
>NC_051404.1:8676919-8677039 GCF_015228065.2 Penaeus monodon | reverse complement strand
TTCTTTGTAATATCTCGCAACCCTCTGAGAAATCTAAAGACGAAATCTTATCCAAATACAGTCAACTAAAGAGTTAGTCAAGAGGCATTTGGTAAACTGAGAGACGCACTAAACGAACCT
>NC_051404.1:8676099-8676652 GCF_015228065.2 Penaeus monodon | reverse complement strand
CTCGCCTAGGCACTGCATTCCCAGTAGTTTGCTTTCATTGTATTTAATATTTCGGAAAAAAATAAAGTTGATGCTGATTGTTTGAGCAGAACGGTAATTTGATATCAAGTATAAAAAAATATCAGAAGATACTTCTTATACTTGATATCAAATTCTTCTACCATCTGTGTAATATTATGAAACGATGTCAAATTTATTGAAGTAACAAACTGTTGTGAATGAGGTTATTTGAATCGACTTAAAACTTATTGGTCAAAAGTAAGATGACGTTATTGCAAAAGAAAGGAAAAAATGATGAGTTAGGGGTATGTACAGAAATATACCAGAAACAGGTGAGGACCGCTATCTTATACACCTTAAGTATAATTGTCAAATTAAAGCTGAAAACTGGGCAAAACGCAAATATGCCTCCTTAAGTATGTAGAAGTTTGTGATAGCATATTCACAATATATAAATTACATTGAGTTAGGAATGAGCACCTGAGAATGTTAAACAGATGCAATTGCATTGTGCTAGCTGTGGTTACAGGCTCGTACAAGATACATTCATCTC
>NC_051404.1:8672529-8672760 GCF_015228065.2 Penaeus monodon | reverse complement strand
CACAGCCTCCTCCTCCCGACGGCGACCGATCCCGAGCTCGTAAAATACCCGAAGAAGGGAGGGGCCGGCAGGTACGAGACAGGAGGCCGTGTCGGGCGCGTGATGTTAATCTGGCGGAAGGTGAGAAGAGAAGGAGGCAAATGAAAACACCCGAGGAAGGGAATTAATTGCTAAAGGGAGGAATCGTGGAGGAAGAATGGTTAATAATGGTTAGGGGGAATTCCTCGAGTC
>NC_051404.1:8672395-8672478 GCF_015228065.2 Penaeus monodon | reverse complement strand
GGTTGGTGGGGGGGTAATGTAAGGAATGTGAACGCAGTTTTAAAGATTTTGAAATTAATTTCTTTGTGTATGGTGTATGTGTG
>NC_051404.1:8672094-8672197 GCF_015228065.2 Penaeus monodon | reverse complement strand
AATGTACAATTTAGTTTTAACCTTTTTTGTTATAAGATCTTTATCTTAATCAACTTTCTCTCTTACTCTCAATACACACACAATTTTCCACTCATAAACTTAA
>NC_051404.1:8671707-8671931 GCF_015228065.2 Penaeus monodon | reverse complement strand
TCTTCTCCATCTATTTCCCACTGACACGGACCAGACACGAACACACTGAGACAGAGAGAGAGAATATAGTGACGTCGAGAAGTTATATCTGTTGCAACTTCGACATCCTTACGAACAAGCATATACGCGCATACCTTTTCTAATGTAATTTTTCACCCTTCGAAGCCCTTTTCATCTCCCCCCCCCCCCCTCGATCCTAGGCTATTCCTCTAGTCCTCTATTCC
>NC_051404.1:8671354-8671447 GCF_015228065.2 Penaeus monodon | reverse complement strand
GTAACACTTCTTCCCCAATCTTTACCTAATTTTCCCTAAATTTTCCCTACCCTTTTCATTCTTTTCCTTTTCCCTATCACTCCATCGCTACCC
>NC_051404.1:8671137-8671310 GCF_015228065.2 Penaeus monodon | reverse complement strand
AACCCCCGCCCTTCTCCCTTAACTCACCCTTCTAGAAGTGTTACTCCAAATGGCCTTATCTGTCACCCTTGCATCTCCCGACGTCTTGGCAGCGAGCAACGGCAGCCAAGGAGGGCGCAGTCTGGCCCTTGCAGTCTCAGTTGATCCTTATCGGCTCCATATCGTCTCGCATC
>NC_051404.1:8670507-8670858 GCF_015228065.2 Penaeus monodon | reverse complement strand
CTATTCTTGTTTGACTTCGCAAGATAACTCAAAAGCAAGCACAATTAATCACACAAGCAACATGCAGACATAGTCACGTTGCAGAATTGCAAGACCATGATTCATAAGGCAAACCAGTCTTGCATTTTTGACTAATGTATTCATTTGCAAATGATCCGAAATCGCAATTGCGTTAGAAAATTGTCCCATATTTTTCATATTGGAAATGGCAATTTTCTCCAGTGACGCGAATTCCTCTTGCAGAGCCTGTTGTGCATGACTGTGTTGTATCTCGCATCTTAATGATACTCCTGCTACACATAGGCAGTCATGCAAACTGAGGATAATATACCCCTGGTTGTAAATCTTACC
>NC_051404.1:8670031-8670475 GCF_015228065.2 Penaeus monodon | reverse complement strand
ACCCAAGCTCATACTGGCGATAGCGACACCCGCTGTTTTATCACGGTGGTTACTGCTGTGTCCCTGTTTTCGACGTCTGCTTGGAGCTTTGGTGGAAAGGAGAATGGAAGAAAATGAGTAAATACGAGAAAAATCCAAAAGAGAAAGAGAACCGAAGAATATTTCACGCGTATTTAATTTTTAGTAGGCCTACTAAATACTCCAAGCCAGGTTACAAATACGCCTGTCCTAATGCTGAATAGTTTTCTAGATATGATTATTAAAGCTTATCTGTTTCCAGTTTTATCTATCAAGCTGTATATTTCAAAAGCTATCTACGCATTTCTCTAATTATCAATCGATTCACCGAGGTATTCAATTTGTTTCATCTCATTTATCAATATTTATCCGTATTCCTACCTCTGGACCTCGCTATATCTTTACCTATCTTAATGGCAATCTGTG
>NC_051404.1:8668788-8668953 GCF_015228065.2 Penaeus monodon | reverse complement strand
ACGTGACACATAGACGTATAGTCCGGCGCACTTAGCAGCGTTGTCACCACGTCACCTACAGACCAAAGGAACATGTGCTTGACTGAAAACCTCCACATGTTCGACACCTCTGCTCATTTGCTCGTCTGGAGGGTACATGTTCAACACAAGTCACCGTCGAGCCAA
>NC_051404.1:8668663-8668765 GCF_015228065.2 Penaeus monodon | reverse complement strand
ATTGAAGCTAGGGTTAGTATAGGGCCACGGAGAGAGAGTCGCAAGGTTGAATGAGGGGGTGAATGTATAGGGAGGCAAAGAGGCTAAGAGGAAAGTTTAACC
>NC_051404.1:8665947-8666819 GCF_015228065.2 Penaeus monodon | reverse complement strand
TCCATGCGTTTCTTTCATAATATAATCAAACATCTTTTTAATTTGTGTTAAATTTCATTCGTACCAAAACTGGGTTGTAGCATATCCCCATCATCATATCTTTGATATTACTCTATATATTATAATAAACTTCTCCGAAATACTTGTTAAGTTATCGTCTATATTAAGCTTATCAGTTCCTACCTTGTCAACTGCATAATTATAATTAGTTCACAAGCAAATCTCATAATTATATGCTTAAGTGTTCAGCATTAGTCTCATTCTAATGACGTATGTTCTTAGTTACTCTAAAATAGTATATACATATCTACGTCACAATCAGATTGTAGATAGATTAGGCAGAAAATAATCATATTGCAGAAATTACATGCAAGTGACATGGATATGTTATTACAAAGACTATACAGCATCTAAACAAACTCAATGTGATGAAAGTCACAGGAAAAAAAGTTTTAAAAATAAAAGAAGTTCATACAGTAAAACACTTTGCAACTTCAAAGCAAAAATAACACTGATGTATTTTGCCGTTGGAAGCCATCAAACGTGTCCACTCTAACGGGGCTGCAAGTTCTCTAACTAGTGGTTAATGACTCAAACAGGCGTTGATTATACTTCGTTAATTACCCGGTACAGCTCTTATTAACGATCTGCACCAGTGGCTAATAAGCTGGTTTTTGAGGCTTATGCTAATTCGTCGGGTGTATTTTTCTCTAATTGCAATCTGAGAGGCTAAGCAAGAAACTATGATGCAAATTCAGATACAGTGCGGTTATGTAGTAATGATTTCCATTAAAAGGTTATATTGCTCTTGAAACGGGTAACTGAAGATATAAAAAAATCAATAGGTTATAAAACGCGTACATATATAAAGG
>NC_051404.1:8665404-8665605 GCF_015228065.2 Penaeus monodon | reverse complement strand
TCGCTTATTCCTCATCCCCTACAACCTATCAGCGTGTATACGTACATATCTCTTTATTATATGAATGCATGTGTATCAGCATTTGACGAGTTTCCAGGCATGACTCATCGAGCTATCCTGACGACCCTCACGCCGCAGACTCGACTCTGGCACAACTCAACTGGTCTCAAGGCCATGGATAAACTGCTGGACTAGTTTCAA
>NC_051404.1:8664965-8665333 GCF_015228065.2 Penaeus monodon | reverse complement strand
CACCCTCCATCTCTAATCTACATAACGATCGTTAGGCACTGTGTAAAGAGGTAATGGCCTTCGATTTACAACTCTGGCCAAGCCGGGGCTTATCAATTACATCTCGAACTCCTGTCATTAGCAGAGTAACGTGTTGATTTACCTCGCGAAATCATACAGTCTGCAATAGTTCGTCCGTGAGCCGCGTGGTGATGCAACGTCATTGCATAAATCAACATGTGCAAGAGAGAGAAAAATGCTTTATCGTCGGCGCCGCATGTAAAGCGAATGTCATTTACTAAAGTTCGATTCTGCAATTATTAAATTATGAGATATTTGAAGACAGACAAATATAGACAGATAAAGACAGACATTTTTTTCATCCGTGC
>NC_051404.1:8664796-8664922 GCF_015228065.2 Penaeus monodon | reverse complement strand
CATATCTTATTTAGCTACCGTCCCGTTTTTTTATGTAAATGGTTAGTGTTGGTGTATTTGTACTTCTCCGTAAAACATTTATCTATATTTGTACACGACGATGTACTCGTGTTCATATCTATTTTC
>NC_051404.1:8664352-8664660 GCF_015228065.2 Penaeus monodon | reverse complement strand
CGTCTATGTGTATACATTGCACAGAAAACGAAGACAAGGAAAATTGCTATGAAAAAGGACGAAAAAAAAACTTTAAAACGCACCACAACGTTGATAATTTACCTCTTAATACTTCTCATGATGATCATAATTTGAAAGAATAGAAAAAAAAAATCACCATTCATATTTACATTTTTTATCTCAATAATTATCATATTTTCTTTCTTATTCCCCAATTAATCAACGATAAATCAGTCCCTGGAAACACAATATAAATCTCCCAGAATCTCCTAAATGATTCCAAAAACGAAAGAAAGAACGAAAAATTA
>NC_051404.1:8664179-8664293 GCF_015228065.2 Penaeus monodon | reverse complement strand
ACGGAGAAAATACTGATCACTCCGTTTATGGTATTCTTGTGGAGTTGAATTAAATTAAATTCAGATACAGTGCGGTTATGTAGTAAACCATCTTTTCGAAATTTGAAAAATAAA
>NC_051404.1:8663086-8664103 GCF_015228065.2 Penaeus monodon | reverse complement strand
ATAAACTAGAACTGTATTATTTTTTTTATTAGAGACAAACAACTGGAAACCATTAGTGTGACCCTTATAGTGGAAAAAAGTTATATTATTTTCCCTTTAGATTTTCCTATCGTTGACATAACATATTTTTACACTCGTTTCTTAAGGAAGGTGCGTAAGACAATGTTTAAGGAAATTGTGTCATCACTTGAGATTTGAAAATATCCATCATTATAACGATGAAAATATTCAGAATCGTTGTTTTGCAGCACCTTATGCGATATTAATGATATTGCTGAGTGATTGGGATTTTAATGTAGCATTTTCGGTACCTTATAAAGTCACAGTCATTCTGATGCAAATTGCTATTTTTCTTTCCATGTACGCAAACAAACATAAATATTAACATCAGCTTATAAAACAGACGTAGTATTTATCCGTTTACAGTTTCTTTTACGCGGAATGTACAGCATACGAATACCCACTTTTTTATCCAAGGCGATAACCCTTATTAATAAAAACAAATCGATACCATTCAGAATAAAGCAACCCAAACCACAATCATTCTCAACCTACTTTAAAATGTAACCAAACAAAACAAGAAAATCCTAAAAGACGTTTTATCTTTCATGGGACGAACACCCTACGTACAGTCCCCTACCAGACACTGAAATCCTATACCCTGTGTGAGGAAGACTCGCTAAGGATTTCCCACAGCGGAAGAACATCAAACGGAAATCCTTCGAGCGAGAAAGGGGATCGTTGAGTGCCACTTAGACGAGGGGAAAAAGTTAGTCGAGAGTGCCGTGTAGTGGGGAGGAGCGCACTACAGGAACCCCCTTGTAAGGCTACACACGTTGCCAAAGGGGGCGGGAGGCGTATATATAAATCCCTTGAAAATAACTCGGAGATGTACATATCTGTAAGCATGTATACATATGCACAAGTATGCACAAACAGATGGATACACTTATACAAGGATACAGCTACGCACAAGCATACAAAGATATATTGATATTCACAAGTACAATGAACTAG
>NC_051404.1:8662432-8662652 GCF_015228065.2 Penaeus monodon | reverse complement strand
CGTAAAAAATGGTAAAATGAGTAATTTTTTTTGCTAGTTCTTTTGAAAGAAAAAATCGAAGTAATCAAATAGTCTGTTAAATAGAAAGCTAAAGAAAAAAAACGAATAGAGAAAAAAAAAACATGAGGAATTTTGGAATGGCTGAACGAAAAATTCGGAAAAAATTCAAAGGAAGAGGTGGAAGAGAAGAAAATGGTGAAAAGACAGAGAAAAGGAACAG
>NC_051404.1:8662113-8662286 GCF_015228065.2 Penaeus monodon | reverse complement strand
GTAGGAAAAGGGAAAGGAGATGAAACGAAGACGGCAACACTGAAAGAAGAAGAACCAGACATAGGGAAGGAACAAAAGAAAGATAAAAGCTAAATAAAATATATGATACGAAACAAAAGGAAAGAAAGGGACAAGATGACAAAACCGACAGAGGAAGAAGTAGGAAACGTAGA
>NC_051404.1:8661719-8661979 GCF_015228065.2 Penaeus monodon | reverse complement strand
GACACAAAAAATAGAAAGGCGAGACGAGGAGCGTGAGAGATTGACGAGGAGGTCGCCTTCCTCTTCACCCCCCCCCCCCAAATGGACACAGAAGGGGGGGGGGAGGCGACCGACGTGGGAGGCCGAAAAACGGACATTTCAATTGGTCTTTGTGGAGTTTATTTGTTTATTTGTCTCCTTTCGGAACTAATATTGTTTTTGTTTTTTCTTGCGTATCTTTCTACTGTTACTTTGAGGGACCTTCTTGTGTGGTTTTAGAC
>NC_051404.1:8661541-8661614 GCF_015228065.2 Penaeus monodon | reverse complement strand
CCTGTGTCTACGTGAATAGTTTTAAGGATAAATACACGGACAAATATATGTATCCATGAATGTGCATGTTATA
>NC_051404.1:8661410-8661482 GCF_015228065.2 Penaeus monodon | reverse complement strand
GGAATTAATTGTTAAGATAAGATAAGGCCTTCACTGAGTCTACCTTCCTCTCGGTCTACCTTCCTCTCGGTC
>NC_051404.1:8660732-8661384 GCF_015228065.2 Penaeus monodon | reverse complement strand
TCCTTAGAAAATTCTCAGGTACAGTACACCCCAAAAGTAAAAATTAATCCAAACTACACTATTTTTTTCCTCCTCTTAACCCTTTGAAAAAAAGATTGACAATCTTAATGAAAGAATCCAACTTAGAGACGCAGTTAGGGAGGAGACGAGAGACGCAATAGACTAAATATAGCCCCGAAGTGCCACCTTTAACACACTCCGGAGACAACTTTGGTACAAACACTTTTCGAGACCCTTCCTGTAGCTCTCCGAAGTTCGCGGTCACAAAGTCGAGTGGAAGCCATGAATATTTAGGTGTTTGTTGACCAAACGCCAGGAAAAGTTGTCCAAATATTTTGCCGGAGCGTTTGGTAGCCGAGGTGTCAGATTTTTGCTTCAGCCTCAGACCTGCTGACCCATAGTCGTCTTAAGGGAGTTTTAGGCAGGCTTTGCATGGCGATGAGGATGCTGGATTGGTTTGTGGTGGCACGTGATGAATTGCCAGAAAAGTAAACAAACACTATGAACGTAAGTGTTTGGTCTTTTTTCTCTCTTTTTTGGGGGTCAGTTCAGTGGAGAGGTTTGCCATTCTTAGACGCGTTGGGATTTGCGCGTTTCTCGTCAACCTAGATTATTTCTTATATGCTACAGAACAGTGTTTTTTTTTTTTTTT
>NC_051404.1:8660576-8660701 GCF_015228065.2 Penaeus monodon | reverse complement strand
TAAAAAGCATACGTGTTCAAAGTCTTGCTACTGAGTAGTAATTAATCACATTGTTATTAAATGTCACATGATTTGAGCATAACAAATATAATTTTTTCCCAATGGCTTTTGCCCCTCTCCGAAAT
>NC_051404.1:8659751-8659897 GCF_015228065.2 Penaeus monodon | reverse complement strand
GCAGGCACAGAAAGAAGTATGTGTGCGAGTCTTATCTTTATAACTGAAGAAATCAGCATGTTTGCATCCCACACTTAGAACTTCTTTTCTCCAGCTTTGCTTATCAGTTGTAATAACTCCTCATATACAAGCAAGATGGAGCCATT
>NC_051404.1:8659311-8659483 GCF_015228065.2 Penaeus monodon | reverse complement strand
GTATTTCTTTCTTCCATTCATTTTTTTTTTTCCTTTTATCGCAACCAATCTATCCATCTATTATGAGACTCAATTCTGGCAGTATCCTAACCAATAAATTATATCACAAATATCCCCGTCAATCAAAAAATCAATAAAAAAAAACGCTAATGAAATTCAATCGAAAAAAAAG
>NC_051404.1:8659004-8659234 GCF_015228065.2 Penaeus monodon | reverse complement strand
ACATTCCTCGTTATTGAATCGTCGCGTCTGTGTGGTGAGCTCCGGGCTAAGAAATGACATTAAACGTCGATAAAGCTTTCAGGTGTTTTTCCCTCGTTTAAGCCAAGGAACCGGTTCTTCATTATGGCAGAACTAGTGAACCATGGCGCAGAAATGCTGCAAAGACTGGGCTGTTGACATAGAGACATTTATCAGGACGAAATGAGAAAGGATTTCTGCTCGTTTGGGAT
>NC_051404.1:8658424-8658643 GCF_015228065.2 Penaeus monodon | reverse complement strand
TTAAGAGCTTATTGACAAATATAGATAGATGGCTGGATGTACCAACATTTCTTATCAATATTTCTTGTAAATCATTAATTTAAGAAAAAAGTAAGATATTCTCAAAGGGAATTTAAAGCGATTTTTTCTTTCTTTCTTTGTTATTATTACTTTAATGATTTGATAAGTATTGGCGCCATTAAATCGCTCAGAAAGTTTCATTTTCAAATCTATATTCCC
>NC_051404.1:8657846-8657962 GCF_015228065.2 Penaeus monodon | reverse complement strand
ATCCTTTCAGTCTCATCTTCCACGCATGGAAACAACAGCTGATTCGTCGGTCAGTCTGTCTATCTTGACTTGAATTTCCTAAGATTATTAGCGCGTCCTTGTTGTCCTTGATGTGT
>NC_051404.1:8657265-8657486 GCF_015228065.2 Penaeus monodon | reverse complement strand
TAATGGAAATGTAGATTTAAAAAGGACACTTTCTGAGCTTTAATAATATCCTTGATGCTGGAGACGTAACCTTGTGGAAAAAAAAAGTTTTATTACAATGATTATGTTTTTTTTTTTGTGATATTAAGTCGATTACTCGATTAAAGATGAGTGGGCTTTTATCCGTTTATTTTCTTCATCTTTTTCTTTGCTTTTGGCCAATTTACATTCTGGCGTTGTCG
>NC_051404.1:8656403-8656565 GCF_015228065.2 Penaeus monodon | reverse complement strand
ATTCATATGATAAACCCTGAGACCTCACACGAGAAGGCAATCTTGAAGATACTTCGCTATTTTCCTCCACAGTTATCAAGTCGGATTTTTTTTATGTCTACATTATTTTCCCTTTATGAATTAATTATGGGGTGTTGTATTCATAATGATTCATTGTCAGTG
>NC_051404.1:8655252-8655947 GCF_015228065.2 Penaeus monodon | reverse complement strand
GCAAGAGGGAAAGTTAAGTGATTAAACTGCTATTGAACAAGGAAAGGAACGTCTAATAAAACCAATAAAACTCTAACTAAACTGGCAAAAGAATTATAAATGTCTTAAGATTCGCCTACCACCACCTATAAATTATATTGCTATTGAATGAATAACTAAATCACCGTTATAATTGAGCACTGTAGAGTCCGCAGGTTGTGGTAGGGACCGTTTGTTTAACCAGCGTTGGGAAAATCTGATTCAGTCGTAAGAAATCACAGCACTGATAATCATCAATCTTACCTTACACGTAAAGAAGATTATGGACCCGAAATTTTTTTTTTTTAATGATTAACTATAGCTCCACTTACATTCCTTTACCGTGGATCATTAAAGCAACTGGAGAATCTCTATACAAAAATAACATTAAAACCTATATATGATATAGACTGGCTAAGGTATTAATTATCTCCCCTAATTCAGTCAGCGCCAGACCACTATCAACATCTGGTATGGTCTGAGTAAGACTAAGATCAGGCAACGTTACTCATGATATATTCCCTGTGTTATGAAATCTTCACTTTGCGGGTTGGATCCCCATAGCCACATTTGCAATGATGTATTCATTAAATCGATTTATTATACGAACCCTGGCCTTTAATCTTCGCATACTTAACAATGTTTAATCTAATGAATATTAAAGGTCAGTTTGGAGG
>NC_051404.1:8654521-8654845 GCF_015228065.2 Penaeus monodon | reverse complement strand
ACAACTGTCAGCAGGGAAAAAAAATCATAATAGGGGTCAGCAGGCTAAATATTTGGAAATTTTGCTATCAATCTCTGTAATTACCTTTACTGTTAATCATAATCCGAATTTTGGCCACAACCGATATTTTCTGCATTACTGGAAAAGGAACGTTTGTTTAAGATAATAGTATACTAGTTAATAGCATGCTAGTGATTCAAGTTGCATTTTGAGGATTGATTAGGAAAATGAATTTGCAAAAGTCCGATTAATTAGGAATTCCATACGGTGCTCGTTAATATGCATTATATGTTCACCAATTATACGCATCATGCAGTTTCATAT
>NC_051404.1:8653148-8653361 GCF_015228065.2 Penaeus monodon | reverse complement strand
TCCTAACAAAGCAAATGAATAGATAAAATTAGATAATAGGTAATTCCTCAAACAGTGTCTAACATCATATGTTATCCTCCCCCCCCTTTCCCTCTTCCAAATATCTTTTTATAACAAGTATTGCGTAAGTGATTACATGAGTCATTCTTCTTTTTATTGCTATTTTGTGAGTCATTTGGGCGATACGTCTGAGAAGGGGGGGGGTGAAGGTGA
>NC_051404.1:8652307-8652632 GCF_015228065.2 Penaeus monodon | reverse complement strand
ATACGGAATAATTCCCTACTTCTCCTAAGTATTGTGACCTGTTGCAGTGACCCCTTTGCTAATGATTCTCTTGATTATCATATCACGCTTAGTCTTTTAAATAGGACTTGCCTGATTTAAATGCCAGTGATGATGTCCTTTTTTTTAAATAAGACCTTGCTCTGTTTAATAGACATATCTAATCTGTATGTAAATTCAAGTCCTTATAGGAGCTTTATTCGCCGCAAAGTATTAAGTATTGACTTTAGCATTTGTTGCAATCTAGATGAATATCTTTCGCCTCATAAATAGAATTATGTGCGAGGGAGGGAGGGAAGTATATAGA
>NC_051404.1:8651428-8651947 GCF_015228065.2 Penaeus monodon | reverse complement strand
AAGGTTTTAGGGTTTCTCCCTTTCTCACAAAAAAATACCCCCTTGAAAAAAAAAATACCTTTACAATAAAAAAAAAAAAAATCCCGAATAGGTACATCACCACTTCCACAACCAAACAACCCAGTTCCTAAAATCCGCGGTGCTTAATTGCTCCCAAACAACCTAATAAAATCTATCATACAAGGAAGTCGCTGAATTTTACACACCCCTTCGCACCCCCGACCCGGCCTTAAAGAGCGGTGCATATGAATAAATAAATCATGATGGGTGCATTCCAGCTGACTTGGGTTTGTAAAGGCAACGAATGCTAACACGCCCGTGGTGGCTTGAGGTGGGCGGAGGTTGCTTCTAGACAAGGCGATGAGGTTTTCCCATTCCGCGCCCTCTCAACCCCGGCAGGTTGTTCCTCTGCCTGTTTCCCGGGGATGTTGAGTGTCGCTTTTGGTCTTCAAGGTGTCGAGACAGAATGGCAGCCGGGGAGGTTTAGGTTTCGTAAGTCAGAGGAGGAAGTGTGAGGAG
>NC_051404.1:8650336-8651005 GCF_015228065.2 Penaeus monodon | reverse complement strand
ATATTCATAAAACACAGAAATATTCGAAAAATCAAATATACCACAAATCAAATATGATCAGTTGCACGAGTACACGCAACATGAATAATCAAGCATAGGTATCAGAACTTACTACAGTACGCTATGCCAATTTTGGAAACCTCTCTATATATGTTACCATTTTTTTTAAACCGGTTTGGGCGAAAATAGAGAGAGAGAAAAAAAAAAATATGCTGTCTCCAGAAATGAGAAACAACACAAACATATTTTTTTATGGACCTATCCACTACTTGTACAAAAGAGTAAGGTAGTTATCTTGCCAATTTGGTGTAAAAGCCGAGTGGTAAATATAGCGCTCATGACAACCCAGACAATACTGGAAGTGACGGTAATATATATAACACCGAATTTGAACAATATTGATCATGCAACGGCAATAACTGATTGGCTTCGTTTACCAATGCCAGGCAAGAAAGACTGTTTTACCTTGGTAAGTATTCTGAAGGTCTGTATTGATCGCTTGAGCCAATAAAGGTGTTTGGTGAATAAATGAATACGTTCTATTTTGGTTTTACGTCTTGATTTCGTTAGATATTTGTTCCTTAAATACACAGTATTCATGGGATGGAAATTCAATTTGATTGTAAGTGAGTGTACGTATTTTCATTTATTAATTATTCTATCATTTCT
>NC_051404.1:8649738-8650160 GCF_015228065.2 Penaeus monodon | reverse complement strand
ATTATCCTGTTAATTTTTGTGACTAACAATCACCCCAAATAATATACAGACTCTCTTGTTTTCTTTTCCAGTAAGGTAAAAAGCTCGACCTTTACATTCGATATACAATGATCGATTATATAATTTACAATACTCTAGTTTTCACCAATTTTACAATCTTTCCTATCATCACCCCACCTCCCGACTCTTCCTATGTATAACCAAGGTAATATTAGATGATGTTGACAAGTATTGAAAGTACCGCAGTGTACAAAGGATCCGATCCCTACCGTAAACATTCAGGCAACTGTTGATACTGATTATAAGGATGTTACGTATGACAGTGGCTGGTTTTACGTACGGTTGTGGGCCATAGTTTAATACCCCCCTTTGCCCTAGAATTAGATGTCTCGGGGGGTATTTTTAGATTAAAAAGTCGGTCT
>NC_051404.1:8649526-8649629 GCF_015228065.2 Penaeus monodon | reverse complement strand
TTTTACTTTTTCTTTTCTTTTGAACAGATTGGACTGAGAATGTTTGGTGTTCGTAAGTATACATAATTATAGTCAATACATGTGTGTGTTTTTGAATTTGAAA
>NC_051404.1:8649385-8649484 GCF_015228065.2 Penaeus monodon | reverse complement strand
CACGAAATGAACCGAGGAGGGAAGATAAACATCAGGCGACACAAAAGACAAATAATTGTCACTTTGCATCCTTAGAAGGAAGTCGGAAGACAAAAGATG
>NC_051404.1:8648680-8649025 GCF_015228065.2 Penaeus monodon | reverse complement strand
AAAGCAAATGAAAGGGTATCCTCAGGTGTATTGCCCATTGTAACCTCCTCCTGCGGGTTAGCTTGAGTTCACAGGAGTCCAGCCTTCGTGGTTTGAGAAATAATTAGTCCCCTTTTGTTACTTGGCGGAGGTCTTAAAAGAAGAGAAGATGGAGGAAGAGGGAAGAAGGAGTGGGAGGGGGGGAGAACGGGTGGGGTGGGGGTGAGGGGGGACGATGGAGTTTATCTTATCTCAATTCTTTTTCACTTTTTTTTTTCTTTTTTTTTCTCTCTTTCACTACGCTTTGTCTACTGGCGTTGTCCAAGGCTTTGAGATCTTCACCTGTTCTTAGGCCTCCAGAACGTG
>NC_051404.1:8648439-8648538 GCF_015228065.2 Penaeus monodon | reverse complement strand
TTCGAATTAAAGATAATATGGAATGTCTTGACAAACATTTTACATTCTAACACACAGCAAATATGTATACATGTGTATGTGTATAAACACATAAAAAGA
>NC_051404.1:8648050-8648324 GCF_015228065.2 Penaeus monodon | reverse complement strand
TAGAAAGACAGAGTTGAAAACAAAGCTAAACCGAGAGAGCAGGTCCTGTATAAAGACCTAGACAAGTTGATGTACCGTAAAAGACAGGCAGAGAGGAAGTCCTGGCGAGAAACACTATTTAGAAACATAAAGAACACGAAGGTTGTTACAGTGGGAATATTACCAACAGGAAAATGTGGAAAGGTTACTGTTCAAATAAACAGGTGTTCATTAGTGTTAGTCAGTACGTATTTCGTGCCATTATCTTCGTAGTGAAGTGAACTATCATTTTCTC
>NC_051404.1:8647002-8647336 GCF_015228065.2 Penaeus monodon | reverse complement strand
AACATCTGCAACAAATGGGAAAAAATAAAAAAATAAAAACAACAATCGTCAGAATAGAATGAAATAAGGTATGTAAAAGCAGTCGGTAATAAGGAAAAAAGAAACAAATGCACAGAGATTATAGGGAATCCAACCCTTTTCCACACCGAGAGGAGCATCTCGATCGTGGAGATAAATAGAGCTGATCTTACAACCCGAAGTAAATTTATTACCTACGGTTCCTTATCGAGCTAATAAAGCCTGATTTCGGGATTAGTTTGAGACATAGTGTACTTTTGTGTCTGGCGTAAAGTTCTATTTTTCCTTGTAGGGCTAAATTAGGGTTTTTTTATCC
>NC_051404.1:8646790-8646965 GCF_015228065.2 Penaeus monodon | reverse complement strand
TGGGGGGGGGGGGGTTGGGGAGGATAGGCTTGCTATGTATTTATGTGGAATTATTATCTTGTTTATTGTTGGTCCTGTTACAAATTAGGAGTGTAGCATGAATATTTTATATATCAAGTGTGTCCGCCGTATACAGAAAAAAACACATGTGATATACAAGTATGTCTATCATGTG
>NC_051404.1:8646100-8646291 GCF_015228065.2 Penaeus monodon | reverse complement strand
GGGTTGATAAACAGCGATGCATGTCATTGAATTACCATCAATTTCTTTTCCATTACAGACACAGCTGGTTGACTGATAACGAAAGAATAGAAAAAAGAAACTGTTATTGTAAAACAATCAACCCACTTGTCTAGAACTCACCACAATCACCAAAAAAAAGAAGATACCACAAACCTTAGGTAAAACTCATG
>NC_051404.1:8645746-8646023 GCF_015228065.2 Penaeus monodon | reverse complement strand
ATCAATATATAACTTTTCTAACCTCAATAAACACACCAATAAAAGACTCTTGATTAATCTGAAGATATCACTGTCTTATCTGCTCTAATAAAATGTAAGACCCTGGAGAGTTAAACCTAATTGATATGGAAAAACCTGGGTATTCGAGAGGATTACGAAAAACGGGTTACTGGTAACTTTTTGTTCGTTATGAGCGACACCTGTTGTATTTTTTAAGGGATTCTAAGTAAGGCAGATTTTTAGCAAAGTTGAAAGTCACCAGAGTAAAATACTAGTG
>NC_051404.1:8645621-8645686 GCF_015228065.2 Penaeus monodon | reverse complement strand
GATAGTGATTACGAATGCGGTTTGCTATTTTCATCCTTTATTGAAATTCTTGTGTAATATAGATA
>NC_051404.1:8644640-8644917 GCF_015228065.2 Penaeus monodon | reverse complement strand
TTTTAAAAACGACTGACAACATATTGCTCATAAACAGGACAAAATTAATTAGAATGTTAACTGCGAGATTAAACGTGGGTATAATGATGTTAATGATTCTCAATATAAACGTTATTAAATCATAATAACAATGTTCGACAATGGTAGGGCTGAAAAGATCAGTAATAGAAATATTTATTATCATCATCAGACTCAGTTAACATTCCCTTCAAAGTCAATTAAAATTATCAACAACATTGTAATTGCTGCTTCATTACTGTAAAAAGTCAATAGTCAA
>NC_051404.1:8644174-8644391 GCF_015228065.2 Penaeus monodon | reverse complement strand
AAATATCTTGAAATTGCTCTTATCAAAATTAAGAATAAATCTACATTGTCATAATGACCCCTCTGATATCAACCAATTCATCTACAGGTAGAATATATCCGTGATTCATCAAATGTATCTATTTAGAATGATACACACGATTTTGAAACATGGGTCTTGGAAGATTTCAATTGAAGGGTAAGTAGTAATCCATTATATATTAGCAGTTTTAAAGAAA
>NC_051404.1:8642274-8642746 GCF_015228065.2 Penaeus monodon | reverse complement strand
TGTTTGCATGTTTATTTATTCATTCTTCATCTATTTGTCTATATAAAGCCCTGTAATGCCACCAACTTACATTAGCATATCATTCGATTTAATAACCCTTGCGAACACCGTCACAACCACCACACTGCACCGTCACCACAGTTATCATCACAATCCACAAACTCCATCCGGACCATTAATTATCATCACCACTTTCATCACCTGTACTTTGAACGTGCTCTCTTGCCCGGGAGACAGACATGCAAATGCAAAGAGAGGCTTGCATGCTTTTTTAAGTCTTGTTGATTTAAGGCTTGGGAGAAGAAAAAAAAAGATTTGAACTTATTACCGTGTGGGTTCATTATGGCCACCTGGTGCCATCTGAGCCATCTGGTGCCACTAAAGGCCAGTTGGTGCCATCATTTTGGTGACATCGCGAACCATCTGTTACTCAGTGCAGGGGAGGATGCCATTCTTCTTGGCTCGAACGAAT
>NC_051404.1:8641697-8641955 GCF_015228065.2 Penaeus monodon | reverse complement strand
GCAGAAAAAGTCATAAAAAAGACGGGGAAAACACAAAAACAGAGAATGAGTGTATTTTTGGTCTCGTCAATACAGACACAAAGCACAATACACCAAAGTAAAGATATTTCTCACAAGGACACACACACGGAGGCAGGCAGACAGACACACCGCAAATAAAAGTCATAAAGCTGAATAAATGAATAAACAGATGCTGCGTCGGATGAGAATGTAGAGAATAACAAAAGATAAGATCTTTGACCTTCTGACAATATTGGA
>NC_051404.1:8641581-8641652 GCF_015228065.2 Penaeus monodon | reverse complement strand
GGTTCTTGTGTGAAAGTCAGTGAAAGAAAAGAAAATTGTGTAAAAACAACATTACGGAGACATGACGATGT
>NC_051404.1:8640483-8640870 GCF_015228065.2 Penaeus monodon | reverse complement strand
TTTCTCGTGCGTATTCCCAAGGTTTCGCCACGCCACCGCACGCCACAGCCAGAATCGCCATCAGTGTCCCTCAACCATATGTAAAAATCTATTTGCATAATGATATATGTTACCAGCCGAAGCCGCATATACATAGGTCGGAAAAGCCGCGCATTTTCGGAACGACGGTCGGCTGTTGGGTGATTCAGAGACCGGCCAAAGATTATGTAAAAAGCCAGAGGAAATGATCTGTTAATAATAGGCTGGGGAGGGTTTACCTGCTTAGCGAGATTAAGCTTCGTGTGTGGAAAGTCTGGTTTCATTTCGTTCGTTCTGATGTATGTGTGTGAATGGGTTTCATTTGTATAGTGTTTTTTTTTTTTTTAAGGGAAGGGGGCGGGTGGATGA
>NC_051404.1:8639806-8640153 GCF_015228065.2 Penaeus monodon | reverse complement strand
GAAGAGAACACTTAGAATCATGCATGCAAAAAAACACACATAGCTCCCCAAATGACCAAATACAAGCAAACAAATTCTTACCAGAAAACCGTCTCCTTTAACATTGATACGTCAACTGGTTTCTCTGACAGGTAAGTACTGTCAATAAAGATGCAGGGATTTTATAGCAGAGAAATATGGCATTCTTTCCCCCGAATGAATACCTTAATTGGCAATATTCCATAACCTTTTTGCGAGTTCTCCAGAAAATGCGATCTGGCAACATACCGTGAAGAGTATGAGTGATTTGTGATCTTACATAAAACATGAGGACTGCAGGTCGAGAACGGGTAGAACTGTTTTTATGT
>NC_051404.1:8639457-8639773 GCF_015228065.2 Penaeus monodon | reverse complement strand
CAGATGATGGGGGGAAGAAATGTTTATAATGATAAAAAAGATGGAAAGAGTGGGGAAAAAATGTCAGGAAAGAAAAGAAGAAAAAGGAAAAAGAGATGTGAGATGAAGTGAAGTAGGAGGAAAGTGAGAACAGAAAGACAAATATGCAAGCGTACACTAATATAGATTTACAAAAAAAAAGAAAAAAAATACTTGAAAGAAGGCAGGGGGAAAGACGGAAATGGTAAATTGAGACGCAGGGAGTAAGAAAGAGATAGTAAAAGAATGAAAGACAGGGAAGACACATGCATAGACACAGGCAGGGCGAGAATGCACA
>NC_051404.1:8638853-8639032 GCF_015228065.2 Penaeus monodon | reverse complement strand
CAAGGAAAAGCGACATGACCCGAGTCCTGACCCAAGGACCCTAGGTCAGGACCGGACCTCCGCCATTTCGTCAAAATCTCTAGCCGAGGCCCTTGCGTGGACCCTGACCACGCCACCGCTCCAGCGCTGCGTCCAGGTTCGTTTTCATTGCGTTTACCAGTGTGTAAAAAGTCAAATAA
>NC_051404.1:8637429-8637745 GCF_015228065.2 Penaeus monodon | reverse complement strand
GCCGCCGGGGGCGTCGCGCGGCACAACGCGGTGGGAGGCTAATCCTGCCGTCACGAGCTGGCGACATAAGCACCAAAGTGACCATTATACGAGGGTCTTTCACGGGGATTAGGAACTCGACATGAGCTCCAAAAAGAGACAAAAATGATTCCTCCGCCATCGACAAATTGCTCGGCGGAGAATGGAGACGAGGCGCCTCCGCGAAGGAGAGAAAATATACTCGTACGTAATTTATGTGAGGGGTGGGGGGGGAGGGATAAGATGGGGAGGGGAAGAAAGGGGGAGGGAGGATTTCTGATATTTGTTTTGCAGCGTT
>NC_051404.1:8637114-8637226 GCF_015228065.2 Penaeus monodon | reverse complement strand
AAATCCGAGGCAAATGATAAGTCGGAACGCTTGACGGTACTACGTAATGATGAGAACAACAGAACGGCAACATATGTCTATCGACCTGTCTATACATCTGTCCGTCTTTATT
>NC_051404.1:8634698-8635058 GCF_015228065.2 Penaeus monodon | reverse complement strand
AAAACCTGCAAACACCCAAAATAAAAGATTCAAAGCAAATTCACTTCATTTGAAATCCTTGAATCCAAATTTCCCACACTCGGAGGACGGGAAGGGATCCTCAGCGCGTGGATTGAGAGCGAAGGGGAGTGTGATTTACAATCCTAAAGTCCCATCCATCCTGCGCAGGAGCCTGGGGATATCCTACGGACAAAACTCAATGAATGTAAAATATTGTAGACCATAATTCACCCGTGGTCTCTCGGCTTCAGTCTACGCCTGCTTTGGAAATAATTTTTGATTTTTGCTTTTCATGATTTATGGTCCGTTGGGGGTATCGAGAGGATTTGAAGGATGGGGGGGGCGGGGGAGGGGGGTGAA
>NC_051404.1:8634024-8634202 GCF_015228065.2 Penaeus monodon | reverse complement strand
ACATAATACGTCCGTGTTCCGTCCACCTTCAAGGGATACGCTTAATACTCCCTTGCCGACTCCTTTCCCACACTCGCTCAGGGAATCCGAGAGAGAATCGGACTCCCTTTATGGAAGATTAGATCCCCCGTCAAGACCTGAGGTGGGATGACGTGGCAATATTGGTGTATGATTCATA
>NC_051404.1:8633092-8633421 GCF_015228065.2 Penaeus monodon | reverse complement strand
CTTACTTGTCTCAGTGAACAAATTTGCTAGAATACTAAGTTGACGTTATCCATCTGTTTACTTGTTTATTCAATATTTATCATTTACCTAATGTAACGTATCTACTTTACGTGGAGGAATGCAGTTAATAAGTGCTTGTTGCCTGGAAAGAGTTGCATTTTCATCCAATATTCAAATTCCTTTGTTTAAAGTCTTAGAAGAACGCTAATATACATATGTATGTTTTCGTAAACTTTTCTGCTTCTACGCATAAAAGAGGGAACCAATAAAAAAGGAAATAACACGTAATATACAATAACGAAAATAAGGTGACATTAATGTAGCTGTGT
>NC_051404.1:8632290-8632547 GCF_015228065.2 Penaeus monodon | reverse complement strand
GGCAGCAGATGTTACCAGCCCCGTAAACGCAGACCCTCGCTGACTATGTAAAACTTCAGGTCCTGCGGTTGATCTTCCAAACGGCATTCACAAAGTACACTTAGTCTTCAGCTGAGTCAACGAAGCCGAGGGTGAGGAAGTGTCCTCGCTCAAGGCTAAGCGCGAACCCGTGACCTTGTGACTGCGAGAATGACAGGTTAACGACTCGATCGATATTCTCTGTAAGAATCAGAGAGATGAAGAGAGAGGGGAAACAA
>NC_051404.1:8632124-8632217 GCF_015228065.2 Penaeus monodon | reverse complement strand
CGAAAAAGACATTCTTAGACGTTTCATTTTTTTGAAAAGAGTTTGCGGGTAGTATCTCAATTTTTTTTTATTTTGTGTGTTTATTTGGAAATT
>NC_051404.1:8631845-8632035 GCF_015228065.2 Penaeus monodon | reverse complement strand
ATTGTTTCATCTCCTGCCTCTCTTTCTGTTCCTATTTCTCCTCTTTTGCCTTTTTTTATTGGTATTGTGTCTTTGTCGTATAAATAATAGTCTTCGGTGAAGCATGGAAGAGACAAACGACTGAAGGATAAAATTCAGCTCTACAAACAGACAAAGTAAACTTCAGAAAACACACGGAAAACGATTGACA
>NC_051404.1:8630783-8631201 GCF_015228065.2 Penaeus monodon | reverse complement strand
AATCTATTGACTTACTAATCGGTGTATTTCTCTCCTTCTACCGGCAGTTCCCTGTATATACGAAAAGACATAAATCATTACAGGTTTAACAAGACTGAATTTCCGTACAAGGATGAGACATTCAAGTAAACAGATACTCGAGGAGGAAAAAGAGTCACAAGAATTTCATGACACAAATACCCGAATGAACACTTAAGAGAAAAACCACAAAAGTATAATTGAAAAATTCCATTGATTGATAGAGAAATCAACACAGGTATGTCAGCGCAAAATGTTTTATAAAGTGAAGAAAAAAAATGAGTGAGACTGCCTGAACAGTAATTAAAACTAGCAAATGTTCTGTATGTAGATAAATCTTACTTGTACGTGTAAGAGGCTTTGGAGTTTTAGCGGTATGTACTAGACCAGAAAAACGAAA
>NC_051404.1:8629738-8630015 GCF_015228065.2 Penaeus monodon | reverse complement strand
ACAAACATTACTTTTTCTTTTCTTGCGTCTAGTCACTCAATCAAACCTGACAACTCACTTTACCAAAGAAATCCAAGACACAGTCCCTCCTATAAAAGACGAAACACCGACATACCCACCACAAAAAAACGCTTTTCTTAAAAGGACGGATTCTTGGCCCTCCAAGGAAATTATCCGGAGAGATAAGGCACCGCAGTTTGCAGACTTGGCTTGCAACATCTCTTCCGCGCCTTGGTATTCATCTCAGACTCAAGATCTCATGGTCATATTGCACTGC
>NC_051404.1:8628833-8629066 GCF_015228065.2 Penaeus monodon | reverse complement strand
CACTTCAGATCCCAAACTCAGACATCGCAAACAGCACTGAAGTCTCGCCGACCCTCGCCAAGCCCCCTGAGTTTCGAACACAGAACGACACAACACACACCTTCGCAGACACCTCATGATCTAAGGCGCCTGATTAACCTTTTGGTCGCTGCATTTTTTTTCTCCTGGGTTCCTACTTGTGTCCTTATTACAAAACAGAATATGTCCGCATTCGCCCGTCCGCATTGCCAAGC
>NC_051404.1:8628144-8628604 GCF_015228065.2 Penaeus monodon | reverse complement strand
CACACATGTGAGTGTATGTAAGTGTACGTGTTTATTCCCGCTTACCGCATTCCTAAAACCGTAAAGCACGTAGGATGTTCGAAGGAAAGAAAGGGGAATGGAAGAAGAGAAGAGAAGAAGAGAAGAGAAGGAGAATCCAAGAAAGTAAGAGAGACAGAAGAGTGGAAATCGAAGGAAAAGATAGGGAGAAAGGATAAACGTGAAGAGGAGAGGTTGGAAATAAGGAAGACAGAAGAATGTACGGAAGAAGAGAAAAAGAAATGCGAATAAGGAAGAGAGACAAGTTAGAAGGATGAAGGGTCCTACAAATGGGGAATGAACGAAAGAAGACAAACAAGAAATTGAAAATCATTAAGAAGGATTTAAAAGGATGATAGAATGAAGAATATGGGAAGATGAGTAAGACGAGAAAGAAAGAAACTAGAAATAACGATGGTAGATGGAATGGAACGAAAGAAAC
>NC_051404.1:8627482-8628065 GCF_015228065.2 Penaeus monodon | reverse complement strand
ATGAAAGGGAGAGAGGCTTCAGGACAATGAGGAGAAAAAGTGAGAAAATGAGAGATGGAAAATAAGGAAAAAGATTAAGCTGAATTGAAGATGGGACGAAGAAAGTAGAATGAGAAAGAGGAAGAACGTAGCGAACGATCAGAGACAAAGAAAAAAGTTGAAAGCATAGAAGGAGAAAAGGCTGGAAGATCAAATAAAAAGGGGGATATAACGTATGGGAAGATAGGGTAAAGAGAAACAGATAAAATAGGTAATGAAAGGAGGAACGAAGAAAGGAGGTTTAAAGAAGAGATTGAAAATTCAAACGTGTGGCGAGCGAACAGCGGGAGATGAGAAAAAGGAGATAAGGAAAACCGATATAAATGGATGATGGAGAGAGGGACGAATGAACATGGAAGAGGAGGATGAAGTTTTAATAAAGGAAATATTCGATAAAAGAAAATGAGAAAAAGAACTTAGAATATTAAGATAATAAAAAGAAAGAAAGAAAGAAAGAATGGAAAGGAGAAATTAAAGGAAAATAGAAAGGGGACAATAAAAAAAGAAAGAAAAGAAAATAGTGTCTAGAAGAAAAATAAGAGGA
>NC_051404.1:8626829-8627292 GCF_015228065.2 Penaeus monodon | reverse complement strand
GGAGGGAAAGAAGAGGGAATAAAATAAACAAAAAACGCCAAGACAAGAGAAAACAAGAAAACAACAACAACAACAAAAAAGATGAATACTATAACCAACAAATAAAAATACGAAGAAGAATAAGAAAAATAAGCAAGAGTGAGAACGAAAGCTAAGTTTACCTTGCTTGCGAATGGAGGCCTTGTATTGGTCTGTGGGTGAGCTGTCCGCAAGTTGATGATGAGGGAGAAAAAGGTGGGGAAGAGAGGGAGAAGAGGTGGGGAAGGGAGGGAGAAGAGGTGGGGAAGGGAGGGAGAAGAGTTGGGGAAGAGAGGGAGAAAAGGTGGGGTGGGGAGGGAGAAGAAATGGGGAAGAGAGGGAGAAGAAGAGGGGAAGGAGAAGAAATGGGGAAGAGAGAGTGAAGAGAAGGGGAAGAGAGGGAGAAGAGGTGGGGAGGGAAGGGAGAAAAAGTGGGGAGAAGTCA
>NC_051404.1:8624600-8626288 GCF_015228065.2 Penaeus monodon | reverse complement strand
ATCGACCAACAACACACCTTATATACCCCCCCCCCCCACCAACCCAAGGAGGGGGATTTACCTTCACCCTTCCTGCAGGATCGACAGGCAACGTGCAACCCGCGATAGCACACGAGCCCTCCAAGGTGTTACCTTATCAGAGGATCATTAAGGCGAATGACGGATGAGATAAGATAAGGAAGTGTGAACCAGGTAAGAAGGAGAGCGATCACAGGTTCTCCCAGATGTCGATCGGGTGCATAATGGCTGAGTGATAAAAGGGTGCGATTAAAGTGTGATAAAACCCCCTGCGTTGATCAGTGCTGATGGGAGCGTTAGCCAGATTGCAAGTGCGATCCATCAAGGTGGGAGATAAGATTCGAGGTGTTAAAAGGGTGAGTACGGGATCAGCTTGATGTTGCAAGGACTGAGGTAGGGTGTTGGGAAGCGTGGAAGGGCTGCGGTTGCAAATTATCGACGGTGATTGTGTCTTGCAAAAAAAAAAAAAAAAGGGGGGGGGGAGATAAATAAAATTGGAGGTAAATTGCGTGGTGATTATGATTAATATGGTGTCTGATGTTCGTCTGATGGCGCTGTTGTTATTGTTATTTTTGAAACTGTTATTATTTGATTTCTAATTTCATCCCTACATTAAATTTATTTTCGTACATATATTCCTAATTCTAGATGATATCATTCTTTTGATAATCATCTGCATGCGGCATCTGTTATACGTTTTATACCTGAGTTCATTATCATTCGAATCATATAAAGCAACATTGCATTTGCAATTTAACTTATCGTATAAGATTAGCTACCAATCGTCGTAACTGACTGATAATCAGCAGTGGCGATAGGAGCAGCAGAGAGAGAAACAAAAGTGGCCTCTGCTGTTGTAGACGCAGGCTCAATAGAATTCTACAGCCACTCCCACCGCTCTAAATTGCACACATAGACTCAACACGGCGCTACTTACCCTCGCCCTGTTGCCCGGTTTGCTGCTCTGTCAAGCCAAACACAAACATCGCCTCCCATTCCGCCTTTTAACCGTGTAACATTGAGGTGCCATAGATGTCCAGACGTGGACTGATCACGGAGCATCTCGCCTCCATCTGTCAGGCTCAGATAGCATCAACCGTGATAGCAGATCTACACAATTGATGATAGCAACTTGCACCCCCACCTCGCTAGCCGCGTCTAAAGTGCGGCTCCCCGCGGCTCGCTCGAGGTTCTGACACGCGGCGGATCTAGAATCGAACCCGAAGCCGAGGCTGTTCTTGTCTGATAAAGGGTTCGAGACGAGGCCAGACACAATGGCTTCTGTTGGCTGCTACATGTGTGGTGATGGGTTGGCGGGGCTGGTTTGATATTGATTAAGGGAACGCGCCTTAATATGATTTCCCGGTCAACTTATAAAATAATATTGCGCTTACTCTTATTCTGGAGGTAAATAATTTTTTGTCACATATTCCTGCCATTTTATTTTTTATACATCGCATTTACATTTTTTCATCGCAGTTATAGCCAGCTGTTTGTATCAAAATGCATCATTTAAGCTTTTGAAATGAAAATGTAACATGATCCCGCTACTGCAATTTTTTACATCCTTGCTTTTCCTGAAAGTAACTTACATTGATGCAACTGACTAGACTGCTATCATTACTATACTTCTTATATTATTACCACTACAACATATACATATATGACTC
>NC_051404.1:8624104-8624522 GCF_015228065.2 Penaeus monodon | reverse complement strand
CGCATTAATATATATATATATAAGATTTGTGCTTTTAATACAGCGACTACTTTCCCTACTACCGTGCTATCAAAGTAACGAACAATCATAATTTTCACTATAGCGATAACAGATCTCCATTCTGACACATTCAACCTGTCAAAAATCACTTTTGTTAATATGAAAACTAATAGATCAAGGGAACGACCACATGCATTTAGGTTACGCAAAGTTACTCTGAAATATCGAACAAACATTTCCAAATAAGAACATTGAGAGCAGGAAGGTACCACAAACGACCTTGATTCCCCATGATTTATATTATCAGTGTATTGTCTTATCTCGCCATTGTTTTGCATGTGCGCGCTGGCCAAGGCGCCGTGCCTTCGATTTAGAAATGGAAAATAAGAATAAAAAGAAGTGTTTCTATTCCCTTCTC
>NC_051404.1:8623592-8623720 GCF_015228065.2 Penaeus monodon | reverse complement strand
GTGTGCTGTCTGAGCCGTCTGCACCGAGACCGTGAAAAGCAAATCACCTTCGGCTGCGAATTGACAGCTCGGAGGCAGAAGACCGATGGCCTATCCGTTGGTACATGATGCCTTTGTAGCTCTCAAGC
>NC_051404.1:8623084-8623222 GCF_015228065.2 Penaeus monodon | reverse complement strand
TTATATATGTGTGTTTGTCTGCCACCAAATATCGGTTAACCATTTAAAACGCTGTCACCATTTGTCTCGATCAGTTTTCCAAATACATTAAAATCCATATATATACTTATTGCCAAGACCACTTCTAATACAAATGTG
>NC_051404.1:8622946-8623033 GCF_015228065.2 Penaeus monodon | reverse complement strand
ACCCTAGTCTTAATTTTGACTTACCTAACTGTATTGCGAGTAGCATGATTTAAAGGTCTTAATAATAGTCGTGAGGTGGCTTGAATG
>NC_051404.1:8622583-8622724 GCF_015228065.2 Penaeus monodon | reverse complement strand
CCTATCCAAACTCCCTGATCTTTTTCTGCTATTATCTTGGATGAATTAATGATCAATCCTTCCCTTTTTTCCTGATTTTCCTATCCTACGCTTGTCTCTTTCGACTATGTTGCTGTCTCAGCGCCCCCCCCTCCCACCACC
>NC_051404.1:8621764-8621833 GCF_015228065.2 Penaeus monodon | reverse complement strand
CTTAGGGGTTTTGGAAATACTACAAAAAAAGGCCTTAAATTTTGCTATGTTCATAAGCCTTCAAAATAT
>NC_051404.1:8620653-8621064 GCF_015228065.2 Penaeus monodon | reverse complement strand
CCCGAACCCGCACTGCACAAGCAGTCCATCGATGACTCTGAACTGCAGCTTCTGAGGCAAGACGGACGCCTCCTCCATTAGGACTCTGCACCTTCCCGGACCCAAGCACTTAACATATCCCTCTACATTTAAGTGAATGTACGCGCGTCTGTCTGCGGAGCTGTCTCCCTGCAGCCTCACTGAAGAAAGAGGCATGCTGCTTGGCTTATCCATTTGGGGGACATTGTTGTTTCAACATTTATGCGTTTGTTTTCCTTTGTAATGATTTTGGAAAGTTGTATTTGTTGAAGACACATTTGTTCATTTGATCAACTTCGTTTCAGAATCTTTTAACTTATTTTTCAGAGAATATACAGTACTTAACGAAGCCGCCTTACAATTTTTTTCTTTTTTACATAGACACACAGTATG
>NC_051404.1:8620343-8620560 GCF_015228065.2 Penaeus monodon | reverse complement strand
ATCATTTGATCACAATTGCCTCATTATCAACCCTTCGTTGTTTCACCCGCTCCTCCTGCACCCGAGCCTTTCCTCCTTACGAAAGACGACCAGGAACCGAGACAGACTGGCAGCTCCTTTCAAGACGTCTGTTCGCTGTGTGTTTACTTCGACTCACCTGCGTGTGTGTGTTTCCTTGTTGCTGTGTGTGGTTGTGTCCTTCCGTGTAAGCCTTGTT
>NC_051404.1:8619211-8619991 GCF_015228065.2 Penaeus monodon | reverse complement strand
TCGCGCGTGTGTGTGATCACGATGAGTAAGCTTGTAAACAAAGTATGCGTGTTTGTTCACGTCCCTGTGCTTGCCTTTTAAGTGTTTGGCAACATCAAACCTAAGTTGCGTTCATTTCATATATACTTTTTAAAAGAAACTCTCGTACCTACGAAAACCTTTTTCGCCTGATTGTCATTTCAGTCCATTTCTCACCTATTCCTCTCAGTCTATGCACTTTTCCTCGCCCTATTTCGCTCCCAAAAGTCTTCGAAATCGCACCGTTTCTCCTATTACAAATCTCTCACCTCTGGCTTGCTCCTTCTGTCTCCCCTTGATGGAACACGAGGCATCACTCTCCCTCGTTACGGCCAAGTGGAGCTCCGGCAGAATAGGACAGTATGAATATTAACGCCTCTATATTTGTGTGTAATCCGTCCGCGCGTGGGCGTATGTGTACACACCTGCCTGACCTCAGAGTATGGTAATCTGAAAGACCTCTCCTGCGCCCTCTCAACCCCGCCCCCTTCCCGCCCTTGCCCACCTTTCCGTCCCCCCCTGCCCTCCCTCCCCGACCCCCTGCCCACTTTCCCCCTGCCCACCTTCCCCCTGCCCACCTTCCCCGTCCCCCTTCTCCGTCCCCCCGCCCATCTTCCCCGTCCCCCCGCCCACCACTCGTTCCCCGGCCCACCTTCCTTCTCTCAGTGGGTGTAAACTGTTTACATTAAGAACTGGACTTTGCAAGCCATTTGTTTTTCCCTTTGAAGAGGCGGAGGAATGAGGCAATGGAGGAAGGACGGA
>NC_051404.1:8618790-8619174 GCF_015228065.2 Penaeus monodon | reverse complement strand
ACCCACCATGACCCTAAACTCACCCCCGTTTGACCTGAGTTACGAGAGGTCATGAGGCCCGTGCGTCAAGCTAATGGCACAATCATGAAAGCATCAGTGTCATGCAAATAACACCCGACGGTCATCAATTCAACAACACAAAGAAAATTCGATTTTCTTTAATTTGCATTACGGATTATCATTCATCGTTCACTTTATTTCTTTCCTTTCCATATTTTTCTCCTGTCATAAGAAAGAAAAAAAAAGGAGGAAGAAGCAGGATGAGGAAAGAAAAATGAGTTTCTTAATACATTATTTCTCAGGGCAGCTTCGGTATATATTTCATATTTATTGGTTTATTATTCCGAATTGTTTTATCTCCCTCAATCTCAGCCCAGGGCGTCG
>NC_051404.1:8618248-8618632 GCF_015228065.2 Penaeus monodon | reverse complement strand
GAAAAAAAAAACGAAGGAGAACGAGAAGGGGGAATAAGAGAAAAATAACTAAGAATAAAAACGGGAGAAGAAGGAGGAGGAGGAGGAATAGGAAAAGCGGGAACAAAGGATGAAAATTAAAACAATAAACGTAATAATAAGGGAGTAAGAAGAGGAAGGAAAAAAAGGGGAAAGGGAGAACACCAGAAGATTTAAGCTAAAAAGAAAATAAAAGAAAAAATATGAAAAGAAGAAAATTAAGAATTGGAGGAGGAGAAAAGGCGCTTCAAAAGGCGCACGAAAGAAATAAAGAGGAGATGGAAACGTATGGATGAAGGCAGACTGAGAAGAGAGGGAAGGAAGGAAATGGCACAAAACAGCGATAATGAGAAGAAAATATTATGG
>NC_051404.1:8617782-8618070 GCF_015228065.2 Penaeus monodon | reverse complement strand
CGCTCGACGCCTCTCGAGACAAGTCCGGGCGTGAAATATGGCCCTAAACAAACCTGTAGGAGGTCCCTCGGAACGCGCATATTAACATAGTAACTAATAGCGGCCACCTCCGCTCGCCGCCTCCGCTGTGCACACTCGGGGACGTCCTCTCCGGCCCTTAATATGCGCCGCGAATTCTTTTACTAAGCCTAAACACCGATCATGCTAATCCCGAGGGTCTGCGCCGATCTTATCTCTGACGCGAGAGGAGGCCCCAAACACTGGCGCGATCTGGACGCTTGCTCTTTG
>NC_051404.1:8617486-8617563 GCF_015228065.2 Penaeus monodon | reverse complement strand
CTAAGACACTCCTCCCCTCTCCCCTTCCTCCTTCCCCAAAGCACAGAAAAGACACCTACGCACACGCATATACATTA
>NC_051404.1:8616848-8617416 GCF_015228065.2 Penaeus monodon | reverse complement strand
TCGAGGGAAACCCATTCATGCCGACCGAAAACTGACGCAAAACACACACACACACATGAATTAACTCCTCCACGTCCATTCATACATAAGCATCAGTGTGAAGGTAGCAGGCTGGAAGGTCGACTAAAAGATGTTTTGTGAATGGGTTCAAGAAGGTGGTTTTGTCGACTTAAGATTCCTTATGAACAGCTGTCATCCTTTCCTTTACGAGCTCAAATTCCTCTTGTTATGAAGTCGAATTTCTTTCTTGTTGTGGTTGTATGATGTTAGAAAGTCCTAATTGGAATGTAAAAAATACGATAAAGGTAATATTTAATAACATTTTACGTCAAGAAATGGTGTTTCTTTGTTTTTCTTTTGTAATGAAAATAAGCAGTGCTATTTATAAGCGCGAATTGTTCAATAAACCATCGATCAAGTTGATATAGAGAGACAGAGGGCAAGAAGTGAAGAAAATAAATTCGGGTTCAACAGCAATCATTTACATATAAAAAAAACATGAGAATTTGATAACGATTGTTCAAGAATGATGCCTAACATCGTGAACAAATGAACTGTAAATAGGATT
>NC_051404.1:8615854-8616255 GCF_015228065.2 Penaeus monodon | reverse complement strand
GAATGCAATAAGCAAACACACGGTAGAGCACCCACTCCACCCAGACACTCCTCTGTACTTGTTATCATAGAAAGAAGGTGAAAGATGCAACAGGTGTGGGAGGTAAAGATTTCTATTTACATCTGATCTGAGGGTTGCGTTGACGTCATCAAAACAGGTGAGGTTTTTCCGACCGTCTGTCTTCAGGAGCTATTCTCTTTCACCTTTCACCTTAAAATGATGTTTGGGAAGAAAAGTGAGACAGAGAGAGACTGGTTTGATGATGATAAGATACGTGAGATGATGTGGAATCTATTTATAAGCATTATTGAATGTGAGAGGTGATGACTACGGACTTAAATCAAATCAAGGGGGAAAAAGTCAGATAATTGGATAATTAAGAAAAGATATATTTTCGTTGC
>NC_051404.1:8614465-8614540 GCF_015228065.2 Penaeus monodon | reverse complement strand
AATTAAGGCTGTTGTATCCATGAGAATAAGTTCGACATCCTTATCTTGTAATCTGAATTACAGATGATGAACGTG
>NC_051404.1:8614316-8614425 GCF_015228065.2 Penaeus monodon | reverse complement strand
ACGTAAATTATGAAAAACCATACATCAAACCTGTCTTTAAATTAAATGAATACGTAGCGTGAGATAAAACGTTGAAATATCAGTATTGATTGTAACGATTTCTATGGCT
>NC_051404.1:8613616-8614186 GCF_015228065.2 Penaeus monodon | reverse complement strand
GTAACTCTGTATATACATATATACATGTGCATATCGGTGTGTCTGTTCTCTGTATATTCATGCAAACAACATATGCGTAAGTAAAAAAAAAATTTTTTTTTTTCTTCTATTCAGAAATTGGAAACTACCGACTCCTTCCTCAGCAGCCCCCAAGACACGCAATCATCCCCCCCCCTTTCCCTCTCCCCCTTCCCCCTCCCCTCACACCCTCCTCCCTTTCCCCCCTCCCACCCTCCCCCCTTTCCCCCCCTTCCCCCTCCTCCCCTCCCCTCCCACCCTCCCCCCTTTCCCCCCTCCCCCCCTTCCCCCTCCCCTCCCAGCCCTTCCCCCTCCTCCCCTCCCCTCCCACCCTTCCCCCTTTCCCCCCTTCCGCCCCCTCTCTCTCTCTCTCCCCCCCCCCCCCCCCCCCGTCTTGACAGCTGCCACAACTGATCGCCTTCTCGAGTCCTCACGTCCGTCGAGAAGACGAGGGGACTATAGCCTTCTGTCTGAGCACGTAGCCTTCTCCTTAACCTTCCTAGAGTGTGTCCACGTGTCACTTGTCCTTCGGGAGATTTCGTGTTGATGTGG
>NC_051404.1:8612748-8613532 GCF_015228065.2 Penaeus monodon | reverse complement strand
GGGGGGGGGGAGAGGGTTAAAGTAGTTTTTAAGTGGGATTTTAAGGTTGTTTTAAGGGTGGCGAAGGTAGTTTTAGGGGATAAAGGTAGTTTTAAGGGGGGTTAAGGTAGTTTAAGGGAATTAAAGTAGTCTTGAGGGGGTTAAGGTAGTTTTAAGGAGGTTAAGGTTGTTTAAGGGGGTGGTAAGGTCGTTTTAAAGGGGTTGAGGTAGTTTTAAGGAGGTTAAGGTTGTTTAAGGGGGTGGTAAGGTCGTTTTAAAGGGGTTGAGGTAGTTTTAAAAAGGGAATTAAGGTAGTTTTAAGGTGATTGAGGTAGTTTTAAGGGAGTTAAAGTAGTTTTAAGAGGGGGTTGGGGTAGTTTTAAGGGATTGGTTTTAAGGTTGGTTTTCCTCGCCATCATCTGGTTTGTTTGTTTCTTTCTTACTCAACATTTTCGTTTTCTCTTCATCTCCTTGTTCCCTTTGTCAATCATCTCCGTTTTTTTTTCTTTTCTCTCTGTCTATCTTTCTTCTCCACCTTTGTCTTCTCTTCCCATTTTCATTTATGTTTTCATTTCACATTTCTTCTTCCTGATCATCAGTATATTCGTTCTTTCTCTTTCATGACCTTATTAATTTCCTTTTAACTATCTCTTTCTTCGTAAATTCACACCTTTATTTTCCTTTAGATATTCATTTGCACCATCTCCTTCATTTATCATAATTGTCTCTTCCACCGTTTCTTAATGATAATTCTTCCGTTCTTTCACTTCCAGTTAAAACGAAATCCCTTTCACAAAGAAAATTG
>NC_051404.1:8612628-8612717 GCF_015228065.2 Penaeus monodon | reverse complement strand
GGATTTAGAAGAACATTTTTGGATAATTAGATATATATCTTGTGTCACTAAAGGAACGAATATTTATGTAAATTATTCAGTTAGTTAAC
>NC_051404.1:8612153-8612350 GCF_015228065.2 Penaeus monodon | reverse complement strand
ACATTTCCCTTACGAGGATGTCCACTCTTATCCAAGGTCAACGCATTATCCAGACTCACCGAATCCACTCAGGGGCGATTCTCTTAAGGCCTTTTAAGTCCATCATCTCCAGAGGAAAAGATGCTCGTCTCCTTCTGCTTTTATCTCCCGCGGATGCTGCTGCTGGAGGCGTCGAGGCCCGGTGGTATTTTACGTTC
>NC_051404.1:8611075-8611481 GCF_015228065.2 Penaeus monodon | reverse complement strand
ATCCCCAAACCAACTGAATGAAAGAAAGAAATCTAAGAAAAATAACAGCAACTTACACCTTCAACCCTCTAATTAAAAACACGCAGATAACTGAAGACAAACAAGACATCGGTACCTGTGACCCTCGCTATAGATGGAAAAGGGTGGATGATAACAACGATTATCCACAGATAACGGATGATACAGACAACGGCCATAAGTTTGATAAGCAAATACATAATGAAGACACCATTTCCAACGAATGTGGAGAGTGGTGTTGGCAGAGACGGGGGTAAAAAGGGAGGGGACGGGAGGTGGTGGCAAACATGGATATGGATGATCGACGATAATGCAAGGGGGGGGGGTTGATAAGGGAGGTGATAAGGATAACAGTATTAAGTTTGTAGGGTGGGAATGTTAATGATTA
>NC_051404.1:8609205-8610084 GCF_015228065.2 Penaeus monodon | reverse complement strand
ATTAAGTGATAGTGGCCGGGGTCTTGTGCCAACGCGAGGGAAATATGGCTGTGTCGAGTCTTCATGTGGCGAAACACCTGTTTTTTTTCTTGCTATTTGGGAATATAAAACTCTTTTTTTCTATTTGTCTATTTTTTTTACGAACAAGAACATTTGGAGACTATTGTCAACAAAATGCTTTAAATGTAAAACAATGATAGAACAAGACTATGAAGTAAATGTAAATATCAGTCAAAAATAAATAAAATATTAGTATGATGATACAAGAAATGAGAATAAAGAATATACACAAAAAATAGCAAAATAAACCAGCAACGAAAAAAGGGGGGGGAGATAGGAACTGAACAGCACATGAAAAAAATAGGAAACAATAGTAATAAAAAAAGCAAGAAAATTATACGAAAATAAAGGAGAAAATAAATAAATAAATAAAAACAATCGCAATAAAACATGAAATTCAGAAAAAAATAACACAACAGAAGTAAAAAAAAAAAAAAAATAGTAATAAATACAAATAAATACCAAACCCAAATTTTAAAAAGATGAATAACATCACAAAAAAAAGAAGAAAAAAAGTCCCGTTGCCAATAAATCCCATCCAGGCCTCTCATCCCCATCATCCTCATCAGTTGACCACGAAAGTGTGATAACGACTCAAAACGACGAAGCTCTTCACTCTAAGACACCGGCGCCAGCATCTTCGCGTGTCGATGTCTCGTCCTTCTCTCTCTCTCGGTCGATGTCGAGGCCTCGGTTTATGGCCCAAGACGCTGCTGGTGATTGATGCCTTGGATGGTTGTCTTCTGGGTGACATGTGTTTAGCAGCGGGTGTGGGGGTGTGAGTGTGGGGTCTCAGGTGTGCATGCGGGGGAGAAAGAG
>NC_051404.1:8608398-8608963 GCF_015228065.2 Penaeus monodon | reverse complement strand
CATTGTGTCTTGTTAGTTATGTTGCTGTTATAGTTCGACCACAGAAAATATAACTATGAAGTATGAGTACTTTAATAATTGACAATATTAGAAGTTTGATAATAATGAAACAGTGAGAATGTTTTCCTTATTTTCCTGTTGATATCTTGATATTTTGATATCAGGAAGATAGTATGAGGGAGATAATCTTTTATAACAATCGTAATGATGATGTTAACGGTTGTCAAAATTATGTTAATAATGAAAACGTAAATAATGACACCATTGACTGATAACAAGTTCAATAATTTATAATACATATTCCTCTAATATACGTAAGAACAAACATTGTTTTCGTCTGTTATTTTTATTCAATAATGATAACAACGCATTATCCATGACCGATGGAAAGCCAAATTGCTAAAGACAGGGAGAGACCGCGGGTGTAAAACGTTTCGAAGGTTTTTTCCGAAGCTCTCGAGACAACAAATAGGCGCTCCTTATGGGGTAATTAGTTTTAGGCCCGCGAGCCCTTGCCTTCTTAAGCTTTGGCTCGAACTTTTGACCTGCGCGTGGGGGGTTGGCG
>NC_051404.1:8607851-8608301 GCF_015228065.2 Penaeus monodon | reverse complement strand
GGTTCGGGAGGCTGTTTGACAAGGGGTGTTGACGGAGGGGTATCGTGGGGGGGGAGGTAGGGATGGCAGAGGGGGGTGGGAGGGAGGTAGATCCCTTTGTGAATTATTACACACGTTAATCTCTTGTGATTTGTTCAAAATGGTGTTATTGGTGAATAGATTGGCTAGACTGAAAGGATATGGAAGGTTATGTGAGCGAATGGGGATGAATATATTATGGTCGTTATTTTATGCTTTTCGTTAGTTGTTGTTGTTTTCGTCTTGTGCTTTATCCCGAAAGTATTTTTATGTCTGATTATATTTACCTATAATAATTAATTCAATAATATTATTTATCATTGTGCAGGTATCGTTATTGTTGCAATCGCTGTTATAAAGATTTTTTTTTCTATTATTATCGTTATTTTCATCATAATGGCATATGCAAATGTGGATGAAAAGATAGCACGT
>NC_051404.1:8607360-8607770 GCF_015228065.2 Penaeus monodon | reverse complement strand
GACCAAGCAAGAATTTCCCTAGCAGAGAAGTACAAATAAAGGCCAAGCAAGAATTCCAAAAGCAGAAAAGTAAGCATACTATGACTGCATATATAAACATGCACCTGAGCCCATCCGCAGACTCTCGAGATTTGATTTAGTCCCTCCCTCATATAGAAAACGACCTCAGAGAAAATGGATTGGGTAATCTATTTTAGGGAGGACTAAAGAATATCTCTGTGATACTTATCTCTCGTCCGTTCATACCCTAAGCAGCTGTAAATAAGGTCCTGTTTTGTACATTATGCAAGATTTTCATTCGATAAGAAGAATACTTTTAAAATTAATTGCTGTCTAGATTTGCTGACATGAAGGAACAAAGGCTTTTGAAAGCAAAATTTCACATATACATTAACAGTCTCTGTAGGGAC
>NC_051404.1:8604311-8605382 GCF_015228065.2 Penaeus monodon | reverse complement strand
AAGGTGCCCTGCGCAACATGTCGGAGATCCGGTAGCGGGACTGCATAAAAGAAAACGGAGCCATGCAGCGCCGAGTCCCTCCACCCGCTAGTTCTCCATCATCATTATAATCCCTCGCCATCGTCTCCACCACAATCTCTTATGCTAAACTGTGTAATTTAGGATGTTAACAGACAGTATCACCCTTTATCTGGACAATATTTTTTTCGGTGTCATACATGGAAACAAAGGAATCGGGTCGGATATGGGAGTGTGTTGGTTGATGGACAAAAACGTGTAAGGCAGAGGAATGATAATTCTTTGCGTATATTGTGCTGGGGATAAGGTCTCGTGGCGAAAGTATTTCTGATTATGAAATCACTCTGGAATTTCAGAGAGACGGAAAAGGGGAGAATGGGAGGAAGGAAATGAGAGAGGAGAATATAGATAGTGATTATGACGGACTAGATAAATACAAGGTCGTTGATTAGATGATGAGAAAAGTACAGATAGTACGGAAAAAAATTGTACTAGTAAGTAAAGTAAAATATTTAATAGATATAAACTTTTATAGGAAACGATACGCGATAATGATTTTACTACATATATCTACTTAGTTATTATTGATTTGTGATATTCCTAGCTGCATATCGATAAAAAATATTTTTTTAAATATTCTGAAAAATGGTATATGCGAATATAATCGTGTTAATGAAAGTTGCCAAACTTGATTGGCAAAAAAGAAAAGAAAACGTAAATGTCAACAAAATTCGCAAGTGTCTGCAATGAAATGTTCAAGGAATTTGCGATTTACTCTCAGAGAGAAAATTAGAGCTTGTGGATTGACAAATTATTGATATAGTGGAGTGAGAAAATAGAAATTACTCTATTGCATGTCTGGAGCTGCTGGTTCAGTATACAAGATGAAATTACATTTGCATTATGCCAAAAGCCAGACTCACAGATTTGAAAATTGGAAATTCCATAAACACCAGAACAATAAAATTGCCTCACCGGTAGGGAACTAAGCTTCAGGCAGTCGGTGATATAAACTATTTGAATCAAAGGTTCCTAACCATTGAAAGATCCTTA
>NC_051404.1:8603585-8604214 GCF_015228065.2 Penaeus monodon | reverse complement strand
AACGGTTATTTCCTACAAAAAAACGTAACCATAGATTCTAATACATCCTAAGCATGACATATACTCAAAAAGTTCCTAACGACAGACTTTAGGAAAAATTGATAGATCCCCGTAATTTTGATCATCTACATTCATCAAGACCTCAGAGGAGATTATAAAGAAAGTGGAATCTGACTAGATTGTAATAAGAAAAGAAAAATGTAGGAAAAGATAATCATCATACGTTTATGATAGACACTGAACTTCGTAATAGAAAAAAAAATCATCTGCATCCCAGGGCCGAGTAGGAATGCAAACCGTATCAGGAAAAAATAATAGTCAGAAAAATTACAAAAGTGTGAAATTTACAGTAAAATTTAATCACGTAACTGCAGAATACAAGATGCCTGAAAATGTTCGAACAGAGTCATGATAATACTTGCGAAAAGAAGATATATGATAGAGAAGTGTTATATGATGGTCATCGACTCGAAGTAGTTATGGAAAGCAAACAAAAAAAATTAAAAATACAAAAAAGGGAAATTCAGTGCATAAACAAACCATTATATGAAGCATCAACAACTTGCCATGGTAGTTATAGAAAATGTGGGAAAAAATAAGGACGCCATAAAGTATAGGAAATTTGAATG
>NC_051404.1:8603392-8603507 GCF_015228065.2 Penaeus monodon | reverse complement strand
CTACTTAACATTAGTGATTTTCTATTGAGAGAACGAAAGGAGTCAGAAATTTGGAAAACGATCGTTTCATTTCTACAGAAAGCTTTTCTTTACGGATACAGATGAAACTCTCTGA
>NC_051404.1:8602451-8603280 GCF_015228065.2 Penaeus monodon | reverse complement strand
TTTCAAGATAGTCCTAATAATAATGACGTTCTCAAATCAGTATGGACGAGGTGAATTAGATATCATTTTATTGATAATTTAACAATAATGGCAATAATTGTTAATTAAACGCTGCAATTATCGTTATTAAACAGCATTGCTGATATGGGCTTGATTAGTGCTAGCCATATTATCGTCATTAGCAATGATAAGTTTATCATTAAATTAATCAAGAGTTATGAGCTGGTAGATAGAAAATATGTTTAGTCAAATGTACCAACAATAAAATGTTTCACGCTTTATATTTTTTTACTTCTTTTTCTCTTTATTAATAGATAATCAAATGAATATATTCCCCTCAGTCTCTTATAGGAAAAATAATTCATCTTATAAGCTATAATTATGATGTTAAACGAACGACGAACATTAATGATTCAAAGTTAATAAAATAACTAAATAATTTCTGGCAGTAATATTCGTCCACAAATCAGTATTCAAGTTTTCAGTTACAGTATATAAGATAATCTATTTCCAAGTAAAAAAAAGGTAAAGAAATTTTATTTATAACAAAGACGCCTTAAAACGAAGAAGAGAAGAAATAGTGTATTTACATTTGAGGCTTGGTAATGATGAAGAAGTATTCAGAAATGATGAGATTAGATGTAGGAGTCAGCTCATTGTTTGTTTATGTTACACGGATTATGATAATAAGTGTCAAGAAATAACGCCAAAGAAATAGATTAATTAAGGTAAATTTTGGAGAATGAATCATTCAAATGAAACTGTCAATTGTTGGATATTCACGTTCGTAAAGGAAAGAAAAAGAATAATAAACGGAAAAATAACGGAT
>NC_051404.1:8602216-8602353 GCF_015228065.2 Penaeus monodon | reverse complement strand
ATTCTACACTAGTAAGAAAAAATAGAAACGTTTGTAATTAAAATGGCAGCAGTTACGATGATCATAATGGAAAAAATATAATGGTAATCATTAATGTATTTTTTCCATGGAAAGATCATCAATATTGTATCATGATT
>NC_051404.1:8601673-8602197 GCF_015228065.2 Penaeus monodon | reverse complement strand
CATCCAACCAGCCATACTAAATTTGCTTCGATTTAATTTTGTTGAATTAATTTGCCTTAATTTCAGGAGGTTGGTGAGACTTAATGAACAGCATTCTAATTAGTGAGAAAATTTGCAACAATTGGCAAAACTAATTAAACTGAATATGATTGTAAGGACCTGAGATTGAGATACTTTTAAGAAATGCGTTTTAACAAGCTAATGAAGTCTTTCTTACGGAATGTGACTTAAAGAAGAGAGATAAACGAACGGAGAGAAGGATAGCTGATGAATGACAAAGAGAAAGAGTACTGGAAGAGGACACAGCGAGAAAAGAAGAAATGAGGGAGCAAGATCGAAATTTAAACAAATGCGAACTGTAGAGACTATATATTCAACATTCATACATTTCTGTTTAAGTGCAATTGATCTAAATGATATGTTACACATATTATACATAATAAAAGTAGTATTTGTTAGGAAACCTAATTAGAAATCTTTTATGAAAGCCGCGCCCGTGTATCTGAGGAACATGCTCGCCATTA
>NC_051404.1:8600584-8601585 GCF_015228065.2 Penaeus monodon | reverse complement strand
CTGTTACATCCCGTAAGGTATATGATAAAGCTTCTGTAAATAAAAAAGAGACAAATATGTAGCACACTTAACACTAAATTTCACGCACACAAAGAACGAATAAGTATTTGCATTCACGTCTTCCCGGGTGCACCTGAGTGGGTGAGTTGACCAAACATTTTCATGTACGAAAGCGTGTGCGTGGCTGTTCGGGTGTGTGCGCATAAAATCAATATCTTCGAAACAAGAGAATATTTGTCTCGAGACCATCATTTCCCTCCCAAGAAGGTAAATGGTCTGCCATTATCCAAACGCATAGAGTACCATGACTGACGTTCGCCGCATAAACAAATGTTATCATAAGTTTAAACGGTGGACTTTTGACTTTCAATTGGTAGGAACGCCCTCGTTTAACGCCCAAAAACATGAACGATGCGGAGAGATATAACCGCGCAACCGACGTCCATTATCGAATCTGCATCTCCTCGGGGCCTTCAAAGATCGCTCTCGCTATATCTCGCCGAATCTCGCGCTCTGACGTTCGCCTATCGCCGTTCGCAGATCAGAGGCAATGCGATCGATTTTTGTGTGTTTAATCGAGCAACGCTTAATAATCCGGTATTTGTGTGTTTGAACTGGCCGGGATAGAGATAAGCTTAAGTGTATTTTGTTTGGAAGATCTGACATAAGGAACTGATTGACTTTCTAATCTAACTGACAGATAGTTGTATCTTGAGAAATACTTACCATCCCAAATGTGTATATAGCGTATATATGGATATGAAATTTATGAACTTTGCATTTGTGAATTCAATGCCATTTTTAGATTGAAAGCTTCATAAATAAACACGGATAGATATATTCATATATGTATTTTCGCATGTGTGGAGTATGTTTGAGTGTGTGCAAGGGGGGGGGTCATATCTTCCTTATTATACTAATGCATAGCTCGGAATTATTTTTCAAATATACAGGAAAAAAATATATATATATTGTCAGCAGGGGTAAAGCTTCTCTTATTC
>NC_051404.1:8600154-8600356 GCF_015228065.2 Penaeus monodon | reverse complement strand
TTCTGTCATTCACATTCACTAATTATCTACCTATGCATATGCTGTAACAGTGTTTACCTATATCCATTCTCCTGTTTTATTTTTACTATTCTCTTTTTTTCCTTATTTCTTCTCCATCTCCCGAGACTCTCCTTAAAAATACGTAATTATCTACTTTACCACTTCCTTTTTTCCTTTCGTCGTTTGTCTTGTGGGCGATAAT
>NC_051404.1:8599065-8599497 GCF_015228065.2 Penaeus monodon | reverse complement strand
AAGCTTCCGACCTGGTCAGATATCAATTCATTACTGCATCATAATCACTATAACCTTCATCATGATCGCCGTTCGTACCAATCTCTGAACCACCACGATATACATCATCTAATTATTACAATACACGAATTTTCTTACTTCTTTTTGGGAGAATATTTTTCCATGTATCACAATCCTGTAGCCTATATTTACAGGCCGGCGGTCCCATCTTTCGAGCGATCTATCTCACCTAAACATAGTTCATGGCTCATTTTATATTCGTTTTATTGAGATTTACGACTCTACGCTCACTCTCCCGATAGCGCGATCGTAAAGGAGTATATTATTTACGTATAATAACTTTAGCACTTGTGCTGTTGGTGTTTCGAGTTACGTAGGCCGGGCACTTGTTTTAGTGTTGGATCTTCGTTACAGAAGGTAAAGCAGATTACC
>NC_051404.1:8597537-8598713 GCF_015228065.2 Penaeus monodon | reverse complement strand
TGATTTCTGGGTATATAAAGAGCAGACGAATATATATTATGAATTTTTGGTATTGTAGAAAAAAATGTTTTTTTAATTAGAAGGATAAAGCAAAAGCAGAGGGTTGAGCTTTCTTAGTGATATTTTTTCTTATGGCAAACAAAATCTACAAACTGGTGATTATTAGTTATTGTGCTCATTTGTAATTCATTTGTAGTGATGTGAGATGGTGTTTATTCACACGACGAAAAAAAATGTACAGGGATTTCTCTCTTCAATATAGTATATATCTCAGTTTTCCCTATTCCCTCGTTTACTCTCTATTCAATTTTGTTATATGTTGTAGCTAGGTCGTCTCTCCGTTGCTTATTTCATAAACTTCTTTTGCTTAATAATTCCTTATTTCTTGATCATGTCTCGAATTATTTTCCTTATTTCTTAGTCTTCTTTCCATTGTTAATTCCATGTTTCATAATTTTCTCCCGATTCCACACACACAAAAAAAATAATCGATCTTTCAGTTCCAAAATTCCATATTCCTCGTCCGTTTTCCACGATTCCACAACCCCTTCGTTTCTTAATCTTCTCTCGACTCCTTCTTCTTAATCTCCTCCTCGGCCTTCGTGCAATCCCCCCATCCGCCCCCCCTTCGCCGAGAACCCGAGCCCATTGCAAGACAGCGCAACACCCGAGAATCGCTAATGGCTACTTGTGAAATCTGTTGCCCGGACGTTAACAGCGCGAGAGAGAGAGATATATATACTTTGTTTCTTATCATAAACTAGGCTGTAATCTCCACACACTCGCCTTGCCATCATCTCGATTATTACTATAAATACGATGGAGTGCCACAGCGATTTATAAGCACGTGGAGATTTACTTATATATTGAAAATAAATCCGTGGGTGCGGGTCGCCGACACGCTGGAGGGGAGGAGGTGGGGGGGAAAAGGGGGGAGGGGAGAGGGGGAAAAGGGGGGAGGGGGAGGGGAGGGGGTAATGGGGAAGGGGTAGTAGTTCATCTTAATGGCTTTCTAAAAATGACCCTTAAGGACTCTCGGGGTGGTTTTTGCATGCCGTTGCTGATGGCTGATTCCGCCGATGATATCAAGGGTCTATCAATAAACAAATAATGTTGCAGGACGATCAGCCTGGCCAATTGGGAACACTTTTGATTATAGACCGCGATAAGAATTTG
>NC_051404.1:8594017-8594818 GCF_015228065.2 Penaeus monodon | reverse complement strand
CGTAAACTAAGCGTTTACATATTAAAGAATGAAATGTTACAGGCACAGAGCAGACGCCATTCCCAAATCTAATCACTTTTATGCATAATTACAATTATATATATGATAAGATATTTGTGAATAAAAGGTAGAAATAGACAAGTGGATGAGAAGGGTAATGAATGAGGGAATGAGGAAGAGGGTAATGACTGAGGCGAAGAGGAAGGGAGGAGACAGAAGAAGAAGTGTAGGAGTATAAATAAGGGATAAGGTGAGGAGATAAGGAGAAGAAAATGGAAGAAAGGAAGAGAGAGATGGGGAGAAGGCTCTTGACAAAGCGTATTGTAGGAGGAGGAATAGAGAAAGAGTAGGGAGAAGAGGCAGAGGAGGAGAGAAGAATGGAAAGAAGGAATCAGAATAGAGGGGGGGAAGGAGAAGGGAAGGGGGAGAGGGGAAAAAAGCAGGAAGAAAGGGAATAGGGAAGATAGAGAGGGAAATAAAGCAGGGAGAAAGGGAATAGGGAAGGGGGAGAGGGAAAAAAAGCAGGAAGAAAGGGAATAGGGAAGGGGGAGAGGGAAGAAGAGCGGGAAGGAAGGGAAAAGGGAAGGGAATAAACGCAGAGGGAAGAGAACAGAGAAAAGCAGCATATAGAAGGGGAAACAGAAGAGTAAATATGGTGTCAAGCAATCTGCCATCTGCCAGGCCTAAATAAAGGGTCGATAAACCGCCACGATGTAGTTTAAAACCCCGAGGTGTTAAGACCGAAGGGAGGGGGGGGGGGGCAGAAGAGGCGTGTTCACTAAGCAATCTATTAACCTCCTT
>NC_051404.1:8593584-8593967 GCF_015228065.2 Penaeus monodon | reverse complement strand
TTTATTTCTGTTTTCTCTTCTCCTTTTTTTTTTTAGTCTCATTCTCCCGTCTTCTTTCCTTCCTTTCATCTATCTCCATGTCCTTTAAATTCTATCTTTCAATTCCTTCGTTTTCTATTCTCCTTTCATTCCCTTATTCCCTTCCTTCGTCTTTTTCCTTGTCTTTATTATCTCTACCTCAATTATATTACAATCTTTCAATTTGTTTTTCTTTTATTCTCCATTTTTCTTCTTTATTACATTCTTCTTTCTCCCTTTCATTCTGTTTCTCTCCTCCATTTTCCCGAACACACAGCCAGGCGACATATACCGTATATATCATATAAGTATATTATGTCCCGCTATACATTTTGGTGTCCCTCTAGGCGTGTGAGGGAGAGAGA
>NC_051404.1:8593384-8593548 GCF_015228065.2 Penaeus monodon | reverse complement strand
TACTTGCTTTTTCTCTGATGTCGTTAATCAATGTTCGATAAAAAGGAGAGATAAAAACGGAAATTATAAGAGACGAGGAATGTAGAAAGTTCAGAATATGCTTGTGTTTCGTCGTAGGCAATGGGGTCTTGATTTTCAGGTGCACCTGAATATATGCATAAATC
>NC_051404.1:8591725-8592300 GCF_015228065.2 Penaeus monodon | reverse complement strand
CCTCTGCCATCGCGTGCGTATACGTACCATCACTAAGCGATTAAAAAACAAATGCTTTCCAAAGCACACAGAACGTAATTACGCTCTTAAAAGAATCAAACATGTATAAAAAGCCTAAACCTCTTACAAAAAATAATAAGCTAAACAAAATATTACCCAACTTGTTCATAGAGCTCAAAACAGCAGCTTAAAGAAGCCTATTCTAGCACTTACAGCTCCCCCACGATCGCACCTTCTTGCAGTCAAACAGCTGACCAATGTTTACTATCAAACAGAGCAGCTATCAATCGATAATTGAATTGCGCCAACGGTAAATATAATCAAACTCATTTTGTATTTACATATATATGAGATCGGTATCGATGCTTCTATCATGTGGCGCTGGTCTTAATAAGATGAAATTATCCAGAAGACATGAGGTAGCGAGTTTGAATTTATGAGGAGAGTCGCTACCAAATTGCACATCGACAGTTTAAAAGTCTAAGTCGACTTGTTAAGATGATAGATCGTGAAAAAAAAAAATTCGTTTGGGTGTTTCTTCCCGCTTGGAAATTTCTTTGTGAGTCTGTGTGGTT
>NC_051404.1:8591206-8591372 GCF_015228065.2 Penaeus monodon | reverse complement strand
TAACTTACCAGCACAAATAACATACGAGAAGGGGAGATTGTGAAAAGGTAAGGTGGCTATGTCCTCCCCCCCCCTCCTCCCCTTTGCGCCCTCTGCCTAACACATAATACTTAACGAGTAAATGTGGTCAGGTGAGCTCGGTCGCAGGTGCACCACAAAGACGCAG
>NC_051404.1:8590562-8590875 GCF_015228065.2 Penaeus monodon | reverse complement strand
CGCCACCTTCCCTTCCCTTTCCTTCTATCTTTCTCCTTCCTTCCACCCCTTTCCTCCCTCTCCTTTTTCTCTCTCCTCCCTCTTCCCTTCCCCTTCCCCTTCCCTCTTCCCATCAGGAGGTCTGGTCAAAGTGGCCGAGACGAAAAGGCCTTTATAAAGACCGAAAAAATTACGCAATTGGTTTCGCTCTTTTTTTTAAAGGTCCCGCTGCCACAATGGCGTCATTTTCCCGCCATTTTTCTTCATGAAGTCATCACGATTGTAAAATAGAGATATATCTATGGCCCCGAGACTGAGTCCAAGCGCATTCCTG
>NC_051404.1:8590386-8590529 GCF_015228065.2 Penaeus monodon | reverse complement strand
ATCCCTCACGTATTTTTTTTCTATAGAATCGCATAATGGCATTCTTTTCTCTCCTAAACTCTTTCTCACGCGTGGGAATTTTTTTTTTAAAGCTTTCGTGTGGAGATGAGGCAGAGAGTGTGTACGTCTGTTACCTCATGCTC
>NC_051404.1:8588494-8588640 GCF_015228065.2 Penaeus monodon | reverse complement strand
CACACACACACAAATAAGGCATGTGCTTTTGCACACACACACACATCTAAATATATCTTAGATAGCATAACTTGCACTATTTTAAGGACTTGCACTATTTTTTAAAGAAAAAAGAAGAGATAGATAGAGATAAATATATACATGGG
>NC_051404.1:8588175-8588420 GCF_015228065.2 Penaeus monodon | reverse complement strand
GCTACCTCATTCACAGAAGCTCAGAAAGCTATCACATATAAAGGCTCTTCTCATTAAATCAGATGGACTTTTCAAACTGGCCTTTCCAAGACTTAGGTTTCTGGGGCCCAATAATTTTTTTTTTCTTTTGACCTTCTTTTGTGTTCTTCTTTTGACCTTTTTTTATCGTTATGAGGTTCATTCATTACCCTTTTTTGTCTGTTACTTATCCATATTCTTGATATATTCAGCTACGCAATTACCTT
>NC_051404.1:8587197-8587874 GCF_015228065.2 Penaeus monodon | reverse complement strand
CAGCCTAGTGCGTCCTATCTCATTTCCTCATTTATCTTACTCATTTCATTCCGGAACATCACCATCACTCCTTTCTCTTCACGTGTTCAGTGTACTTTGAGTGAAATAACATTTGAATCGTGAAATCATTAATGGGTTTGTAATTAGATTTTTTTATTTTCTGATTGATTATGCAAGGAAATCATTAATAACGTGAAGGATAATTTAGAAGATTTGCGTACAAATGTGTGAATAGTAACAATGATAATAACATTAATTTCAAAATGGCAATATAGAATATAAACATTTTTCTTGTATCGATATGAAAAAAAGACGTAGGAATATACAAGAAAACATAAGAATATACAAGAACAACTAAACAAACCGTCATAAAAATAAGGTAAAACGAGGAAATACATGCGCACCCTCAGTAAAGGTTTTCGGAGCTTATACTAACAATAAGCGACAGGGTGTTGGAAAGAGGTTTTGATCCTAAACACATATCCCTTGGCGATCCCGAAGAAGGCGCGAGCCACAGGGATAAAGAAGAAGGACTTTGCGAGCTAATCCATCGATCGTAAGTCAGACTCTGGGGAATATATCTTCATCGTGGTATATCGGGGGTATATCGCCTCTCGGTTCACGATGCTGGGTCAGATTACGGGATCGATTTGCGACTTAAAGTACAAGGGTTGTGA
>NC_051404.1:8586357-8586644 GCF_015228065.2 Penaeus monodon | reverse complement strand
CTCAATAACTCATTATATAAGTAGAGAGAGAAAAAAAAACGCATGGGTACCGCGCAGCGTCTTGGAACCTTCTCAGTAAAAATGGAGAAAAAAAAATGTTTTTTAATGGGCGGTTCCTGATGGAGTCTTCTGCCCCGTCCTTGGCCTCGTGAGCTTCATTTTCGACTTATTTATCTCATCTTTTCCTTCTGCTTCTAAAACATCCCAAACATTTTTATAGCGCTTAGGGTCTAAACTATTTTTTTATTCAAAAACTCGTACTGCCCTTGTTAGATTTAAATTTGCAC
>NC_051404.1:8586087-8586246 GCF_015228065.2 Penaeus monodon | reverse complement strand
TTTATTGGGTGTTCAAGCTCTATTTTAACGATTTAACTTAACACCTACAATAGAAATCATAATATGTCCTAATACATTGATTTGATTTCAGTAGAATATCAAATATTGATACATCTTTTACCCAAACTTCCTTGTTTATTTTTAAAGCCTAAATGACAG
>NC_051404.1:8585927-8586063 GCF_015228065.2 Penaeus monodon | reverse complement strand
GACGATCAAATGTGTAATGGTGTTAGTTAAATAAAATCCGATTTTAAAGTGATACACATACAACTTACAGAATTTCCATTAGAGAAAGATACAGTAACTCAAAACATACTGGGATGTATGGAAAGTTGAACCTAAT
>NC_051404.1:8585498-8585877 GCF_015228065.2 Penaeus monodon | reverse complement strand
TATTTATTTACGGGGAGGCAGAAAATGCCAGGGAACGGTTAAGAAAAGTTTTCGAGGAGTTGAAATGACACGATGATACAGTTATCTTGATATTATTATAATGATATCATATCAAATCTCTGTAGAACATATAAATCATGAACGCAATCGTATTCTTTACAGGAGGAAAGTTAATCCAAAGGGCTATATGAAAGATATTTCGTTTATTCTTGATTAAAGATATTTTGTATAGGAAACAGCCCAAAGAATATATTTTCCAAATAATCATCCTCTAGAAAAGTGTAATCATTGATGAATTTCTGAAACTCGGATATACTTTGGGTGTGTGTGTGCTATGGAACGTTTTAATGGCATTCTTCTGTTTTATTCTCTGCGGCCT
>NC_051404.1:8585085-8585240 GCF_015228065.2 Penaeus monodon | reverse complement strand
CTCATATTTCTACATGCGACCTCACTGGACAATTTCCCCGAAGCAGGATCTTTGCCCAATCAGCATCCAAAAATAATAAATAATTGCCCGAAGAAATCGATTTCTCGAGGATTCCGTGCGATCTTAGCTTAATCTTAATCCTTCTGAAGGAAATT
>NC_051404.1:8584329-8584617 GCF_015228065.2 Penaeus monodon | reverse complement strand
ACACTCCAACGAAATCTATTGATATATCATATAGTGATGCATCATGCCCTTTCCATATACATTTTTGCGTTTAAGTGATTGCATATGTGTTTAAAAAAATGAAACACATTAAGACGCCGTGAATTTTACATTTACTAAATACGGACCACTTAGAGTGTATAAAAGTTATGTTCTTTTATACTCTCGCATACAATAATGCTAGGAAATGATCCCTATTATATTCTCATATATTCTAATCACAATATTTCGACCGCAAGATAATACCTTTAATATCGTCATTCAAGTATC
>NC_051404.1:8584011-8584309 GCF_015228065.2 Penaeus monodon | reverse complement strand
GTGGAGAATCTTTACTGCTATAGAAACCCACTACCAGATAACTCTTCCCGCCAAAATGAGATTGCTCTGGCGGATCTGATCCTCTTTAGCGAATCCGATCCTCTTCCTACGCCTTCCGAACTCTCTTCGCCGACGGTCATTCGTCGGATCATAGACGGTGTGATTAATGTTCTTATACACACCTACTTCCCGCCTCCTATCACACCTTTGTCGCCGAGCTGATTAATTAATCATCTTTTGATCACCTGTAGGAGATTACTTGGCTAATCTGATGTGTTATCTTTGCGAGGCACGTTAT
>NC_051404.1:8583833-8583954 GCF_015228065.2 Penaeus monodon | reverse complement strand
TTACAGGCGGGTTTCATGTTGGTTATTACGTATATAAACTTTTTTTTTTTTAGTCTTCCGAAAAGGAACAAAAGAAGGCTGGAAGTTGAACCCTACATTGCAAGTGAGAGATTAATGCAAC
>NC_051404.1:8583650-8583811 GCF_015228065.2 Penaeus monodon | reverse complement strand
GAGTGGGGGGAGACGACAGTCGATAAAAAGAGACGAAGCAATTTTCAAAACACAAATAAAAGAGTGATAAGAACAAGAGAAATATAAAGAAAAGTATTACAACGAATAACAAAAAAAAAACGAGACGATTTTGATAAAAGCGGAACACGGAGTAAAAATGG
>NC_051404.1:8583480-8583583 GCF_015228065.2 Penaeus monodon | reverse complement strand
AGGTGAAAAGTGATAGAAATTCCAGGATGCTGAATTTAATGTAATAACTTAAAGACAAAAATAATGTAATCTGATCTATCACTTTGTAGGCTTTTTCACTATT
>NC_051404.1:8582826-8583219 GCF_015228065.2 Penaeus monodon | reverse complement strand
TCTTTTCTTTCATTTTGATCTTATTTTATCATTCCTTAATGGTGTAATAAACAAGCATGAGCAATTTAAATCACGCTCATATATCTTTCTCGCCTGCGCCCGCAAGCTTAATAGTGATCCAAAGCGCATTAAAATTTCATGCATAATTTGACCGCAATCATTTATGCATGCGCGTTTTTTTTTTCCAGTTTTGATTTCTCTAATTCTTGGTTTATTCCATTTTCCTCTCTGTATATCTTCTTTCTTTTTATGAACAAAGTACCAAGGAGAAAGGTTCAGAATGCAATCGACGTTAGGATTTGAAACCATAAGTTGGCTGATAATACATTCGTAAAATCAGAGAAATGAATAATCTTGAAAAAAAGGCGCAACGTTTATAACCTACCTGTAGCT
>NC_051404.1:8582359-8582581 GCF_015228065.2 Penaeus monodon | reverse complement strand
GGGGGAGAGGGGGGGGTGCAATCCACGACCACAAACCAGTCCCTTTTGTGACCCTTCATGAAATACAATTATTGGCGCAGGGAAGTCATTGTATAAATCGTAGATAAGATAAAGGAGCACACAGCATCAGGAAAAGGCTTCGGGGATGTTTATCAGAGCATTATCTCGACATTAACAGCACCAGAGAGGCTGCCTCCTTTGACTTGAGTACCCAGAGGTCAG
>NC_051404.1:8580959-8581042 GCF_015228065.2 Penaeus monodon | reverse complement strand
TCTTTCCCTCTCGTCACTTCTTGCATAATTCCACCTCCATTCTATCAAGACCATCTGGCCGAATAACAGATTATCCCTATCTT
>NC_051404.1:8580425-8580680 GCF_015228065.2 Penaeus monodon | reverse complement strand
TAATTCCTCTCCTTAGCAACAAGCCTTTTTTTTTATCTTTCTCTTGTTTATCTTGTTTCATGTCTTCACTGTTTCCTCTTTCTTCTTCCTTTTGTTTTCTTTCTTTCTTATTACCTTCTGCTCCCTCCTTGCTTTCTTCCTCTCACTTCTTTCTTTCTCCTTCTTCTCTCTTCTTTCGGTCTCCCTATTTATATCTGTTCTTCCGACCTTTTTCCTTCTCTCTCCTCTTCCTTTCTCTATCAACCTACTTGCTCT
>NC_051404.1:8579812-8580052 GCF_015228065.2 Penaeus monodon | reverse complement strand
ATTTTTAACAGACCGGAGATACAGCCTAACGAGAACGGAGATGAAGTTTATCAGTTATCAGTTTATCTCCAGTCATCAAGAGCATCATCATCTCTGTCTCATCTCTGCGTCAACGAGAAGCGGCAGCGGGAGGCTTATGAAGATCTTTAGGGGGGGGGGTGATGGGGGATAGAAAAATAGAGAGTTAGAATAGGGGATAGAGAGAAGGGATAAGAGAGAGATAGTTAGAATAGGAGATAG
>NC_051404.1:8578493-8579635 GCF_015228065.2 Penaeus monodon | reverse complement strand
CAATGAGGAAAAAGGGGGGGAAAAGGTAGGAAAAGGTGGAAAAGGAAAACGCATTTTTGAAGGTGGAACAGGTGGAAGTGTGAGGAAAATGTATTAGAGGAAAATTGAAGTTTATGTAGATCGGGAGGGAAGTGGAGAAGAATGAGGAAATGAGGAAAGGGAAGGAAAATGAGTGAAGAAGGAAGGAGAATGTGGAAAGGGGGATAAAATAGAAAGGAGAAGAGGTTCATTAAAGGAAGGGCAGTTGGAAGAATGAGGAAAATGGATAGGAGGAAAGTTGAGGTTTATGTAAATCCGAATGGGAGTTGAGACGAAAGAGGAAATGAGGAAATGAGGAAAGGGAAGGAAAATGAATGAAGAAGGAAAGAGAATGTAGAAAGAGGAATAAAAAAGAGGAAAGCTAATATTTGAAAGGTCAAGGAAGAGGGGGAAGAGAAAGAGAAAGCAGAAAAACGAAGAATAGGTAAGAGAAATGAGAAATTGACTGGGAAATAAGGAACGAAGGAATGCGGAAAGGAGACAGCGAGAAGGGCAAATGAAGGGATAAAGGAGAGAGAAAGGGAAAGAGGGAAGGGGAATGGATTGGAAAATGTTATAGGTAAAAAAAATAAGGAGGAGTATCCTTTTTTTATCACATTAATTGACATTGTATTTACACATACATTTACTACTTTCAACCCTGGTTTTAGACGTTTCGTGCATTCCTAGCAATGACAGTAAGAATGATAGCGCCTTTGCATACCAGACGAGTGACAGATAATATTCATAAAAGGAATGACAAAGATTTTTGCTTTGTTTTTAGAAATATATGTAATATATACACAATATCTAATAACTGTCTGACAAAAAAAGTGTTTTTTTCTATGTCTTTTCTTTCATAAGAATCTGAAGTAAGGATTTTTCTCCAAGAAAAGAAAATTCAAAGTCAAGACTTACGAGATAAACAAGAAAAGATTAAAAAAAAAAATCACCTCTATCTATTCATCTTTACATAAATGTAAACACACAACATGGGCTTAGTCGGGTATTTTGAGACACGAGTCTAAACATACGACTTTATGAGAGAAAACAATGCAAAGTGCATAATGGGAGACGTGCCTTGCGTGAAAAGGGGGTAGCTAGGTTCCTGCTAAGAGTTGTGG
>NC_051404.1:8577347-8577755 GCF_015228065.2 Penaeus monodon | reverse complement strand
AACATAGAACCCCCTCCTTTCCTCTCTCTATCCCTCTCTCTGGCACCAGGTAACTGAGCCCACGTACAGCAAAATACTCAATAGATATGCCATGGGACCTGGCTTATCTCTCAGAGCAGATAATAACGATTCCATTCGAGGAAAGTATCCCGCAGGATAAAGCCAAGACCGTGGACAGACAGGAAGACCCACGCGCCGCCCATCCCAGAGACAGGGCTGGCCAGAAACAGGGGTCCATGGGCGTCATATCAAGAGAAAGAAGGTAAAGTGGGCGTCTGGAATATAACACATGCGACCTTTGGCATCGCGAGCTCACTAAGTTCACTCCAAACAATGCAAAACGTCTCAGTGATAAGCAATCTAAAGGCCCATTTAGAGTCCGACCTTTTTAGACTCGGCGCAGATAGC
>NC_051404.1:8576908-8577085 GCF_015228065.2 Penaeus monodon | reverse complement strand
CCTTTAGGACAATATCTGCCTAAGAGCCTTTGTTTCCGTCTTGTTCACTTACGCGTGTGTTCGTGTAAATATGTCATTTGCATGTATGGACTGTATATGTGCGTGAGAGAGGGTGTACACGATACGCTAACCTCCACTCTACAACTATCATTCCGGATTAATCAGATAGTAATCGCA
>NC_051404.1:8576602-8576849 GCF_015228065.2 Penaeus monodon | reverse complement strand
AACGGGTCAAGAGTCTCCAAAATTATCATTATCCGGAGGTGAGAACAAGTTTTATTATCATTATTTTTTAGCGATATCACAACTCTAGGAGGATTATGGGTATCAGGCCTAATTCAGCATTATAACAACCTTGTTCTTATTCACGATAAGCACGCTGGATGTCTGATAGCGGTGAGTAACGCCTTTATGTAGGGTATAATTAGAGGTGATGCTGGAAAGATGAGGGGAGATAATGGGGTGGAATAAA
>NC_051404.1:8576184-8576421 GCF_015228065.2 Penaeus monodon | reverse complement strand
AAGGTATTTTAGTGAAAATCCGTGTCTCCTGTACAATGATAGGACAATACAAATGAAATAACAAAAATGGGAAATTTATGAAAAGGTATGAAGACAAGAAACGTAGAGGATAAGGAAGATGTATGAAAATAAAAATCAAACGAGAGGAAGGTGAACAAATGTTGACATAGAAGATAAAGGAGAAAAAGTGATTTTAATACTAAAATAAAGAGGCTAATAAAAAAAAAATCGGAAATC
>NC_051404.1:8575653-8575887 GCF_015228065.2 Penaeus monodon | reverse complement strand
CGAGGCAAGAGCATCCTGCCTGTGTCGGCAAACGGCGCCAGGAAACGTATGTTAAAGCCAGCATTTCCCTGATACGCTGAGACAGGTATTAATCCGCGTGGGCAGCCCTCAGCACGAGAGATCCAGGCGGATAAGCGATTGAGATAATCCTCTGCTATCACACATATATGTAAATCCACATACACATATACTTGCAATTCTGCGGATTCCTGTGTAATCTTTGGGGGATTACTG
>NC_051404.1:8574773-8575110 GCF_015228065.2 Penaeus monodon | reverse complement strand
AAACATTTTCGTGTGACTTACGAAACAGTCGTCAGACAGGTTATTCTTATATACACAGCACATTCAACGAAACTCTAAATTACCCGTGTTATTGATACCAACAGACATCCGAGCAGTTATGCAATTGTGTGGATTGAAATAAGAGACAATGAAATGAGAATTCAGAAGGGCGAGAGGGGAGACCTTCAAACGACTTTAAACTTCACATTGTTCTCATAATCGTTGCCACAAGAAAGTCGTTAACATGATTCATTTCCCCTCTTTTTTTTCATGTGAGGGAATTTTCCAAGAACGTAAGATAAATATCTATTCTCCACGCTAGATAAGTATCTTTTAA
>NC_051404.1:8573604-8574555 GCF_015228065.2 Penaeus monodon | reverse complement strand
GGTGTTGTAATAGAAACATAGATCTAAAGGAACATATTGAACAAGTCAGTACAAACTACCTATCTCTGTGATCAAAGATTCCCAACACTACAGAATGTCAGACGATTCAATGCAAAATCGTTTGTGTTTAGAATTATTTTTTTTCTGCTCAGCAACGTTACTTGAAGAGTGAAAACTGGCTCGTACACCTCCCCAGCATTGACACTTAGGCTTTGCGTTGTCTCACTTCAAAGAGTGTGTTAGTGTGTTAGCGTTTTTGAGAGCTGAGATTCATAGGTATTCGTTGTTGGAGTAAAGGGTGGAATAAGGTAGTGAATTTTTGTTGGTAGCGTGAAGTGTGATTGTGCGTTTGTAATATATATGTTTCTCATGTTGTGTATTTACAAAGCATACATCTGCTTTAAATCAAGAACATCTGTCTAGTTGTGTGTGCGTTTATTTTTGTGTTTGTACGAAGATATTTTACAGAAATAGGAAATATGTTTGAAGTGAGGTATATAACAAATTGGCATAGTATGTTACAGAGAATATATTTTAAGAGAAGAATAAAACAAGCAAAAATAGCATGAAATTAGTATAATTTAAGTGTATTATGATACAAGAATAAGGTACAAGTAAAGAGAATATGCTACAAAGAATATTGATCAGGTGAAGTATATTGCAATATTTCAAGAGAAGCATATTGCAAGACAAAATATGGTACAGGTTATAAACATATTTCTAAGTTCCTCTTTCAACATACATCATAAATAGAAATAGTACAAAGAGCATATCTCCAGTCAGTTATTTAACAGTAAAGAAGAATAAGTTACAGAGTACACTTCAAAAGGAAGTATATATCATAAAATGCTACTTCTGTTCCACGTACACTTTACGAGTGAACAGCGCACACCACGAAATATGCTCAAAGACCGCCGATACATCTCGAAGCTCCTTACAACCGCCGTGTAA
>NC_051404.1:8573363-8573525 GCF_015228065.2 Penaeus monodon | reverse complement strand
AGTCATCTCATCCCCGCCGCCGCTGCGATAGAGTTGCTCCGAAGACCACCTCCAAATAATTAAAGGAAGCCGACGGTAGCCCTCCGCCTTGTCAAGCCTGGGGCGCGATCTTCCCCCGTATCTAATCACTTTCCCAATTAACCCGAAAACCATAAAATTGGA
>NC_051404.1:8572935-8573203 GCF_015228065.2 Penaeus monodon | reverse complement strand
TGAAAGATAGGGGATATGGGAGAACAGTAAGAGAGAGGATAGGGAAGTGAGAAGGTAAATGAGAGGGGATAGGTAGGGGGAGAGTAGGGGAGGGAGCAATTTCAATTTCTATCGAGTCGAGTGGGGGGGAAAAAAACACAGTTATCTTACAGTCTCTTACAGCTTCACCTTACATATACAGTCTCGGTCTCTGATTCAGCTGTGATAAGCATAAAGGTGAGAATTGGTATGATGGCGATAACTACCAGAGAGTGTTATTTCTCATACC
>NC_051404.1:8572787-8572911 GCF_015228065.2 Penaeus monodon | reverse complement strand
GGTCTGATTCTGCGTGTCCAGTCCGTGAAACCTTATATGTAAGGGGAGGGGAAATATCTTTAGTTCTCGACTACCCATCGTTGATTTGAAATACCTTTTACTATATCGGGAGCCTTTATTAAGG
>NC_051404.1:8571294-8572040 GCF_015228065.2 Penaeus monodon | reverse complement strand
ATGTCTAGTCAGAATGTGTATTCTTGAATATATAATGTAATATACATTAGGCCCTGTATTTAGTTGAGCCGTATTTTACGAAATTTGCGAGAGGAGGAGCGTGGGGACGATCTTGGCGCAAGATTTTGTATACGGCGGGCCAGGCGAGAGAATTTTGAAGTTCATCGCATCAATTTTACTTTGTGGAAATTGACATTCACGTGAAAGTGAGCAATGTTAATAGCCTTTGCCAAATGAGACGCTTGGATATTTCTATGGCTTGTTGAATAATATATAAAGTTCATTAGAATCTTATAACCGATTATGTATTACAGAAAATTTAATTTGATTTGCTTATCGATATATATATGATTATATATGTTCCTTGTTGTTGTGATTCAAGATGATTCGGTGATTCTTATTCATGCTTCATGTGGAATATACTCGATTTTGTTTACTTTATTTGAAATATTTAGATTTCCTTGTACTGGCATGTATCTACGTCGAATCTTTGTAAGGAATTTACAACGATTTATGCTATATGATTATATTTGTTTATTGTGATTTATTAGTGTAACCAGTATTATGTAATTGATTTTAAAGATTTGAGATTGCTTTTAGACTTGAACTGTCAGGCATAGAATGAGTTATTTGATTGCCACGTTATCTGTACTAATATGTGCTATCGATTGATGCAGCTTCCCTGGCGATTGCTTTTGCTGTGAGTGTCTTTTTGTTTGATTTATTGGTGTTGAACTATGAACATT
>NC_051404.1:8567902-8568354 GCF_015228065.2 Penaeus monodon | reverse complement strand
TTAGTATTAGTTCTTGATTTTTTTTTGCATGAGTTCTTCGGTCCCATTCAAATGAACATTTCTAAAGGAAATGAAAAAAAAAAATAGCCGCCACTAATCTAATTATCATATATATTGCCAACCATTAATTAAGGGTTGCACATCGTAGATCTCTGAATGAAAACCATTAATTAAGACTTTATGGTACTGATTCTAGCTAGCGTATCGTCTGAAATAATTAAGAAAGATTTTCACCTTTAGTTTCCAAAGCTAAATGATATTTAATTAAAGAAACTGAAAATAGATCGAAATATATATACAACCCGTATCTAGAAAGCAAGGCATTCCAGAGCCTAGATGCAATCAGCTGATTTGACCAGGTGTGAATTAAATGGTGACGTCACCTGGTAATAATTAGTCATTAGAGTAATGATACCGATGATAGTAATGATATTGATTATATGGTGCTGAGA
>NC_051404.1:8567385-8567777 GCF_015228065.2 Penaeus monodon | reverse complement strand
AAGAAAAAGGTAAGAAGCCATATTGAAAATGAGAAGCAATATACAATTTCCACCCATTACAGGCTTTCAAAAGGACGTAAAAGCTGCCTAGCATAAGAGGGTATACTTAAAAGATATCCATTATGTGCTTCCTTCCTTAAAGATGTTCCAAGATACTGTTGTTATCTGATCTTATCTTCTCCAAGCACAAAGGGCGTCACACCTCATTTTAAGATAATAAGTAAAGCTCGTAAGAAATTATGTAATTTCTGGCAGTAAGTAATTATTCCTTTTTCTCTACACTTCCCCTTTTATGGGTCTACGTGATGTATTGGGATGATTTCGTATATATTCATATATTCATGCATATATGTATGGGCCGTATGGGGTATCATTCTTCATAGATATTAATG
>NC_051404.1:8566611-8567086 GCF_015228065.2 Penaeus monodon | reverse complement strand
AACACACATCCCCAAGACCGAGTACGTTCTAAGCCAAGCGTACCTCCACCGAAAAAAAAGCACGAAGGGAAATGAAAGATAGTCAGACATACACACACATTAGCCGTCAGCAAGGTAGCACTGTCCCAAATAGGTTCTGCACCGATACTGATATGTAAAGGCATTAAGCGTTAAGTACAGGGCATCTATATACAGCCACCGTGCTCCATTTTCCGTCTTCAAGCAACAGGAGTGAAGTGGCAAGTTGAAATGCCATGGAGTAAATTGGGTGGTTCTCCTAAAACGCAGAGTGACTGATGGCCTTTCGTGTTTTGTTTTTTGAGAGAGGGGGGGAGAAGGAGGAGGAGGAACAGGAAGGGAAGAGGAAAGATCGGGAGGGAAAAGGAAGGGGGGGGAGAGAAGGAGGAAGGTGGGAAGGAATGAGAGGGGAGGGAAGTGAAGGGAAGGAAAGAAAGGAGAAGAGAGAGGGAGGTAA
>NC_051404.1:8566166-8566412 GCF_015228065.2 Penaeus monodon | reverse complement strand
GCAGACCCCAAGCACACTCCGAAAGCGTCCACAACACAGACCCCAACAGCGTGAACGCCTCCATCCAAAGTGCAAATAAATATCCGATAAACGACACACTAAATGTTCCGTCATGGCGTTCGACACACCGACCGACACGCTGCGGCCGCGATGATTTGCCGATAGCGGTCGACGCCGATGAAAAGAGACATAAATTGGCGCTGAGGATGTCTCTTAGAGAGGGAACTGGACACCTCTTATCCTTGG
>NC_051404.1:8565951-8566052 GCF_015228065.2 Penaeus monodon | reverse complement strand
TGGGGGGGCTGTTTTTGTTTTGTTTGGCTTTTTTCTAACGAAGAATGTCTTTTAGATAGATACCTAGACCTTTTTTTTATCCTCTAAATTTGTCTTAGCAG
>NC_051404.1:8565248-8565354 GCF_015228065.2 Penaeus monodon | reverse complement strand
ATGAGTATGGCATATTCATAAAAGATGTGTATATAGTTCAACGTCCCTGCGATCAGTTATGCACTGTATTCTCTAAATTGTTGTCGTCCATGGATGTAATCTTTCA
>NC_051404.1:8564843-8564988 GCF_015228065.2 Penaeus monodon | reverse complement strand
CTGCTTCCTAATTGATACGATAAGGAACCTAGGTGTGAGTCAGGTCCAGCTATCTCAACCAATTAAAGTATCAGAACAGGTCAATACATTCTATCTGAACATGTGTGGTCAGACAGTTACAAAACCGTGGTCTGGATGAAGATCG
>NC_051404.1:8563114-8563436 GCF_015228065.2 Penaeus monodon | reverse complement strand
AAGACAAACACAAACAAAAACGCACACAAAAGGAATCAAACACAACAAAAATACAATAAAGAAATACAATAAACGTGAACGAAGAAAAAAAAAGACGAACAATGGAGGAATCATGCGTCAAGAAACAGCCATTTTCTCGCTCCTGATTTACAGCTCCAGACGCTCCAGCTGATCGGCAACCTTGAACCTGCTTGTTCCTTATAATATACCGACTCTCCTACACCTCGGGATTTGTCCTTATCTCTCCCTTTCTCAGTCTACAAAACACTTTTTGGAAAATATGAGTATGCTTTCGGTATACATTTCCGTTCTCTCTACTCTT
>NC_051404.1:8561096-8562269 GCF_015228065.2 Penaeus monodon | reverse complement strand
TTCCGGCCTCCCTCCGCGCACCCCGGGGACGCCTCCCCCCACCCCCACGACCCGAGCGAAACCGCATCGCGTTATCAGCGACACCGCTTCGATGGCCGCCTTCACGTCACCACATAATGAAGACGGATGAAAAGAACTACACACGCCCGTGGTGTTCGCCCGCCCGAATCGCCGCTAAATGCAAATTCCAAGTCGATCTGCCGCTGCGATACCTTTCCAAGAGTCTCATAACTCGATCGGTTTTATCTTTCGGGTAAACGTTTTCGCAACGTTCCCTTATTCCATTTACATATCCTGTTTGCCGTAGAGACAGCAGTGTTCCTATATATATGTGCCCGCGATAAGGATCTAACCTGTGTAGAGACTAGGTGCGAACGCGTTGGTATGCGCGTTTGCTTACAAGAACGGTGTATTTTGCTTACAAAAACGGCGCTGTTTTCACTGTCTCGCGATGCAGTATAGGTGTAAGGCAGTAAATTTCGAAGGCTAGAAGGGTCATATCTCCCCCGAGGCGCGTTAACGGATGTCTTTGGTTAAAACACGTGAAGAGAGGGATATCAGCTGATATTTTCTGTGTGGCATATTCCTCAGTTACAGATTTTATGAATGGGAGAGCGTATGCTGTGATAATGAATGCGGGGGATTAAGATGAACAGCGTGAATAGTTAGTTCTTAACGTATAAAAAAAATGCCTTTGAATTGTTAGTTTCTTTGAGGAAGACTAGAGGAACGTTGCCTGGTTCATCAAGCTTAAGACAACGCGAACTGAAGAACAAGTTAAAATACCAACGTGTGTCTGTGGAAACCTGAAGCAGTTTAGTGTTCTTGGAAGAACAGGAGAGTCTCGGAATTAACATGCGACAAACTGGATTTGCTTAGAACATAAAACAAAACACAATCTAATGATAATAATAAAAACATTGTAAATAACACCAACCTTATAAAACGTTACAATGAAAGCAAAATAAAATGATATTTCCAAGAAAAAATGTGAAAAATCAAACAATGACATAGCAAATCATCCAAAATCTTATCACAGTAAAATATGATAATACTTTCTTGTAACCTAGTAAAACATAAGGGTGTGAAAAGGTAGTAATTTGCGGGTTAAACGATATACCCTTTTTAGAGGTACATAGGCAAGTAATTTTATGTCGACTTTTGAACACACTA
>NC_051404.1:8560343-8561034 GCF_015228065.2 Penaeus monodon | reverse complement strand
GTACATCAGTCTCAAAAAAAAAAGCTTTAACCCACGCAAAGAAATTATAAAGAAAACAAGAGAAACATTTTTACATTTTTAGTATGCCGTAGTCTGTCTGAAATAACTGAAGAACAGCCAACCTATAGCAGCTGGGCGGTCGTAGCGTATCATACAAGTGGTGTACTTATTTTTCGTCTGTAATTATGTGCCGAAATAGATGTTGGTCTACGTCACTCATTGTAATTACAATATTTGTTATAGCATTTCCTCTAGACGCGCCGGTGTTTGGCTATGCGCGGGGAAGTTTGGAGAAGGATATAGCGTCTTTTCATTTATGCTAATGATAGTCTGCGCATTCGTCCGTATAACGCCAACTGCGGATACACACGAACGCGGACGTGGCGATGTCCGTACGTGGTGATGTACATGTCAGAGGAAGTTCATTTTTGTTTTTCTTTTTAAAGCGATGGTTAGGGTGTTTAAAAAAAATAATACATATTATTGATTAGAGATAAGATTAAAAAACGAAAGAATGATGATAATAAGAAAAATTTATAATCCGAGAAAATGCATATATGTATATTTTTAGGAAGAAAACATTATCTAAACTTGGCGGTTTTATTAGTATCTTATACAATTATATCCCTTGTAAAGCAAAAACATCATTTAAAAATATGTTATCGGGTTAAAACGTAACTTTCACACAACC
>NC_051404.1:8560103-8560284 GCF_015228065.2 Penaeus monodon | reverse complement strand
AAGGGCACGAGAAAACGATGGTCACTTCATCATGACTGGTCAGAGCGCTATAACTTTTTCCCGTGTAATGGCGGGGCTTAATTACCCTGGAGTGTCGCTGCTTGACTTATGAGTTTGGAAAGTGTCGAGTAAGAAAAAAGAGTGAGAATGAAAACATATATTCGGATGTAGCTTATTTTTC
>NC_051404.1:8555681-8555960 GCF_015228065.2 Penaeus monodon | reverse complement strand
ATTACGTCAGCGAAAATGGAATCAAGCTCCCTCAAAATGACGGACAGTCATCACCACCAATCGAACTTGAAACAGATCTTTTTAGCCACAACGGTTATGCAATGTATATTGTCTCTCTCTAATTAATATTCTCTCCACGACTCCATCCTTCGAGTTGTCTATGCTGAACGGGCATGCGCAACAAAGCCTATTTAATTCGTAGAAGCTTAAATGCGTACGCGAGATACATGTCTGCATGGAACAGACAAGCGCACACTGACAAAATGCATGACCCTGCGT
>NC_051404.1:8555016-8555368 GCF_015228065.2 Penaeus monodon | reverse complement strand
ATCAGAAAAAGAAGACAAAAGAAGTAAAAAAGAATAAGAAAAAAAAGAAAGAGGCATACAGACAGAACAAGGATATACCCATCCCACTTAAGCGCAGACAAACAATGGCAACAAACCAACAACACCATTTTTTGCAACTCGCATGCACGTTGCAAGAGTGACCATTAGACGAGTCGACAGCAAACTCCGTAGCCTTAAGAGCGGAAAAGGGAGTGGCACTGCACATACCTTTTTACTCATGACGCATCTGATCCATAGCAAAAGAGAATTACGTGCAAATGACCCGTGCAAGAGCTGGGTGCAAATGCACGAGAGTCAACGTGCAATCTTCTCAGTGAGGTATGTGTTTCCT
>NC_051404.1:8554768-8554837 GCF_015228065.2 Penaeus monodon | reverse complement strand
TTGAGTTCGTTCGCGTGCCGGATGATGTTTGTGTGTGTTTTTTTAGGAAATGTACGAATTTAGAAATGG
>NC_051404.1:8553257-8554237 GCF_015228065.2 Penaeus monodon | reverse complement strand
ACACGAGAGCACGAACGCCATCCCGACACCCGAACATGACAAAACCACAAATAAAAAAATAAAAAAATCGCCGGGTTTCGACATTAGAAAAACCCTCATATTGAGATCCACGAACGACCCGTTACGGTATGCGGATTTCTACAACGCGGAGGAACGCCAAGTGTGATGGTGAGGATTACATATATGAACCACAGGACTTGGAGGCAGAAAATATACCATGTTTAGAAACGAAGAGGTTGGTTCTTGATTCAAAATGAGGAGTAATGAGGGTATGATTCGTGTTTAAGGATATGAGGACGTAGCGTGTTATGATAGATACTTTTTTTTGATTGGGGGGGGGGGGGTGTATTGTAGAGAAAGATTAATGAAATATTGTTTTATCATCCTTGATGGACACGAAAAAAAGGAAAAAAATTCAAAAATCAAAGAGAAAAAGGGGAAAATACAAAAAAAAAAATGAAACCAACCGAAACAAAAAATCAAAACCGAATTTAAAAAAAAAACGATACCCTCAAACCTCAACCACAAACCAAAAAAAAAAAAATCACAAAACCCAAACAAAACACACAAAAACAAGGACAAAGAAAAAGAAAAAGAGAAAAAAAAATCCGCAAGCATTTCCTCCTCGCTTCCCTTAACGACGAAGGTCACGAGGCATGATTTGCAACAGCGCCATCTTGCCTTCGAGCTTTCCCGGGACTCCGCTGATGGGGAATTTAGTCACACATAAGTTATCTTTCCCTGATGGCTTTCTCCTTCGTCTGAGCTGGCTTTGAAGTGGCTTAGACAGAAGAGAAAGCTTTAAAAGGAACCGATACTCGTGGCTGAACACTACTACCTCAGCGGCCGGGGTGATGCTTATCAAATGCTTCGAGTCTTATCTGATAAGGGATGTTGCGTGGAGGCTCTTCGAGTGAGTGCGAGGTTCCTGAAGGCTGTGCCGCGATAGGGCGATAGATCTTGGCTGAGGTTCAGAAAGG
>NC_051404.1:8551983-8552057 GCF_015228065.2 Penaeus monodon | reverse complement strand
AAAGTAAACTATTTACTTCTCTGTTGGTTTTACTTCTGTACTTTCGTCTTTTGATATCGTATACATAGAAACCA
>NC_051404.1:8551805-8551917 GCF_015228065.2 Penaeus monodon | reverse complement strand
TTAATTCATTTAATGACCATAGTTTCCAGGTAATTTAAATATTCGATAAAAGTGATGTTAATCGGGTTAGAAAGAGGAGAAGGAAGATGAGTGAATAACAGTGGAATGGAAA
>NC_051404.1:8551017-8551138 GCF_015228065.2 Penaeus monodon | reverse complement strand
GTCAATGAACAAACAATGCAAAAGGCAAGAATTAATTACCCTTGCAACCACATCTGCCGTTAGCATCTCTGGCGCTGTCTAGATGATGCTCAGTGTGCAGGATGAGCCAATCTAACAGCTT
>NC_051404.1:8550554-8550623 GCF_015228065.2 Penaeus monodon | reverse complement strand
CACCACCACTTACACTTACACTTATACATATTCATAAAATCATACCTGCATATGCACACTTTCTCTTTT
>NC_051404.1:8550023-8550510 GCF_015228065.2 Penaeus monodon | reverse complement strand
GTCACCTCCTCCGCTCCCCCGCTCCCTCCCCACACACACAATAACATCCTCTCTCCTCCCCACACACTTTAACACACATCCACATTCACTTACACCTACACCCAACCCCTCTCCCTCTACACACACACACACAGGGGCACCTCAGTAGGCATTCCTCGAAGGGGAATTCTACACTCCCGGTACGATTCCTCGCCTTATTAGGAATTCTCGCCTGTTCCGTGTGGCAAGTCACCTTCTCCTGTGTCTTGGAAGAGGCACGTTCGCCACCTGACAACCATCTGCCAACCCAGGTGTGGAGATACGTACGGTTGCATCTTAAGGCATCTTCCGTTGACTGGGTTTAGATGGGGAGATGAAGAAGGCATGTGGGAAGGATGCTCCAAGTGAGGGAGATGAGAGGTGGGTGGGATGGCGAAAGGGTAGTGAGATGCTGCTGTTCTATGTATATCTTTATCTAAGTTCTTTGTTATATTTGTTGTATATCTGT
>NC_051404.1:8548529-8548685 GCF_015228065.2 Penaeus monodon | reverse complement strand
TCAGGGTGGATTGTTGAGACCGTAATGTATTCTGCAACCTACCTTTGTTTTCATGCAATATAATTTTATTTTCTGTGTGTGTGCAGGGGGGAAGGGTGATACTAAGGGTGCAGTGTATTTTCTCCCCTTATGAATTTATTTATCTAGATTTTTTTT
>NC_051404.1:8548292-8548492 GCF_015228065.2 Penaeus monodon | reverse complement strand
TTACTGGGAATGCATTGTATCCAGTACTTGTTCCCTGCCTTTCTCTCTGCTGAAGTTTTCATCATTCTTAATCTATTCTGTGTAGGTCACTGGGGATGGATTGGACTCTGAGCTTGTGTTGTGTTTATCATTAGTTTAGTTTACTATCTTCTGTTTTTTTTATTTCAAGAGGGAATCTAGGATATACGATAAACATAAGA
>NC_051404.1:8547753-8547995 GCF_015228065.2 Penaeus monodon | reverse complement strand
CACCCTCGCACACATGTTTGTGCTCCTTCTCATTCATAAAACTCTTCTTTTTATATCTATTCATTAAGCCGGAAAGATGTACTATACTTGAGCGTCCAAAGAACCACCTCTGTTCCCTTGCTATCCGCTCCCCCCCCCTCCACTCTCTCTTTACTCTAATAAATGAATCACAGATTAAATGTGTAAAGCGTAGAGGTCGATAAAAAGGGGAAAAGAGATAGGAAAGAATAAAAGAGATTTGA
>NC_051404.1:8547311-8547664 GCF_015228065.2 Penaeus monodon | reverse complement strand
CAGACAGACAGACAGACAGACAGACAGAGAAGGAAAGAACAGAGAATAGATTTTGCGATAGAAGAGGCAAAGGGACAGAAAGAAAAGACGAGATACAAGGAGAGAAAAAGAGAGAACGAAAGACAGACTGGCAAAAAAAGAGCCAGACAGATGATGATAAACAGCTAGAGGATGACAACAAAAAGAAGGAGAACCAAATAGACAGACGCAATTCGGGGGGGGGGGGGGATCTACAACACTCGATTGCATACATGGCTGTCGGTCAAGGCAAGAAAGTGTCAAGATATTTTGGTTGAACATTCACAATCCTCGTCTTTACGTTCACCACAACACACCAAGGAGGAAGAGAGAGG
>NC_051404.1:8546986-8547198 GCF_015228065.2 Penaeus monodon | reverse complement strand
AGTAAGAATTATAAAACGACAATAAAGGAAAGGAAATGGAAAAGGGGGGGGGGGTGAATCAAAGGATGTTCTCACGGGCGCGCAGTGACCTCCATCTCCTCATCAGGTTCTGTCAGAGGTAAAGGCATTGTCTACGAGGCTTTCGTCTTTACCCGGTGTGACATCTCGGGGATAAGTGACAGCCTCGTATGTAATCAGGGGATGATGGGGAC
>NC_051404.1:8546272-8546569 GCF_015228065.2 Penaeus monodon | reverse complement strand
ATACACCCATCATCGATATAACTCATAAATCTTCATATCACATAAACAATTACCAAGGACCCTTAACACATTAAATCACATTTCACTGGCTCTTCCCTTATGCAAAAGAATCATATTGCAATGCACGCCATGTATAGCCATGTTCCAAGTATGGCTTATCTTATTCATTCTCCTCAAACTTACTTAAAGCTAAAAGACATGATTTCATCTTAATTGCTCCTGTCACTCATTCCGAAAGCGATATCACATGTAGGTTGCAGACGTTGCATGCAATGAAGGCTTGAAAGAATGTACAGC
>NC_051404.1:8545948-8546082 GCF_015228065.2 Penaeus monodon | reverse complement strand
TCTCAAATTGTCAACATAATTTCTTGTTATATTATCGATATACGTGTTTCATTTCCTTGCATCCATTAAGCTTACAATGATGCATTTATGTTTTTAAAAAATCACCTTTAATCACCTGCTGAATCTTAGTCGCA
>NC_051404.1:8544583-8545120 GCF_015228065.2 Penaeus monodon | reverse complement strand
GTCCGGTGTCATGACGGAGTGAAATTTACAATGCTAATATAGAGGCCGCTATGAATTATGCAGCGGGCGTGCGTTCTCCTGGACTCGGCTTCACCTTATACACTACTGACCCTTGGCGCTCGTTCGTCCGTTCGTCCGTTCGTTCGTCCGTTCGTCCGTTCGTTCGTCAGTTCGTCCGTTCGTTCGTTCGTTCGTCCGTTCGTCCGTTCGTCAGTTCGTTCGTTCGTCCGTTCGTTCGTCCGTTCGTTCGTTCGTTCGTTCGTTCGTTCGGTCGTTCGTCCGTTCGTCCGTTCGTTCGTCCGTTCGTTCGTCCGTTCGTCAGTTCGGTCGTTCGTCAGTTCGTTCGTTCGTCCGTTCGTTCGTCAGTTCGTTCGTCCGTTCGTCTGTTCGTTCGTTCGTCCGTCCGTTCGTTCGTCCGTTCGGTCATCTGTTCGTTCGTCCGTTCCTTCGCTCGCTCGCTAACTTGCCCTGAAGCTACTTTTTAGTTTCATTGCGTTTGAGTTGTTGTTGTTTATATGAATTGGTATGTTTATTTTA
>NC_051404.1:8543562-8543646 GCF_015228065.2 Penaeus monodon | reverse complement strand
CCCTTCTTCTTGTATGTGGGGAAGGATCCTGAATCAACCAGACCCAGCCAACTGCATGATGTATGTAAGTCGAAACAGTGAAAA
>NC_051404.1:8538811-8539825 GCF_015228065.2 Penaeus monodon | reverse complement strand
GGACTTTTACACTACTAACACCCTGGATGGCTCATCTAAATGTATGTATCAGTATATTCAGTATATCTAACATTCCGCAATACATCCGTACTTTTTTTTCTCCGACTTTCAACCACGTCTGTGCCTCCCTAACTTCGTGTGCGAGTGAACCTATAAATCCAAGGCAGTATACTTAAAGCGTTGAACCTCCTTCGCGTTGCAAATGCATCACACAAACCTGCGTTGCACACACACATCATTGCAAACAGACATCTCCAACACACTACCAACTTATTAGACAACTGTTAAACAAAGGCTTTAACATTCCCGGCTCGATTTACATCCAAAATAAATAAACTTTTTATCTCTTTCTTGAGCTTGAGAGACACCACTACTTAACCCTTAGGTAGGCCATTATTTCCGTGTTGATTTATAGATACGAGAGCGTGTCTTACTTACAAGGGTGAGAGAGAGAGATCTTTTTATACGTCAAAGAGGTTATTAAATTCTTTAGGTTATGTGTTCTTTTTTCTCTTTTCTCTTTCTCTCTATTTTCTTCTATTTATTCTTCTCTCCTCTGGTTTAGTCCTTTTCATGTCTTTTTCTCTTTTGTTATTTGTTTCCCTTTTTATATCCTCTTTTTCTTCATGTTCTTTTTTTTTTCTTTTTTATTTGTCTTTCCTTTTCGTTCACTACTTCTCATATTTCATATTATCTTTATCTTATTTTTCTCTCTCTCTCTCTTGTTTTTTTTTCGTTTCTTTCTCCTTTTTTTAACTTTTTTATTTATTTTTTCCCTCCTCTTTTTTCCCATTTTCTTTTCTTTTCTCCTTGTTATTCCTTTTTTTAACACAAATGAATAAAGAAAACAGAATATACAAAAAAAGCAAATTGATTAAAGAATAGAACATTACTGAAAGTAAACGACAAAAAATATCATTAATTAGAGAAAAAAGAGAAACGAATCAAAGAAAAGCAAAGAATGAAATGAGAGAAAGAGAAAAAAAGGGAAGGAAATCGAGAGAACAAAAAACA
>NC_051404.1:8538027-8538278 GCF_015228065.2 Penaeus monodon | reverse complement strand
ATTTCAACTGGATCCAGATCATGAGAATACCCCGGCCAAAGCTCTAGAATCTCAATTCCCTTGTCTCCAAGATATTTTCCTTGAGCTGTGTGACAAGGTGCGCCATCTTGTTGGAAAAATACAACTGGCTTCGTCAAATTATCTCTCTAAGGTTGGGAGGAGGTGGCCGTGGAGGATATTTTGGTGCCAACCTGAATTCACTGTTTTGGGGGCAAAATAGTGATCGTACTCCCTTTGAGGAAAAGCAACCC
>NC_051404.1:8536987-8537957 GCF_015228065.2 Penaeus monodon | reverse complement strand
AGCGCGATGCAGGTCTTGTCATAGAGTTAGCCTTGTCTCCTGCCAGACGTACAGAAACAGCGAAACGGAGCTTAATCAAAGAAAATGACATTACCCCATTGTTAACAAATCTAATCTTTGTGTTTTCTGCAAAAGGCAAGCCTGTCCTTCACGTTTTTCTGTTACAAAAAAGGCTTCTTCGCTGCCTTCTCTGACGAAAGACCCATTGTCAGGAAACCGTCACTTAACGACTCGATCTGATTGCCTTTCCGGAGCAAGGTGAGAACTGCTGGCACTTCGGTTCTCTCCGGGGGATTTCGCACCAGGGTTCGATCATGGCACTCAGAGGACAGTCCCTGGCATCCAAGGGCCTTCTTCGTCAACATCGAACCTGTCTCTTTGAAGGTTTTAATGATCCTGTAGACAGTTCTTTCTTATGCGATGCCTTTAGCAACTATCTCCATGTAGTGCCAAACGACATTGGTGCAAATAATCGTTTGCCTCTTTTCTGCTAGGGTATCCATTTCTGAAATTAGAAATAGATCGCAGCGAAAACCAGGGCGACAAAACCTAGTGGAAATCTATTTCAAGTAGCTCATTACATTAGCTATGGCATCACTTACTGCTATGGTCACGCAGCTGCCTGCTCTCAAGCCCGGCATACTATTAACGAGCGTTAATCGCCTATTTATGTTTCTAAAATGCGGGAAGAGAATGAAGGGACAAAGATAATCAGAAAGAGACAAAGGGAAATAAACAGACACTAAACATCAAGACAAAAAAAAAAAATGCGTACAGAAGTAGCCACGACTGATGCCAAAGAGATTACAAAAAAAAAAAAAAAGCATCTCCCAATTACATATGATTTACTATCCCGAGGCTCAGTAAACCCCAGCGATACACTTTATAGCTGTGATGGACTCGATAAGCCACGCCAGGAAGAGGGGGGGGGGGGGGAAGCTGCCTTCAGGGGTTAATCTAAAGGACTCAA
>NC_051404.1:8535864-8536947 GCF_015228065.2 Penaeus monodon | reverse complement strand
AGATAAGGGAGAAGAAGGGTAGTCATTTTTTCTATTGCTTTCTTTCCATTTTCTGATTTTCACTATTTTTTTTTTCGAGGGTGGCGAAGGGAAGAAGAAGATAAATAATCTGAAAGGAAAATCAAGAACCAAAGAAAAAAAAATGCGAGTTACGAAAATGGGAGGAAATCTAAGTGATGAAGATAGGAAGGGGGGTGAAAGATGAAGAGGGAGGGATGGAGAAAAAATGATAAAGAGGGAGAGGGGGGTGGAAGATGAAGAAAGGGGGGGATGAAGAGAGAAAGATGAAGAAGAAATGATAAAGAGAGAAAGGGAGGGGAAAAAAGATGAAGAGGGATAGAGTGAGGGAAGGATGAAGAGGGAAATGGAGGAGGGAGAAAGAATGAAGAGAGAAAGATGGAGATAAAAGGGTGAAGAGGAAGTGAAAGATGAACAGGAAAAGGGGGAGTGAAAGGATGAAGAGGGAAAGAGAGAAAGAAAGATGAAGAGGGAAAGAGAGAAAGAAAGATGAAGAGGAGAACGGGGAGGAGGTGAAAGGATGAAGAAGGAAAGAAGGAAGAAAGGGTAAATAGAGAAATATGCAGAAAAAAGGTGAAGAGGGAAAAGGAGGGAGGAAGAATTGATGAAGATGGAAAAGGAGGAAAAGTGAAAGAATGAGAAGAAAAGACGAAGAGAGAAAGAAGGAAACAGAGACGATATAGAAAGGGGGAAGATAAAGAAGGAAGGAATGGATGAGTAGAAGAAAATCGAAGAGAATGGGGAGGAAGAAAATTGATAAACATAGTGGATGAAGGAAGAGAGGATAAAGCGGGAAGAAGGAGGTGAGAGAAGAGATAGAAAAGAAGAATGAAAGGAATAGGGAGAAGAGAGAGAAGGGAAGTAGAAGAAAAAAAAGAAAAGGATGAGGATAGAGGTGTAGAAGAAAGAAAAAGGTGAAAAAGGAATGTTGATAACGAAGGAAGAGGAGGAGAGAACGAAACAAGATACTGAAACATGTACATTAGAAGGAACAGAGAAAGGAAAACGAAGGAACGAAATAGTGAAATAGTGAAAATGCTCAGATATAACGAACTAAACGAAACA
>NC_051404.1:8535389-8535818 GCF_015228065.2 Penaeus monodon | reverse complement strand
CCTCCAGGGCATCCTGAAGCCTCAGTCACCTAACGCCTCAGGAGATGGGGACGCCCTTCACAGCCTGATGGGGGGGGGAGGTTCACGTGAAGGGGTGAGGGAATCGAGGAGATAAAGTGCTTGAGGGATGGAGGGGGAGATGAGGAGATGAGGGAGAAATGGGGAGGAGGAGGGGGATGGGGGGTGAGTGAGGGAGAAGGAAGGGGGACGGGGGTTTGAGTGAGGGAGGAGGAGGGAGATGGGGGGTGAGTGAGGGAGGAGGAGGGAGATGGGGAGTGAGTGAGGGAGGAGGAGGGAGATGGGGGGTGAGTGAGAGAAGAGGAGGGAGAAGGGGGGTTGATGGGGAATGGGGAGGAGGAGGGAGATGGGGGGGGAGTGAGGGAGGAGGAGGGAGATGGGGGGTGAGTGAGGGAGGAGGAGGGAGATGTG
>NC_051404.1:8533629-8534217 GCF_015228065.2 Penaeus monodon | reverse complement strand
TAAAAATCAAAACAAGCCGGCATCCTCTGTCGGCGACGCGAGATGAGGCCAATCATTGCGCTCGTATAAAAGCGATATAAAGTGCGCTTATGACGCCGCTAAGCAGACAAGGAGAGGGGGAGAGGGGAAAGGGGGAGGGGGGGGAGGGGACGAGGGAGATGAAGGAGATGAGGGGGCGCGGCAGGGGGTAGGGAGGGGAGGGGGGGGTCATTGAGGAGGGGGGGGAGGGAGGTTGGATAAGAGATTACGCAGCCGTGAAACCGATATTATAATGTGATATTACGCGCCGATTTGATAGGACTTCTTAGGAGGTAATGAGGTTCCTTGGACGAGACCTTAAGAAAAATGTCACACAGAAATGTCCCTCGGGGTTCTAAGTGGTTCGGAACCGAGGGTCTTCGAACCAGATGGCGAAGCCGTAAATCGGTTAGTTTTTTTTTCCCCCTTTTTTTGTTTTATCTCTTCATTATTTTTATCATCGTCATGGAACGTCGTCTCGTCAGGTGCTTTGGCGTAAGGAAGCGCCGTTTTTTTTTTTATTTTTTAGTCTGCTCCTTTTTTTGAGTATTTGGGATGGAGTTGTATATA
>NC_051404.1:8531612-8532535 GCF_015228065.2 Penaeus monodon | reverse complement strand
GAAATTCACTCTTTGATTTTTTTTTTAGGATGACAGCAAAGTAGCGAACATAATATAATCGTATTTACTCCTCTTTAAATCAACCAAATATATTACGAAGACAGAAAATCCTTCAGAATTCCTTGAGACAGAAATCTTTCCTTAAAAAAAGAAAAAAAAAATCAGACGCAACATACAACGAAGACATCACACATCCATCAGAGGAGAAATTAACCCAAACATCTATCCTCTTCTTACCTCCCCCCTCCCCTTTTATCTCCAAAGGATAAAAACATCACCCCCTTTTTCTTATCTCTATAACCCTTTTGTTCCTACCTTATCTCTGTAATTCTTTGTTTTACAGGCTGTCGACGGAGGCTGTTCCAAAGAGGTATCGATGCCTCATTTAACGATATCGCCACATCGCTCCTCCCCTCGACCTAGTAAGGAGAGGCACAGTACTTATCATAATGACTGTTGATGTGAGCTGACCGTGTTCCAGTGGCTGGTTGATGCTCTTCTGTAGTATAAGGGCAGGAGATAAGGACGATTTTTACGTGATGTAAGGATAGGAAAAAGAGGTGGAGGAAAAATAAAAGATTGAAAAATGGGAAAGAGGGGGGAAAAAAATATGGATGAGAAAAGATGTTATATATGTTGAAATAAAAATAAAAGGTGAAGAGGTGAAAAGAAATAAAGATTGATGAGAAAGATATGGATGTTTGTTGGCAAGGTCATGGCTGTTTCGGATTATGGAAGTGTGAGAGAGGCGTAAATGAGAAGTAAATAGGGGGGGGGGGTTGCTTTGGAGAAAAAAGGACCAGAAAAAAAATGTTACGAGCATTTATTTTCTTTATATGAATGTTAGCTTTTTATGTAATATGTATATGCGTCACTTGGCGTCCACAGTGAATACACAGACATCCCTATTACTTCTGCATCAA
>NC_051404.1:8530998-8531428 GCF_015228065.2 Penaeus monodon | reverse complement strand
AGCGGAAGATAAACCGAAGCTCCTCATGCCTCTGACGCCATGAAATTCTCCCTACGTGTAACAGACACCCCCCCCCCCCCCTCTTCTAAAAGAGACAACGCCAACAGAGAAATATCTTTGGGAAACAGAGGAGCGGCCATAAATCAAGGAAAATGAGGCAGTCTAATAGGCCGAGCTCCTATTGGCCGACGCCGCAGGAAGCTCTAGATTGTCGACTCTGATTGGCTGGTGATGAATCGACTCCTTCCGTAATTTACATACACTTTGACACGTGATTCGGGGAGATTACCTCGTCATAGGACCTCGGGAGAAGATGATCTAGATACATTAAGGAGAGTTATGGTCATGCCCGGCAGCTGTTTTAGTGGTTGGGAGAGGGGGGGGGGTAGATGAAAAGGGTGCTTATCTAAACTTATTCCTAATTTTCATG
>NC_051404.1:8530539-8530869 GCF_015228065.2 Penaeus monodon | reverse complement strand
TTTTTTTTTTCTTTGGGGGGGTGGGGGCTGGGGATCGTAGTTTCCTATTCTGAAATTCTGAAATTCTGAAATATCATCAAGTTACGAAAGAAATTTGTCGCATGGAATATATCAAACGGAATTAAAGGGTTTTATTTTATTTTTGGAAATATACCTCAGGTCTAAATCCAGATCCCATTTTGGTAATGGTTTCTCAACGCGTGGTTTTCGACACTATATAATTACATGTATAATTACAATGTCGTCATTACTCACTCTGGTCAGAGACATTAACCAAATCAGGGTTTACAGTAGACAGAAGTGTAGGATACATATATTACATACATGTTA
>NC_051404.1:8529689-8530334 GCF_015228065.2 Penaeus monodon | reverse complement strand
ACGCATATGTTATGAATATGTAAAGAATCAATAATGATTCTTGCTAATGCTGATTGTACTCGTTAAAGTTATCGTTATCCTGATCACTTCCGTTGCAGTGATTTGCTTATTATGAGTATTGTCAACGTCATTATTTTTCATTATAAATGCAATTACTTACACAACGAGCCTGCACCTGTTAGCAGTTACGTAATCATAGACAACTGAACTTCAATATTCTTAAGTCAGATTTCAGTCAAAATTAAACCAAAAAAAAAAAAATCTTTTCTTTTTTTCTTTTTTTATTGGACATCATCACACTCATGGTGAATATTCATGATCTCCTTTCAGTATTTAGAAGCAGAGACCAGGCCTCTCTGGCAGCTAGAGAACTCCTAAATGCACTTATTCTTTCGTGATGGGTTATATTATGTTAATTATAATCATACAGATATGCAATATTATGTTAACGGTTCAGATTAATCAGCTCTAGGTTTAATCAGTTCACCGGTACCGAGGCTGCAGGGGTCCATAACAAATTCCGCTTAGGGGCGCGTGAAGGTAGGGCCGGTCCTGGCTGATGGGGGCGTCCCGAAGCGTTAATATGTACGTCTATCGCACGGATGAAAGGAACGAGGGCGTTAACTATAGACTGACACACTCTGG
>NC_051404.1:8528943-8529458 GCF_015228065.2 Penaeus monodon | reverse complement strand
GACACCACAAAATGTTTAAAAAGTTAAAAATAATAGAAACTAGGAATAATATGTACTGAAAAAGATGAAACTGGTCCATATGTACATTCTGCATTTATTGTTCATTCGTTCACAGCTTTTGTAATTAAGATTAACTTTGTCTTTAGAAGGCCCTTGTGTTTAGAAATAGCTCAGTCTGGAAGCCTTGAACTGAAGCAATCTTCCCCCTTGTAAAGTACCCAAGTAAATACTTAACGAGGTGATTAGAAACGTAGAGAGAGGTACCTAAACAAGGAATTTTCCTTTCCAAAATGGCGTATTACGAAACACGTGACGATACAGAGAAACAACACAGGAAGACATTCTCCCAGGCTGTTTAGGTGGGATGACGATGTTAGTGGAAATGAGTTGAATAGAAAGAAGAAAAGGTCGAGAATCGAGAAATGAAGAATCGCAATCCTTTCATCTTTCTTATCCCAGATTCATTTTTATCTTCACTCTCTTCCTCGATCGAAGCGAAAAGCAAGACGTTTGCA
>NC_051404.1:8528196-8528489 GCF_015228065.2 Penaeus monodon | reverse complement strand
CTTACATAGCAAGTAAAGGGCATGAAGACTAACAGTCTGGAACGCCCCGCGGTAACCCCGGCCATGTTCAGTGAGGCAGAGAGACGTCATGAAAAATAAATAAATAACAATGATATTAGAAACCACGTAAACCTAGAATTTTTCGAAGGACTGGCGTAAGTAGAGCAAAGACAAACATTAGTCTAATATTGATTTCATACCAACAGTTTTTGTTTATTTTTATTGGTGCATCTCACTTAAGGTAGCTGATTTACAAAACGGCAGAAAAAAAAACATATATTTAAACTATGTAA
>NC_051404.1:8526659-8527447 GCF_015228065.2 Penaeus monodon | reverse complement strand
AGCCATTATGATTAAGAACACTGATTCCACATGATTTATATTCTTTTGAAGCTGACATATGGGTGAAAATCAACCAGGTTACCTGAAATATCACAGACAAAAAAGTGAAGGAATGTCATACGACATATATTTTTAAACACGTTCATACCTCGTCCTTAAAAATATATACCAACATTACAGTGTCATATTTTAAGAAACAATTTCCTCTAAGAAATAATAAATGAATAGAAATTTGAAGAAAAACACGAGAAACTAAAAGGTCATAGATGGAAAATTGAGAGTGAGGGCAGTTAAGCTGGCTGTCACATAACACAATGCGCATGCGTGGGTGGTCGCCTCACAGTCAGGGTGAAGGGTGAAGGAGGGGAAAGGGCGAAGGGGGAGAGAAAAGGACGAGGAGGAGAAGGAGAAGGAGAGAAGGAAAGGAGGATAAGAAGGATTTTTCCCTTCTATCTCTCTCTTAAATCATTCCTTCAACCATTGTTGTCAAGGCATGTGGGGTTTTATTGGTAATGGAATCGGTTTCGCGTTTTCTTTACTTCGTTTTCTCTTTTTTGTGTGTGGTTTTTAGGGGGGGGGGTCTTCTATTCCGTTCTCTCTCACTCTCTTTTACTCTATTTTCGTTCGTTTTCCTCCTCTTTTGCATTCTTTTTTATTATTGTTTTGATTTTTTTTTCGTTTTTTTTTCTGTTCTTTTACTTCACACCGTTTACTATTTATTGATTTTTTCCCTTTATTTCTTTTTCTGCTTTCCATGTAAAGTTATTCATCTTATCTCTCTCTCTGTC
>NC_051404.1:8526034-8526230 GCF_015228065.2 Penaeus monodon | reverse complement strand
TCACCACCCCTCTATCTTAGGGCGGAAGCTCAGACTAACCCAGTGACTTACGAAGCATGAATCGGCTTCGCGACTGAAACCCCCGAAGAAGACATTGATCTGCAAAGTCACTGTCTGACACGTGATTTATGCTTCGACCTCAAGACACGAGGGGAATGATCGTCTTCAATTTGTTCTCTGTTTGATATATCATAAG
>NC_051404.1:8525207-8525915 GCF_015228065.2 Penaeus monodon | reverse complement strand
TCCTCGTATTAATCTGTTGAATATATATGTTTAAACCATGTGATGATTATTTTACAAATATATTTTCTCTGTCTCAATGGTAGTTATAAGTATGTCGATTATTATGAAGTTACCGATACAACTAATAATGATTATAGCAATGTAATTACAGAAATAATTACAGTAATAGTAACTGTAGTAATAATAGCAAAAATAATTAAATAGATAAGAACAGTAACAAGAGAAATGTGAATAATCGCAATGAAAAGGAGAAATGAATATCAACATGATATCATGAATCTAAACCAAAACATAAGGAGAACAGTGAGAGTCCAGAGAAAGTGAATAAAATAAAGAATAAAAAGTAGATGAAAGAAACGCGACAAGAAGGGAGAGAACCAGCGTGTGTCTCCGTGCGTGTGGGGCCGTTTGAAGTTTACACGGGTCGTTGGTTGCATGCAAAACAGGATCCTCAGTGGCAACCGCTTCCTGCAGCTTACTCCAGTTGCATCTGCAAGCAGGCAGATGCATGCACTGCGAGCAATGACAAAAGACATGGACAAATAAAGAGGCTTCTCGTTAAGGTTTTCAGTATGTGGCTCGCTGCTGGGGGTCAAGCTGACATCCTGAGGGTCAGGTCATGCAATCATGCACTGGCATACATACTTATATGATTACACACGCAAAATATACGTAGTGCCATACGTATCTTCAATGTGTGTCTGTGCG
>NC_051404.1:8523394-8524503 GCF_015228065.2 Penaeus monodon | reverse complement strand
AACCTTCGCAAGAGGCAAGAGAAAGAGATCGTGTGATCATCAAAGGCATTATTTGTTTCGATTTAAATTCAAAGTCATGATGCTTTACCTCAACAAAGCCCACGAACTATGTATCTGGATTAACCGCATCTATAATACAGGTCTTGCTTTCGTTATGCCATGCTTTAACATAAGTCTTTCGTACGTGCAAAAAATACTTCACGAGACCTTGGAAGATCCCACGAAACCGACTGTATTTATCACTGACTAATTAATTGAGAGATATTGCATTATCCATGATGCAATATATTTCTCTGTTTGCGTGTGTGTGAATTAAAAATTGTCATGTAATATATATTCATGCACGTCACTTCGTTTCAAACTCTGCAAAGGGATTATGTATATACAAATATATGTATAAGTAGAGAGATCAATCAGATGCCCTCTTATGTGTCAAAATCAAAAACAGATATCAATGTGAATCCTAGTCTATCCACCTCTCTATCCAGATGCGGGGAATACCTCAAGTAGTCCGATAGAATTGTCCACCAATCATTAGATCACAAAGCCAAAAGTACCGGTACCAGAAACATCGAGATAAACGGCTTCAAAACTTCCGACGGTTCTTTTGATGCTACTGGACTTCAAAATAATGGCGACATCTTTAGCGAAAGTAAATGGTTCAGGCGGTCATTGCTAACCAGAACAGTTAACAGTACCGCTTTTGCTTTTGCCACCAACACCACGGGAGGTAGGGAAGACTGGGGCAAGTCGGCAACAGGGGTGAGTTGACACACGAAATAGTATCAAGTAACCGATCTATATTTATAGGACTAATACCATTCGATCACCAAGGTCTTCTTCAGTGAGCAACAAGCTGCCATGCTAAAGGAGGGTAGAGTATATTTTCTCTTTGTTATATTTTTCTTCTCACGTATCTGGCTTGAGAGTAGGGTTTTTCAATTTAGTTATTTTAATGATTATTGAAAGCGATATCTAGAAAGTGTGGCATGGATGAAGCAAGTTGGTGTGGGTGCCAGATATTACGCAATGATGTTGGTCATTTTATTTTCATACTTTTTGTTCTTGATAACTGTTTTCATTATCTATTTTTTATCTCGTTTTAAGCT
>NC_051404.1:8522422-8522916 GCF_015228065.2 Penaeus monodon | reverse complement strand
GTATTTTCACGAATAAATGACCTCGAATGATGATTTTGGTAAATTACTATAACACATTCTTTACTTAAATGTAGATTTTCCTCTATTTCCCTGCAATACTTATTTCCCTAAAAGGTATCTTTCCATGTTTTACTGAAAGTGAATAGATTTATATATATACATATTTTTTTTGTAAGTTTTATATGAGAGCACATATAATTTGCCAATAATTTTTAATTAGCCAGTTTACCGAGTCCTGGTTATCAATATACCCTTGATATCTGGCATGCAGGCACTGTTAATTTTGTTATACTTGTTATATGAAAAAATATCCGGAAATGAAGAAGAATGATAATTATCACGTATTTTTCGGAAATGAAAAGGAATGTTAATTAACATCAAGGTATTATGTTGGCGAAACACATTTTCATCCATCAACGAAATTGCAAAATGTATGTCAACTAACTCCGTAGGTTTGAAGCCGTTACCTTAACTGTTGCGGTTGAGAGTACTTC
>NC_051404.1:8521839-8522076 GCF_015228065.2 Penaeus monodon | reverse complement strand
CATAACAGTACTGTTGGGTAAAATATAATGAGGGGCAGCTAATTAAAAAAATAATTGCGATACATACCAGCCACTCTGCTACTGTGTTGCAATAAGTGTTCATCTGCGTCTAGCTTCCTATCCAGGTCATTAAGAGTAGCGCTCTAATGAAGATAATGATCAGAATCCCTATGAAGCTTGAAGTGGTATTGATAATAACGACAGGACTAATAGGATTATCTGTAATGGTGTATATGG
>NC_051404.1:8520130-8520467 GCF_015228065.2 Penaeus monodon | reverse complement strand
ATAGACAAATCCTAATAGCGCATACAGTGAAAGCAATAATGCCAAGCATCTCCTGTTCCCACGATGTCTTCAAGAAGTCTCCAGCAGATGACAAAACCACTTTCTCATTCCTTCAAGACTCACCTCCTGAGTTACATTATAACGTAGTCACCCCGAGTCCTTTTTATCAATCAAGACGAGTTTTTAATCAGTTGATTTAATTAAGATTTGGCTTCTGAATCGGGTCATAGCAGAGAGAAAATGTGTGTTAGGCGATTTTATGGGACTCTAGACATTTTTTTTTAATTTTAGATCTGGTGTGTGTGTTTCTATCTCTTTATATCAATATATCTGTTTG
>NC_051404.1:8515950-8516292 GCF_015228065.2 Penaeus monodon | reverse complement strand
AAGACTGTTTAACATAATGACTGAAAATGTAAACAAACCTTGCAAGAGTCGTTTAAGTATACTTTTTGGTTCTTATGTAGATATTTTATGTAAATGATTACGACCGTGGGAAGATGAGAAAGTAAATTAGTATGTGAAACTCATAATGTGGAGACAAATGACTGTCTAATTGCCAGATATTACGAGTGAGTAATTGGGGATGTGAATGAGTGCGTAGTAAAATCTGTGAATGAATTATACGTTGATGGAAAATGTCTATGTTAAGCTAGAAAGGGAAAGAGAGAGATAGATAGATGGGTGGATAAGAGGAGTGAATGTAGATTAATGAAGGTAGATAAAGAG
>NC_051404.1:8515541-8515844 GCF_015228065.2 Penaeus monodon | reverse complement strand
GACAGTCGTCACATACTGATTATTCTCCGTTTTCTTTACAGTTTCCCATTTTCTCAATAAATCAGCAGTCGCTCGAAGCTCTTGCTTTTAACATTTCTCTATCTAACATCATTTCTTTCTCGTTTAAGAAGTAATAGTCATGATGTTAACAATCCCCTGCCCATTTTAGGATGAAAAGTGAATGCGTTCCGATTTTAAATAACACGGAGATTCCGACACGTTTCCAAGTTATCTTTTACATTCAGGTCCCAATGAGAGACGATCGAACTCCGTGTGAAAGGATATGTTTATGTGCCTTTGGAG
>NC_051404.1:8513048-8513481 GCF_015228065.2 Penaeus monodon | reverse complement strand
CATTACTATGATCTTGATATTTTGAATGTAAAATTTAAGCATAGGAAAAAGGGTAATCCAAGAAAAGAATAATAAAATTTGCATATTTTATTAGCATTAATACTTATTACGTAAAAAAAGGAAACAAAATACACAGATTATCTACACCTAGATAAATATAAACCAATCATGAACATAACACTACATCTGTCAATGATTAAAACTCTTTAATCTCTGTAACATGAACAGGACAGCAACTTGGAAGGTCACATTAATATGGCACTTAATTCATCAGACTAGTATCGTTTATGTGCTGGTCAGTTTCCCTTTGTTATTCGTACAACATCTGACTCATCACAATGTTTACACTTTCGAGCTGATCGGTCAAAGAGACACTTAGGATTTCTCTTAAAATGACGAAGATAATCAACACAACTGACTAGGTAACAACAAA
>NC_051404.1:8511287-8513015 GCF_015228065.2 Penaeus monodon | reverse complement strand
TCTGTAAGAGCGTTTTGTTTCCGTAGAAAAACAATCGCCAAACACTATTCTATCCACACGAGAGTAAAGTCAACCATTCAGTGTGTTTCTAGTTGCACATTTCGTGTGTGAAAGTCTGCGGGTGAATTTTGTCCGGCGCGAGGATCACTTCTAAAGGGTCCCCTTCGCAGAAGGTCTGGATGTCGTGGAAGACGTCGAGGTTGTCCTCGAGCAGCACCGAGTCGTCAGAGAGCAGCTCCTCCAGGTCGCTCCCGCTGCTCACCGAGCCTCGAAGATCCAAAGAGGAGCCGGAAGAAGACGACATGAGGCCACAGCTGGGGCGATAATCCATCACGTGCGGCATGCACTGCTGGGCGAAGTAGGACATGGAAGTCCCGTGCTGCAGGACGGAGATGTCCCCGGCCGACGGCGTCGCCACCTGCATGGAGTGCTGGAGGGAGTCGTGGATGGACTGGTGTATCGTCGTCTGGAGGGAGAGCAGGTTGGCCTCGCCGTCGTCCTCCAGCACCTCTGATAGGGCCCGGATGTAACCGACTGCCATGCGCAGCGTCGTGATTTTGGTCATGGACGAGGAACTGGTGTGGATTTCCAACGCCGGGAGGACCTTGCGGAGGGATTCGAACGCGTTGTTGATTTCCTTCATGCGGTGGCGTTCGCGTGCGTTGGCGGTCTTCCTCCGGTACTTCGACAACGGCGCTGGCCGTGACTTCGACCTCGCGGGCCGTGGTTTGGGAACCTCCTGACGACTCTTCTCTTGCTGTAGTCTCTTGATGATGGTCCGCGGACGAAGGCCATACTTCTCCTTTGCATTGCCCGCTTTCTTGCCTTCGACGCTGCCGTTTCCACCAATCTTTCCTTCCTGACGGTGCTCCTCCATTTTGGACGAGATGATATCAATCATGTCATGAGAGGGATGTGTGATCACTACTTCGTCTGCATTGAAATTTCTATGAATCTTGCGCACGAAGTTTCAGTACGGTTTTACTTCGTCCAAAAGAAAAACACAACACGATTGAATAGCAGTCATGGAAAATAGCCTCTTTTCATAACCGGATTAAAGGAAGGAAGAACAGAATAGTCTCGGATAAGCAGTAGCCTTCCGTGAAGACACAGCGGCGGCGACTCTTTCCCCGCCACAGATGTTCGACTTACTACCAAATATGGAATATTACCAAATGTGTACAGGCGATAAACGTACGGAAACGTTCTTGATGGGAAAATATATATTCATTAGCCCTTCTTTTCCAAAGGCACGTTCAACTAATGATGACGATTCAGTGACGGCTAAATATCTCTATTGATCCCGGCAACGCTTGCACTTGAGGAGCGAGACCTCTGTCGGACAAGTGAGCAACGAAGGCACCTCCTGCTTCGCCACAGCCGTCTGCCCTCGGTGGAAGTGCGAGCTTAACTGAGAGCGAATTCTGCCGTTGCCTCGGCGATCGCCCTAACCATGCCCAAAGTGATGACGTCACAAATTGGCAAGTTAAAACTTTAACGGGGGAAAAAAAAATATCGCCATTTTTCTTGCCACCTCGACCGTTTATTAAGAGAAGAAATGGAGAAATAATTAGTACAAATTGTTGATCAGATGAATGTTGAGAGATGATATGTGACGTCGCTTTATATGGGCATCGGTATGAAAGTTTCGCGAGCGCCTTAGCCCGCGGAAGAGTTCAACCTCAGTCAGGTGCAGCTCGCGGGTTAGAAAGGATGCTGCTAAGCGCT
>NC_051404.1:8509739-8510277 GCF_015228065.2 Penaeus monodon | reverse complement strand
TTCACAGAAAATGAATACTGGGCGACAGACAGTGTTGCCAGTTAGGGTATTCTGGAATTCATTTTTGGTGTCTTTTACTACACTTTATGGGCGCATTTGTTATTCAAATTTAACGTTTATGGGTATTTGGGTTTTTACTTCTATTTTTGCTGAATGGAGGGCGAGAGACCATTAGCATTTCGAGCGTAATTTCCCACTCAACTTTTTTTTCTCTACCGTCATGAGCCACTAACGATCAGATTTCCGTGAATTTCATATTTTCCATATTACATACCCAAGGTATGATCGTTGGCCATTATGCATTAATTAAATTTGAGTAGATGTGATGAATGTATATGAATATGATTATTCTAATGGACATGCATATAACGGTTATGATCCTATGTGTACGAGAATTATTTTCATTGTTATGGCTATTACCGTATCGTTATTACCATTATTATTGCTGGTAATGTTATTCGCTTTGCAATTATTGTTGTTGTCATTTTTTGTAGCAATTAGTATCAACCGTATGATTTTCGTGATTGGTTCTTGTTGC
>NC_051404.1:8509003-8509238 GCF_015228065.2 Penaeus monodon | reverse complement strand
TCCTATCAGCCAAAACCAGAATCAACATAAATTGCCTAGCATTATCCCCCCCCCCCCTCCGCACAACAAGAGAAACGCACCTTGTTTTTATCATTACAAAACCCCCGGACGTTCCGCCCAGCCCAGACACGGGGCTTCTCGCCTGCTCGACGCCGCCGCTACGCTGGGACTGTGGGCAAAAAAGGTGTTTGTCGTTTTCCAAAGTGTCACTGTTAATGTGTTCTGTTTTACGGAG
>NC_051404.1:8508140-8508677 GCF_015228065.2 Penaeus monodon | reverse complement strand
CCCTTGCAAACAATTGAAATATAGCACACTTTTATTTTTTTTTTATGTATTTTCAATGAGTTAAGCATAACTTCGCTAAAACACTAAAAAATCCAGTTTTGCTCATTATTACCAAACACAAAACGTGAGAGAAAGGATACAAATAAATACACAAGAGAGAGAAATTCATAAATACAAAAATCTTATCACAAACAACATAACAGTTATAATGTTGCTCACGTAACCACCACACCGCCAACGAAAGATCTCAGAAGATTATAACCCTTATCATAACTTACGTCTTCATCTATTTTCCTCATAACTTCATGAGACGATCAAACGCACGGGACGAGTTTTAAAGGCAAGTCCTGGATAATTAACAGCAGAGATAAATAGTAATTAAAATAACACCACGTAAAATGTTCAACTTGAAAATGAACATGGTCTGTATCTCATAACGGAGCGTGGATATTGTTATAAACTTTCTTTTTTAATATCGATGTGGAAGTCGATTCTAAATTATCATTTTCTTTGATATTTTTTTCTGTTTTTTGGTTT
>NC_051404.1:8507982-8508071 GCF_015228065.2 Penaeus monodon | reverse complement strand
CTGAATCAAAGAAAACGATGCTTTAGCTTAATCAATTCATTTACTAAACATTTACATATAAATTGATATAAAAGAATTACCTCCATGTC
>NC_051404.1:8507599-8507943 GCF_015228065.2 Penaeus monodon | reverse complement strand
ACAAAATATGATAAAAACACAACACTTACGATTATCAAACTTTCAAAGTCTGACCAGCAAATTGTGATGAAAATAGCGAGCGAAATTAATATAAATACTTTGTAGTACATTTATACGCATGAATGAGTATTGGGATTTCTTGGCTAATCTGATAAAATGCAAAATAGCTGAGAATATGGTTTTCATCAGTAGTTTTATCCTACTTGAGATCAAAATGATTTTTTTTTTTATGAGGTGAGGAGAGAAAGTACGAAAGTGAGAAAGGGCGAAGCAAAAGATAATTATGAAAAAGAAAATAGTGAAGAGGGGAGAGGGCAAGAGACACGAAGATGGAAAAGAGAAGG
>NC_051404.1:8506635-8507267 GCF_015228065.2 Penaeus monodon | reverse complement strand
AGAAGAAAAACAGAAAGAGCAGATTCAAGATTCAAGAACGCTCCATGTCCCACAGTCACAGCAAGCAAAAAGAATAAACAAACAACATAATCAAAAAAAATCGAAGACGGCCATCATCCCCGACTCCAGTCAACATTACATCAGTGCGAGATCCCCCGAAAGCTTAAAAGATGACCCACAACTAATAGTGGGGGGGAGAGAGAGAAAGGAATCAGGGAGGGGATCTCTCTCGCCTCGTGCGAAGATATAAGGGGATCGCACGAAATGTTCTCGAAGCTTACCTAGCCTGAGATTCCCGAGCGTATGCAGACAGGGTGAAGGGAGAATTGGTGGTCAGGACTCTTCCTAAGGTTGCTTTTCCCCATTTCTATCAGAATTTCTCCTCATCTTCCTTCTCCTGATCTCTCCTCGTTATTGTTCTGTTTTTGTCAGTCGGGGTGATGTCTCGACTTCTCTTCTACTCGATTTTCATCTTTTCCTTCCACCTATCTATCATCTCATCCTATCATCTTGTATCTCTATCTTCTCTGTTGCTATTATCTATTTTTTGAGGTACTTCTGTCTCTGCTTTCGTTCTCGTGGTCTTCACTACCTCTATCACATTCACTCTTATCCATCCTGATCTATTCCTA
>NC_051404.1:8505721-8505945 GCF_015228065.2 Penaeus monodon | reverse complement strand
TACCGAAGATATTTCTTGATTGGCAGCAAGAGAGGGAGCTGATTGATGTTAGACGAACCAGCTCTTAACAAACCACTTTTCTTTTTAATGTGATTTTTTTTTTTCTAAATATATTATTATTATCATCCCGAGCGACGGTCCATCAGCGGTTTCTGAAGATGTTTAATCATCCAGCAGATTAAGATGATTTTATCGTACATGAAACTCTCATGAGATGATGAGAG
>NC_051404.1:8503720-8504059 GCF_015228065.2 Penaeus monodon | reverse complement strand
GACATGCTCAGAGGTCAAGGGTCAGCCCAAGCATTAGGTCTTACCAAGTCAAAAGGTTGTGAGAGAAAGTGAGAGCAAAAGGGGAGTGTTGTTGCATGTTGCAACTGCGATCATACTTTTGGACAGCGTTGGACTTGGGGAGGCAGAGTGAAAGGCGAGAAAGTGATTGAAGATGACTTATTAAAACCGGTGCTAATGTGCGTTGTGGGAGGAATCCTCCTGTGGGAGTTTTGCGGGGAATTGACGGGGAAACAGGTGCGGGAGTGAGCGCCAGGGCAGGGTGAACAGTGGGGGGGGGGTTACCTTCAAGTGTTACGGTGGGGATTAGTTTCGTTCTGT
>NC_051404.1:8502955-8503353 GCF_015228065.2 Penaeus monodon | reverse complement strand
CAGTGCCAGGACAGTTGAAATTCTCCCTCGGTTCATGGCCAGCCAGTGTTTCTTCTTTTCAATCCTGAGACTCAGATTCCTCCTCTCTCTTCCTTTCCTTCACTTCCATTTATTCAAATATACCTTCATGGATGACAAACCTGCTTCATTTGATAATTCAATAGCATTCTATAGCACTACCGTTGTGCTTTCCCTGCCTGCTTAACGGAGACGCGGTCAAAAGTCCTGTCACACACGTTTCGAATCCTGTCTCGCCGTTCTAGTGAAAAGACTCGTAAGGGGGAGGTTCGAGGCTTCAGTTCGGAGCGGAGTAGCGTTCGTGGCTCAACGGGCTTCCAAGGGGTTTCTCTTTCTGTTTCTTTTCGCTATCTGTCCTTGGAATGTTTTTGTTCCAGAAG
>NC_051404.1:8502095-8502260 GCF_015228065.2 Penaeus monodon | reverse complement strand
CGCCATATATAGTACTAATGGGACGCTTTCCCTCAGAAAGAAAAAAAAAGTACCGAAAGTCCGTCTCCTTGTAGGGTATAACGGGATGCCATGACCGCATACCCATGTGATACCCCTTGCAAGTATAAGGCTTGACCCTACACCCTATCAGTGACCTCTGCAGTA
>NC_051404.1:8501931-8502037 GCF_015228065.2 Penaeus monodon | reverse complement strand
TAATCCACCGTTGCAGGGTGTTCACGGCCGCTTGAACACTGCGAGTATGAAGGGTTAGTGTGTCGGGAGGAGAAGAATAAGGGACGAGGCAGATGGGGCTTATTTC
>NC_051404.1:8501087-8501221 GCF_015228065.2 Penaeus monodon | reverse complement strand
TTCCCTTTCCATCCCTCAATATCTTTGTCTTTTTTTTATTGACGTTTAGTTGACCAAGAAAGAGGAAGCAGCAAGCCAAACGGAGATTTAGGTCACCCTTCCCTTCTCCTCAAGGATGAGTCATAGCTGATCAT
>NC_051404.1:8500494-8500815 GCF_015228065.2 Penaeus monodon | reverse complement strand
TATTTTGAGGTTAAGGACAAGGCAAAGTCCCACTGACGGGAATAAAAGGGAAAAAGGGAGATTTGTGATAAACAAGAATATGAGTATGGAAGATAACGAGTGTGAGGGACAAGATGAGAAAGCGGAGGACGGGTGAGGGCGTGGGGTGAAGGATGGCCTTCGCTGGAGGTGAAGGAGAACTGATAATTGGGGTGAAATAGAGAAAGAGTGAAAATAAAGAATAGTAAGAGGAACCAGGACAGATGTACATTTTAGGAGTGACTCACGTACACATATACATGCATATGTCTAACCGTACACATATATGCATGCTATTTGCAT
>NC_051404.1:8499677-8499950 GCF_015228065.2 Penaeus monodon | reverse complement strand
CACCTCCCCCCACTACAAACCCCCCCTCCCCCTTCCCTAACCCTCGGGCAAGAACGTGTTAAGCCATGGCCGCCCGCGAAACAATAGGTATGATTCAGAAAATTTCATGCTTTGCTAGTTAATCCTTGCCTTTAACTCCTTGCAAGTAAATCGTTGCTATTAAATCCGTAAGGTAGATAATTCTCACAACAGAATCCTAGCTAGTATAATCCTAGTAGCAAATCTTTGTCTGTTTCTTTGTATATCCTTGTTAGTATATTTTTCACACTTCTA
>NC_051404.1:8499535-8499630 GCF_015228065.2 Penaeus monodon | reverse complement strand
TACATATTCTTTCTAAGAATGTCCTTGCTAGTTTCCAAGTATATTCCTGTTTGGCCAGAAAATCATTTTGCTAATAAATCCTTACTAGAAAATGC
>NC_051404.1:8498738-8499488 GCF_015228065.2 Penaeus monodon | reverse complement strand
GTCAATAAAGCATTTCTAGTACATTCTTGCCAATTAAATCCTTTACAGGTAACCGTTGCTATTAAATCCTTGTTTTATAAATCCAATCCATCATATTCTTTCCAATAGATCCTTTTTCGTAAATCCTCGCTAGTATATCCTTACTAGTAGATCTTACTAGTATATCCTTCCTAGTAGATCCTGCTAGTATATCCTTACTAGTAGATCCTACTAGCATATCCTTCCTAGTAGATCCTGCTAGCAAATCCTTACTATTAGATCCTGCTAGTACAGTCTGGCTAGTAAACCCTCACTAATATATCTTACTACGACTGAAAATTAAGTCCTAGCAGCTTCCTTGGGAGAATATTTTCTTTGCCGCATCTTGGTGGATGATCCTTCAAGAAATATCTTAATTGGCATCAACAGCTGATTGTGTTCTTAAAATTCGCACAGCTTCAATAATCCAGATAAATGCGATGTGGAGAAGGAAGAGGAAAAAGAGATGGGGGAAAAGAGGAGGAGAATCGAGTGGAAATAAAGGTGGGAAGAAATTGTGAATATATATATATATTTTTTTTTTTTTTCGTTTTTTTTCTTTTCGTTGTATTTTTTTTTCTCTTTTTTTCGTTGTTGTTTTTTTCTTTTTGTTTTCCTCTCTTTCTGTTTTCCTCTCTTTTGGGTTTAATCTTCAGTTCTCTCTCCTCTTCTGAATCCTTCTCTCTCTGTCTTGCATGATTTTTCATTAATTCATAAACTCTCTTTATATCC
>NC_051404.1:8498503-8498720 GCF_015228065.2 Penaeus monodon | reverse complement strand
TCACAGATCACTCCAATTTTCAAAAAAGCAAAAAGGAAATTTTGCAATTACATGCAACAGTTTTCATGATAATACTTGTGTTTTGATTATGTATCACAAAAGATATGTATCACACAACTCTATAATTCTGACGAACACGCAACAGTACCTGATATGTCTGCTGTTAATTAGTTGTTCAGTTTATTAAACAGACGCATTTGTTCAATGAACCTCGATG
>NC_051404.1:8497618-8497770 GCF_015228065.2 Penaeus monodon | reverse complement strand
AGGATCGACTGGTAGATTGCCGATATGCAAATGATCGTTGCATGAGTGTCGGAATTATTGTGTTTGTGATACATATCTCTTTGATTATGCAAAATAATATTACCATGGAAACTATGTAGCTTTGATCTTCTTTAAGTCTATAACTGGTCATG
>NC_051404.1:8496678-8496920 GCF_015228065.2 Penaeus monodon | reverse complement strand
TTCCTTTCGATATATCTTGAGATCAGAAACTTCCCAAGCAAAGTCTCAGCAAACCCACATAAACGTTCTCTCGCATAAAACAGCCGACTGACGAAATGACACTTGCAGCCTACACACAAACGCATATCCGTGCAACAGCGGCCATTAACACCAGTGCATCTAGCTTATGCATAGATATCTTTCTTATCTTCATATGTACGCGGGCTCACACAAACACACTCGCCTAACACATACACATATAT
>NC_051404.1:8495934-8496474 GCF_015228065.2 Penaeus monodon | reverse complement strand
TCGAGGGTACACACCACTCACTTACGTTCAAAAGCCCGAACGTTTTCTCATCCACAATATTACGAAAGATACTTTGTGATTTAAATTAGCATGATGAGGACAAAGGCCCGTGAAAAAAATAGATAATCCCCATAAGGGTGAAATCTCTCCTTATCGCTCCGGCATCGCGACCTTATGGCAAAGCACTTCAGGTGATATCGCCTATTTTCGCATCCGGTCACACATCAAAGACTCGTTTTAGATGTGAAATAAATCATAATTGCTCGATCTGAGTATTCTTTATCTGTTATCGACGCGGTTCTTTTCTTCACTTAACCTTTTCCCGTTGTGTTCTTAATTGGCTCTTGCACAATAACACAGGCATTCGCTCAGGCTTATCACATCTTGAGATTTGTATAAACCTTTTACAAAGATGTGAGATAATTCCATCGTGACCTGACCTTTGTACCGCCTGTACCTTGCACGTGAAGGCGTTTCGGGCCACAGGGGCGCCGAGGCACGTCCTTATGAGGTGTAGATGTAGTGCACATTCAAAATGAC
>NC_051404.1:8495594-8495727 GCF_015228065.2 Penaeus monodon | reverse complement strand
GTGTTGTGTGTGATATGCAACCATGGACACTAACACAATGAAAAGGAAAAGGAAATTGGAATTGCATTGAAGATAAACGTAGCTATTCGAGTGCCAAAACGAATATCAAATTTCATGTTATGAAATCCACGAG
>NC_051404.1:8494447-8494796 GCF_015228065.2 Penaeus monodon | reverse complement strand
GTACTCTGCCCTTGCAAATGAAGTATGGAATCATCGAGGTTGCAGTCTGTTAAGGCATTTCGAAAAGCCTGTGCAATGAAGTGTTGATAGTGCAATTTGGTATCCATACGTGCATAAATAGGACCGTATTTAAGTACCTCTCTTTGTTAGGTACAATCTGAGTTTAACCGCCTTTTCGTGTGTAAAACGGCGGGTGAACGGAGATATAACATGTGTTCTGGCACCAGTGTGAGGGAACAAGGGCGGTAAATGGCTCTGGCACCACTGTCAGGGAACGAGGGTGCCTAGATGGCTCTGGCACCATTGATGTGATCTTGTGTGGGTTGAAAGTGTGTTTAGGATTAGCTAG
>NC_051404.1:8493552-8494163 GCF_015228065.2 Penaeus monodon | reverse complement strand
ACGATTCTGTAATTCCACATACTTTGCATTGCTTTCAGAGAGTTCTGTATAAAGAACATGAATCAGCTATAGCATGTGACTCTTCGAAGATGCCGTTATTGACAAAGCCGCTTTGACCCTGCTCATCTGTTCCACTGTGACCTCGCTCGTTCCTGCCGCTGTGACCTCACGCGAAAGAAACCATTAAGGAAAAGAATGGGAGATTGCAACGGAAATGACTCACCAGGTTACAGTGGGGGGGAAAAGAGCGAGGTCAAAGTGGATGAAACGAGCGAGGTCAAAGTGGATGAAACGAGCGAGGTCAAAGTGGATGAAAAGAGCGAGGTCAAAGTGGATGAAACGAGCGAGGTCAAAGTGGATGAAACGAGCGAGGTCAAAGTGGGTGAAACTAGCGAGGTCACAAAGAAGAAACATCACAGTTGCATAAAAGAATGAGGTCATAGCAGAAGACGCGATCAATACTAAAGCAGAAGAAAAAAGCAAGGTCATTGTTGATGAAACGCGTGAGGTCACAACAGAAGAAAAAGAAAGAAACCAGAGTGAAAGAAATGTTCAGGGTCAAAGCAGAAGTTAGGTCACAGCAAAGAACCAAACGAGGTCACACTGCAACG
>NC_051404.1:8493220-8493528 GCF_015228065.2 Penaeus monodon | reverse complement strand
TTCCCTCTCACATACAGACCTGTGTGCAAATATATCTATACCAGTTTCCTCGACTCTTTCCGAAAATAAACTTTATACTTAAGTTTAGACAACTTCTCACTACATTTTTCTTTCTCTCTCTCCTTTTCACAATCCGCTTTTCCTCGTTGCTTTATCCGATTGACGTTAATTATTCCTCTTCTCTTGTTCCATGCTTTCTCGCTGGTTCGTTTTCTTAGTTTCTCTCCTATTCTTAGCCTCTAATTCTTTTATTAGTGATGATATGAACAGATATTAAAATTAAATATATTTTTCAAACAATTATGATG
>NC_051404.1:8492928-8493051 GCF_015228065.2 Penaeus monodon | reverse complement strand
AATGCGTTTTTACTTTGGCAATTACTATGTTTATTGTGTATGACATTTTAAGTAACAATTCTTTTATTAGTGATGATATGAACAGATATTAAAATTAAATATATTTTTCAAACAACTATGATG
>NC_051404.1:8491680-8491929 GCF_015228065.2 Penaeus monodon | reverse complement strand
TTATCATCAGCGGCATAAACTTAACCATGATGGCACTTTGGTCGCCAACTCCCACCCTTCGTCAGGCCAGTTTGGGCGTTCACGAGCCAAAATTTATGCTTCTCCTGTCCTCTACTTGACCTTTGGGCGTGTGGGCGTGGCATCTAATGGTCTAAAAATCAAGGAATAAATCACCTTTAAATATTTTTTCTTTCTCTCTCGTGTTTTTTTATTGTTTTCGTGTCTTCGTCAGGTTGGGAGGGTTGGATT
>NC_051404.1:8489736-8490316 GCF_015228065.2 Penaeus monodon | reverse complement strand
GCCCCCGCAATAAATAGGGGAACACACATCCAATCCCCGCTGATACAGCCTCAATAACCAACAAAGAAACGGCTTTCTCCTGAGCTCGAGCGCACGCCCAGAGAGTCCGCAAATGGGGAGGGACGGACACCCACCTGTTCCCGAAATCGTGTCTCGCTGACCACTTTTGCTCTGCTCCTCCGGTTTGGCCTGACCTCCCGGGGTCATCTGCTGGCTCAGGGCGGCCCTCGAGCCTTGCCTTTTGTTTTGGTTTTATTCTGTTGGTCTCCGTGGTCTTTCTGTTTCCGTTTTCTGTTTTGTTTCCGTTGTCTTTTTTGTTACCGTTTTCTTTATGTGACAGTTTTCTGTCTCTCTTCGTTTTTTGTGTTTGTGTCTGATGTTCTCGGTTTTCTGGTTCTCTTCGTTTTCTTTTTGTTTCTGTTGCTCTCCGTTTTCTGTGTGTTCGTTTTCTTCTTGTTTCCGTTTTGTGTTTGTTTCTGTTGCTCTCGGTTTTCTTTTTTATCTCCGTTTTCTGTGTCTCTCCGTTTTCTGTTTAGTTTTGGTTGGACTGGGTTTGTCTTTTCTGTGAGCTTTCTTTATT
>NC_051404.1:8489375-8489601 GCF_015228065.2 Penaeus monodon | reverse complement strand
AGGAAGGACCCGCTTCGCCCCGTCATGACCCGAGTCCCAACCCGGCAGAGAGCGTCGCCGGGTTTCGAAGCTTCGGGTTACATTTCGATGCATCATTACCTTCATTATCTGGCAAGAGATAAGAGGATAATGTATGCCCGATCTGCCTTTTATTGCTTTGCAGAGGGCATGTTGTCATTGCAAGGAGAAAGCGGCCGAGGAAGCAATAAACACGTTGAGATTCGTT
>NC_051404.1:8488885-8489035 GCF_015228065.2 Penaeus monodon | reverse complement strand
AAGTTATTACTGCTACGTAGCGTAATAACTAATCTATATCCCCAACCAATAAACACTAGAGCTAGTATATAGGCAATACTTTGGCTATATTCTCTCCCTAACATAATAAGGGGAGTCTATAGCCCTGTAGTGAAAAGATACAGGCTGTTG
>NC_051404.1:8487129-8487579 GCF_015228065.2 Penaeus monodon | reverse complement strand
GCGTGTGTGCACGCCTTATGTGTGTTTGTATGCGTGCGTTCCTCCACGCGTTCACACATATACTATATCTCTCAACTTACTCAAACTATTTCCGCTAAAACGAGCCCCGAATTGAACCGACAAGCAGCCGACTTTTACAAACGGCGCGCCAGCGTCACCCAACGCCTCCTAATCGTTAGTGTAACCGACCTGAAGGAAAAGTTTAAATAAGCCATTAACTCCGGGTTGTGAAGACGCGCGAGGTCAAAGGTCAGCCAATAACAAAGTGAGTGTGTTCTCGTGTTCTTGTTTAGCGAAGTTTATTGGTTGTTGGTTGCAGCGGGCTGGTTGGTTCTTGGGTTTACTTCTTTTACTTTTATTTGGATTTTGTGTGGTATATGTAGTGTATGGGTGTTTGTCTGGCTGTCCATGTAATTTGACTGGTTGGCTGTCCCTCTGTCTACATGTTTT
>NC_051404.1:8486519-8486892 GCF_015228065.2 Penaeus monodon | reverse complement strand
ACATATAACAATATACCAGTATAAATATCCCTAAGAAAACTTTTTCTCCTTTTTTTTCGTATCCGCACACGTGTACGTATGAGTATATACACACGCAACACAAAGAGTCCGAAACCCAAGGGAACGCGAAATTACACAGCACGAAGGAGATATCAGGAACCCGCGGAGAACAATTATCAAAAACAGTAATAAGCAGCTGATCCTTAATTACTACCCACGGCAACGGCACACGAGTCGCTGGTGGTTTTCGGACTTTAAATGCTTCGCAATCAGCTGATTTTCTCGTTGAGGGAATCGGGAAGGAGTTTACGAAGCGAAGGAATTAAGCTTTCTCTCGGAAAATGGAGACAGAGTGTAAGGTTTAATGCCATAG
>NC_051404.1:8484527-8484701 GCF_015228065.2 Penaeus monodon | reverse complement strand
ACGCATTTTATATACATGTGTGCGTGATTACTCGGCCAATTAAAGAGCCTTATCTCTCCTCATTGATTTATGATATTATGATAATTTACTAACAGCAAAAGGATAAAAAAGTCTTACGAACAAGCAGATTGATTAATTATCGAACAGTAGTGGAAAATTTTATTACAATTAACC
>NC_051404.1:8483585-8483853 GCF_015228065.2 Penaeus monodon | reverse complement strand
GACCCTCTTCCTACGCATGCCCGTCTACACGGCCACGTCAGAGAAAGCAATTAACATCGAAACCTCCCATAATGACCTCATTACGAGCTACGATAGTCATTTAGTGCTTCATCTCTGTCTGCAATTGGCCCATAAGCAAAGTATCTGAGCATCTTAGATTAATACACACTCACCGCCCTACACCTACGTTGCAGTCACATTATTGGGCTAAAAGAGATAACAGGGTTTAGTATCTTTTATTATCTGTTCATCGATAGATTGATGTGCG
>NC_051404.1:8483448-8483535 GCF_015228065.2 Penaeus monodon | reverse complement strand
TGTGGATATGTGTTAAGCTTGCTATATGCTCTGTGGTTTCTGTTTGTTTTCTGCCGTTCTCTGTTAACCTCTATCTTTCTGTTTCAT
>NC_051404.1:8481964-8482291 GCF_015228065.2 Penaeus monodon | reverse complement strand
CCCTCTCTCTTTCATGCATATACCACCCATCTCTTTATTACCTTCTCCTCTCTTCCTCTCCCCCCATGTACATCAATCTCTCTCTTCTTTCATCTTATTCCCCTCGATGCTTTCGGAAACCCCCCTCTGCATCCGAGACAGAGCCACAATGGGAAGCAATAAGCCTGTCGACATCTCCGTATTACAAACAATAGTAAAAGGAAAATCACGGACCATCAGATTAACTCGAAATTTATCCTGTAGTTCGCCCATCTCTTAACGACCATCACCTGCTTGTGCCTGCATCACGCACTCATTATCTCGCTGGCATTATGATTGCAAATTGCT
>NC_051404.1:8481705-8481935 GCF_015228065.2 Penaeus monodon | reverse complement strand
TTACCCAAGTCCTTGTTACCCCCACCCACCCCAATTTTATTTTTTTATTTACTTTTTCCTTCTTTCTCTCCTGTCGCGTTCGTGATCCTGTGGTGGGTTTTCGTGTGCGCCCCCCCCCCTTCCCCTCATAACCTCCTAATACCTCTCATTCTCATCTCCCTCCTCATAATCCCCATTTCCTTGGCCTCCCTTCCCCTGTCCCTCTTAACCTCAGGTAGTTGTTTATTTCA
>NC_051404.1:8481284-8481621 GCF_015228065.2 Penaeus monodon | reverse complement strand
TATAAGCGATATTTCTTGGATCCTTTCCTCTCTCCCTCTCTCCCTCATGGCCGCTCTATCTCCCTCTCTCCCTCATGGCCGCTCTGTCTCCCTCTCTCCCTCATGGCCGCTCTGTCTCCCTCTCTCCCTCATGGCCGCTCTGTCTCCCTCTCTCCCCCATGGCCGCTCTGTCTCCCTCTCTCCCTCATGGCCGCTCTGTCTCCCTCTCTCCCTCATGGCCGCTCTGTCTCCCTCTCTCCCCATGGCCGCTCTGTCTCCCTCTCTCCCCCATGGCCGCTCTGTCTCCCTCTCTCCCTCATGGCCGCTCTGCCTCCCTCTTTCCCTCATGGCCGTTCTG
>NC_051404.1:8480570-8480788 GCF_015228065.2 Penaeus monodon | reverse complement strand
TTTTCTACCTCTGATCTAACATTTTCTTATCTATGGTTGTAGATAAGGTTATTTAAAATGCATGGCTCTGAGGAGGTAAATAAAGGTTTCAGATGTAATTGATCCATCCAAAAAAGACACAAAATTCCCCGGTTTTTTTTTTTGTTGTTTTTTATATCATACGAAATTACCAGATACCGGGATTGCACAAACACACACACACAATAAGACGCACAAGT
>NC_051404.1:8480040-8480526 GCF_015228065.2 Penaeus monodon | reverse complement strand
TTAACGCACACCACACAAATAGACCAAAAAGAAACGCCACACACCCCAAACACACACAATAGACCACAAAAAACGCACACACACACACACACACAATAAGACGCACAAGTAAACGCACACACACACAAAATAAGACGCACAAGTAAACGCACGCACACACACAAAAAAAGACGCACAAGTAAACGACCACCACGCCACAACACCCCAAAAGACTTTTTCGCAAGACTTCATTGACCTTCAATTTATTCTCCTCTTTTTAAAACCAAAAATTTTTCTCAAGAAACTAATGGGTGCTAGAACATTCGATTGCTTCCCTGTTGCATAATTAGGTGTTTGTTCTACATGTGTCCTTTGCTGTTGCCTATTTGAATATGCTAATTACCTCGGGAGACGTTATCATCTACCTCGGTGGTCTATGCGTGTGCGGATATCGCCTGGATCGCTTTTTTTTTTAAGATAAGACACCTGGAATATACGTGACAGTGC
>NC_051404.1:8478062-8478375 GCF_015228065.2 Penaeus monodon | reverse complement strand
CCCCACAACCAACAAAGAAACAAAGAAACCTAACCACAAGCGATCCCAAGCACGCCTTTGCAACCCGCCAGCCCCAAGCAAGAATGCAAGCGAGATGAGTCAAAGCATCCTCTTAGCGTCACGATAGATCATCTCCCTCGCCTCCGCCATTCCCCGGAGGCTGAGGGCTTTGGGCGTCTCCGAGATCCGAGGAAGGAACCCTGACGAGGCTTCAGGGTAATTTGGAGGCTTAATTAGTCTGAAATGATAATCCTGAAACTGCCATGCGTTTGTCGTGAAGCAATTTTGTGATGGGGACGGTGTGCGGGTCCTT
>NC_051404.1:8477277-8477455 GCF_015228065.2 Penaeus monodon | reverse complement strand
GTAGGACGGGAGAGACACAAAGAGATAAGATAAGAATCGGTACAAGAAAGAAAATAAAGGGAAAAATCGTAATATGCAAATACCAAAATAAGAATTACACGAAAAATATAAATCCAAAAAGCGACGAAGGGTGAACAAAATGAATTCGACAATATACGAAGTAGAGGACCTGAGTGAA
>NC_051404.1:8476986-8477207 GCF_015228065.2 Penaeus monodon | reverse complement strand
GCAGAATTCTTATGTAAATTAGAGAGAAAGAAAAAGGAGACAGAAACGAAATTGACTCGACCGATTAAATAGTTCAGGAGATGGAAGGGCATTGTCTTCTGATAGAAAGATTCCTCCCCAATTTCCTTGATGTATACCCGCGGCAATAGACCGAAGGGACGGGGAATAATGCTAAAAATATATATATGGTTTAGATAAAGGGAAGAAAAGGGAGGGAAGAC
>NC_051404.1:8476311-8476764 GCF_015228065.2 Penaeus monodon | reverse complement strand
TTTTTCTACATTTTTGTGTGTGTATGTAACGTTACCTATTTTTGAGAATAATATGCAAGAGCTCTGAAGGTTAACCTGCCTGCCATTACATAATTCCCTTGGGCGTGTCATACCCTCTCTTCCTTATCTTAAGATTCCTCACAAGACCAATTGAAAGCAAATCTATCACAGTCGAGGACAATAGGAGTGACCGGGTCATCTGATCTCGCCGCAGAGGTCGACCTTATTATCATGTAAACAATAGCGACATTCTATTGTTCCGAGGTGCGAATAATACTACAGGGAGGTGAGGGCAAGTCACGGCTATTTACCTGGGAGTTGCATCATCGTCTTAATCACAAACGCGTTAAGACGAATCAGCGCTGGAACTCCCTTGGTCACCGTCTTGGGTGTTGTTCGCGTCAGAGGTGGAGAGCCAATGTCTTCATGTCGGCGCTAACGATGCTGGATGCT
>NC_051404.1:8476125-8476202 GCF_015228065.2 Penaeus monodon | reverse complement strand
ATGGTATCGCTAAGAATATTGTTGTCTTTTGAGAATATATGCCTTTGGTTAGGGATATTTCGGAGCTTTTCAGAATA
>NC_051404.1:8475790-8475916 GCF_015228065.2 Penaeus monodon | reverse complement strand
AGTATTTCACATTCCAATACAAACATTTCAGTGCTTTGATACTATCTTGCTTCTCAGGAATGTAACTCACTACTTTAATATCTCACTACATACGCATATACGTTCTGGTTATCTCACTCCTGAAGG
>NC_051404.1:8475700-8475767 GCF_015228065.2 Penaeus monodon | reverse complement strand
CTAATAGTGAGTTCCACATTCCAGAGGACGTTAATATCATCATGACATGATATTTATCATATGCTTC
>NC_051404.1:8474886-8475093 GCF_015228065.2 Penaeus monodon | reverse complement strand
CTGAGGTGCCACACAGCTGGTGGTGTTCACAGGAAGACGGCGTGGCACGTTCTGAATGTCATCCCGGGTCAGCCATAATTGTCATCTTGGATCCCGTCGGGGCGCTGGAACCCACGTGAAGCTCTTGTGGAACCCACGTGGAGCCTGGCTTGGCCTGGATTTGCATGGCTGCCATATTAGAAGCGTATATGTTTATTGGCCTCCATA
>NC_051404.1:8473962-8474379 GCF_015228065.2 Penaeus monodon | reverse complement strand
TTCGATATATTTGCGAACAGACTTGGAAGCTGGCAACATTTTTGGTGAAGCAACGCGGTTCACAGTCAAAGTCTGTAGCATCATTAGGTTTTAAATAATATTCATCATAGACTCTATATTACTATTGGTGGCGGAATGGAAAACAAAACAAAAAATGTGAATCTTGAAAATGTATGCAAATTAACGGATTAAATGGATATACGCTACAATTTCACAGATAATTACATGCACAAAAGAGTAAATGTAATATTGCCCAAGAAAGGTTTGATTATAAAATACCTTGTTTCAGTGTCAGAGTTTATTCTTTAGAAATTTCAATCTTGAAAATCCTTTCCAAGATCAAATTGAAATTGAGCATTATTGTTAGAATCAAATTAAGGTTGTATAAAAATAGCTTTAAAAGCCTATTTTATGAAG
>NC_051404.1:8473576-8473925 GCF_015228065.2 Penaeus monodon | reverse complement strand
ATACAAAGTCTTTAAAGGTTTTGTTCAAAACTGTTCAAAATTTCTTCCTGAATAAACGAGTAAGTTTTAATTAATTTCAGATTGGAAAAAAAATCCTTATATTAAAAACTGAACTATCAGTAAAATCTAAAGAGTAAAGTTAAACGTGGCAGTGCAATAGACTCTGCAAGACAAAACACAATTATTTTCACCAATTTTTTAATCATATCATCAGCCTTGGCTTTAGTATATAAATTTCTTCATAAAACATGGTACCATATTCACCAGCCAGTATTGTGGTTTTAATTTGTTATTTTTCCCGTGTTAACTTGGCATCTGTCAGTGCCACTTCCAGACCCTGGATTGGGGT
>NC_051404.1:8472815-8473217 GCF_015228065.2 Penaeus monodon | reverse complement strand
AGTAAAGGGCACTTGGTCGTGAACGATGTCGATGGCCAATATACAACAATGAATTATGTAACAAATGTGTTTGAGGTTTTTCTTCTTGTGGATTTAGAGTCACCAAGTCTGCTTCATTATATCAAGATAAGAGTAAATACTGTACATTAATATTTTACTCTTCAGAGATAATTGGCTCCAAGTTCATCATAATAGAAATTCACTTGCTACATTTTATATTTGTTCCTCGAAAATATTTCTTTTTACATATATCTCTCCGTTTGGTTCATCTTACCGTATATATGCAACTGGTCCCTGAACAATGTAAAGAGATTGCGGAATAGAACCCTAGTAGGCAACAGCATTTCATTGAAAATCATAGAATCTAATTTATCTGTTTCCTTATTCCCTTTCTTGGTTTCA
>NC_051404.1:8472338-8472783 GCF_015228065.2 Penaeus monodon | reverse complement strand
ACATTTCTAGAAGAAATGAAGCCACTCGCTAAGAAACAGGAAATCACCATAATTCCTCTAAACCTTATTAACAACAGCCTCAAGTACCAACACACGTACGCATAAACTGTTTGTTGTTGTTGTGTGATGGCCATAATATCCTCAAAAACAAACATTTATATATTTCTTCATCTGTTTTATAAGCAGCGGAGAGATACCGAAGAATGAATATAAGACAATAATGACATACTAAGATGACAAGAGATATTTATATATCCGGCCAGAAGTCTAAGGGACGCAAAGAAGGGTTATGTAACAAGTAAGTTTCTTTTTTTTCTCTCTCTCCACAGATGCGTTTCTTCACTCTGTAAATTATCGAGCGATAAAAGAAATATCAGCATTAGTTTAGTATATCATATTGTAATTTATTTGACCTCATGGAAGTGAAGTTAATATCAAATTATAA
>NC_051404.1:8471654-8471964 GCF_015228065.2 Penaeus monodon | reverse complement strand
ATCCACCCATTTTCTTCGAAAACGCCCACCAGAATCCAGACTAAAACTTATGCTATTGTTTTCCCCGATCCGTGTCTCGGGCCGCAGCCTCCGATGAGCCGGCCATCCCAAGTTCATCTCCCATCGCCTTCGGGTCCCGTGCTCGTTCGTTATGTCGACATGTCACATAAAATAGAATGAGATGCGAGAAGCGAACTTGAGTCATGTTGTTTAAGATGCCATTGGTACAATAAAAGGCAATATTGCAGGAAGCAACACGTCGGCAGGGATCCTGTTGCCTCGCTGATATGCCTGGCCCGCTGCAAGGAGG
>NC_051404.1:8471502-8471601 GCF_015228065.2 Penaeus monodon | reverse complement strand
GATACAACTGTGTAGCAAGATTTCTTTTTACTGTTTTTACTTTTTTATATAAAGATTTGTTACGTTATAAACTGTTTACAAGAACTAGATACACATTCT
>NC_051404.1:8470497-8470771 GCF_015228065.2 Penaeus monodon | reverse complement strand
TGAATCTTTTTCTTTGTCTCTATATGAGTTTCCACGACCGCTGCAAACACACCATAAATCAAAACCACAAAGCCCTGAAACAGTTTCGCCATTGTGATGATCATACAATAGAATTTACACACTGAGGAATGTAGGCGTGGAAAGCATTTCAGGGTTCATTATGGAGGACCTTTCCAAAGGGGTATTTTAAGATCTGATATAGCTTGATGTATATGCCCGTGTATATGCATGGTATGTTCACTGTATATGCATATGTTTAAGGATAGAGGTGTTC
>NC_051404.1:8469469-8470405 GCF_015228065.2 Penaeus monodon | reverse complement strand
GATTCATGGCACTGTGCCAAACCTCAACTAACAATGTGATGTCCACTGGAGCCATTTAGTTACCCTATACGCGCCTCCGTCTGAGCCTCAAACTTTCCCTGATGAAGCACAAATAGTCAATGTACACCCCCCTTTCTACGATTCGGAGGGATATGGAAGGTGATACACTTCTATACACATACACTCTTCACGATTGCTGTCCGGTCGAGGGGGATGAAATGGTCGAGGAAATTCTGGAGATGGAGAGGTAGAAATCCTTTTGCGAAGAGACCCCTTTTAATATCTTTATAAGCGTTAGTCCCAAAAGCACTATGTTCAAGAGATGCAAGAAACCCTCAGAAGATACAGAAAAAAAAATCTTCACTCAGAGAAAAGTATTATTTAAACGGACCTTCACAGACAGGAATCACTAGCACACTTTCTTTGAGAATTTATATAAAAAAAAAAAGATATATTAATTCTCAAATCGACCTTAAAGGATTTGATATCACTCTATCCATCTCTTAAGGGTAAGTTTTCTTCTCACACCTAACATCTGCCTCGTAATTGCCTCCTAGGACTTTTGGGGAAACAGATAATGATTAAAGACCCATATCCCACAGCCCCAACCTTACACCTGAACCTACCTGTGGGGCCAGCTGAAGGAGAGGGGATATGGAAGCACACAAAAACTGAACTGAAAGCTAAACGTATGAGAAGCGACACGAGCCATACTAAAGTCTGTACGTGTGTGATGACGGTCTTCATGCTGAGGATAATATATGAACGGTGGTTAAGAGTCTATGAATCATATGCTGTGAATCAACATAGTACCTGGTCAAGGTGATTTGCTTGTTTGTTGTTAAAAAGATTCAGCTTTATAATCTGCCGCGTTTGTATAAATTGAATGAAGTATGACTCGGGTACGAAAGTCTGAGTCTGGGTGATTCATTACTC
>NC_051404.1:8468470-8468707 GCF_015228065.2 Penaeus monodon | reverse complement strand
GAAACACAAGAAAAGGAGGCTTAAAGAGGAAAGAAAGAAGGGAAAGGGGAAACGGAGAGGACATAAAGAGAAAAAGGAGACTGGAAAGGGGCCTTAGAGTAAAAAAAAAGAGAGAGGGAGAGAAAGGGAATAGGATAAGAAAACGACGAAGGAGGGGGAGGGGGTGTATGGGGGGAGAGGAGGGAAGCGGGAGGGGAGGAGTGATTTGGGAGTGAGAGGGAGCGGCAGAAGGAGAGG
>NC_051404.1:8466339-8466690 GCF_015228065.2 Penaeus monodon | reverse complement strand
TTTCTCTCCCTCTCCCTCTCTCTTCTATTCCCTCACTCTCTCCTTTCTCCCCTTCTTTCCTTCTTTCTCTTTCTCTTTCTCTTCTCTCCCCCCTCCTATTCATCATCTTCTTGATCCTTCCTATCGACTCTTCTTTCTTTAATTTTCCTATTTCTCTTCTCCCCCCCCCTATTCCTCCCTTCCCTCCTTCCCCCTCTCTCTTCATCCTCCCTATCCATATTTTTCTCTCTCCTTATTCCTCCTCTCCCTCTTTCGCTTCCCCAATCCTCCCCACCAACACAGCTTCCAAAAATTCAAAAAGATGAACCAACGTCCCCAGGGGAAAAAACGTAAAGAAAAAAAAACGTAAAG
>NC_051404.1:8465372-8466290 GCF_015228065.2 Penaeus monodon | reverse complement strand
CTAGAAAAGAAACGTTCAAAAAACGTAAAAAAAAGAAAAAAAAATGCACACCGAGCCAAAAAGCCATGGTAAGCACCGTGACCCCTCGTGTGACCTCGCTTTCCAAATGCTGTCGTTGGCGGGTAGACTTTAACATCACTTTTTGGTGCGAAACTCCTGTTTTAGTAGCGCTTGGTGACTGCTTGACCTTACCGTCTACGAGAGGGGGGAGGGGGAGGGGGAGAAGGGGGAAAGAGGGAGGGAGGGGGAGATGGAGGGGAGGGGAGAGGGGGGAGAGGGGGAGTGGCAGGCAGCGAGAGAAAACGAGAGATCATTTAGGGACGGATGGTGGGTTGGGGAAGGGGGGGGAGGGAGGTTGGGGAGGAGGGAAAGATTGTGAGGAGATGGGAGGGGGAGGAGGGAGGAAGGGGGAGAGGGGGAGATCATTTAGGGACAGATGGTGGGTAGGGAAGGGAGGTGGGGGGGTTGGGGAAGAGGAGGAGGGGGGGAGAAGGTGAGGGGGGAGTGGCAGGCAGAGAGAGAAAACGAGAGATCATTTAGTGACGGATGGTGGGTGGGGAAGGGGGGGGGGGTTGGGGAGGAGGGAAAGATTGTACGAGTCGGGAGAAAGGAAAGGAGGGTGAAGGTAGGGATTGGGGGGGGAAGTACAAAAAGGGGTAGGGGTGGGGTGGAGGGATAGGTAATGGGATGGGGATAGGGAAGCGGGGAGAGGGTAGGGATATGGGGAAGGGGAGGAGGTAAAATGAATAGGAAGTGGGGAGGAAGGGACGAAGGGAGGAGGGAATGGGGATAGGGGACGGCGACAGACAGATGGGGAGGTGGGAAGAGTGAAAAAAGATGAGTGGATAGGAAGGCGGACGACATAGAGAATAAATACAGTGTGGAGACAAGGAAGAAGCGAGGGAAAAATAGCAAACA
>NC_051404.1:8465030-8465328 GCF_015228065.2 Penaeus monodon | reverse complement strand
CCACTAAAGGGCCCAGGGAGATGTAGGAGATACGATAACCAGACAACGAGAGATCGGGAGAACAAGAGATGCGGACAATCTATCCACACAGAACAGTGGATAGTCAAATGGGTAGAGGATACAGACCTTCGAGACGCTTGCCAGACTTCCCGAGTGTTCATAAGCACCTCATTATGCGAACTTCATCGTCCGGATATTAAAGTGAACGAGATGCAATTTCCCAAGGGAAGATCACAGGTGCGTGGGATGCTGTTGTCTCGCCTGCCACTTTGTCTCGGATTTGCTTCACACACGCCGG
>NC_051404.1:8464024-8464119 GCF_015228065.2 Penaeus monodon | reverse complement strand
ATTCCTGATCGAACTTCTTTTGTAGGGTTTTTGTGCATTGCCTTTGGTTTCTGGATGTTTGTTATCCTGTTCTTATTTATGGGTTTTCATTGTTT
>NC_051404.1:8463526-8463641 GCF_015228065.2 Penaeus monodon | reverse complement strand
GGCTACAAGGTTTTTTTAAAGCTTTCAGCGAACAATGGCGTCAGAGCCTTTAGCATCTGCGGCAGTAAATTTACCTCAACCGATGCGATCGCGTTAACTGTCCGTCTTTACAAAC
>NC_051404.1:8462890-8463245 GCF_015228065.2 Penaeus monodon | reverse complement strand
GATCGAATTCCACCGAGATTTATAGCACCTCCCACACACAAATCTCGTCTTGTAAGTTCTTTCTCTCACTCTATAGTTTCCCTCGAGATGATTGTTTGAACAAGGCCGCAACTTCTTAATTAGGGCGTGTTCGATTGCAGGACGGTCGTTGGTTGAATTAATTGATTGTTGCATGTTGCAGCTCTAATTGATACTCACACCTGCACATTTATCCTTTATACAGGTAAGGGGGTTGGGGGATGCGGGAGGGAGGCCGAGGGTGTTTCGGAACATCATTTGCATAATACGTTGAGAGCTAAAAGGGGAGGAGAGGAAAAGGAGAAAAAAATGGAGGTTCACACACAAACATACACGC
>NC_051404.1:8460747-8460955 GCF_015228065.2 Penaeus monodon | reverse complement strand
CGCGACAGAAATTTCAAAAGAGAGAGAATTTTTGAAAAAAAAAAAAATCTTCATTTAGGGTCCCAAGTCGGGAAGTGTGTGGAATGAATTTTCATTTTCTTCCCCCAGAATCCCGACGCGAGGCAATTATCATGTCAGATATATTAAGCACTTCTGCGTTAGTTTGTCCTGGCCGCTTCGCTGTCTGTCCGATGGCCGATGGGGCTTT
>NC_051404.1:8460226-8460332 GCF_015228065.2 Penaeus monodon | reverse complement strand
AAGGAATATGATAACGTTTGAATGAAAATTAACAAAATTGATAACAGATTTCTTACCGTCGTTTCTATTTTTTCATTTGCTTGATAATTTCAAAATTTCAAATAAT
>NC_051404.1:8459705-8460151 GCF_015228065.2 Penaeus monodon | reverse complement strand
AACAGAATTATTTCTTGTTATCTTTTTTGCTATCTGCCCTGTAGTCATTTTTTTTTTTTTTCAAAACCAGTTCATCTCTCAGTTAATTGCATTTTTTTTATTGAATTATTATGTTTTAATTGACTGCCTTTCTCTTAACTGCCTATCCGTCTCTTAAGTGATTATCAATCTCTCTATTGACCATTCGTTTATTCCATCCAACTTGTAAAATTCCTAATTCCTTACCCATCCGAAATATAAATTCATAATCCTTTATCAATTTTTCTCTATCCATCTATCCTGTCATTCGTTATCCATCAGTCAGTCACTAACTATAACATATTATGTGATTTTTCGCTTTGCTGGCTGTGCATTAATTCCACCTCCTTTGCCTGTTCTTCCTTTAATAAACACAGCAGACCAAGAAATCATCATATAATTGCTTCTTCTTTTCAGTTCAAGGTTCT
>NC_051404.1:8458784-8459076 GCF_015228065.2 Penaeus monodon | reverse complement strand
CAAAAGGGAAAAAGAGAGAAGTGAGATGGCTGTCAAAATCGGTCTCAAAGTCCCAAGTAACAGTTACCCAAATCTCCAGAACGCTGAGGTGGCAAGAGCTAGATCGAGCTGGGTAATTACTCCGTTCATTAAAACATCAAAGGTTGCCGACCTGCTGAGCTTCAGGAGCTGCTAGACTTTCACACAATACCACTTTTTATCTCACACGCTCGGCTGTGTCGACTCCTCGGTTCCCACTGGCCCCGCATGCATATTAACCACTGCAGTAATTATGGTGTGTTAGTTGAACTAA
>NC_051404.1:8458054-8458296 GCF_015228065.2 Penaeus monodon | reverse complement strand
GATAATATTGAAATTCCATCCATCGACTGCCTTCAATCAGCAATTATAAAAAGAGGCAACAGACTAGCATATCAAAGGCTCTTTTGATGTTGCACTTGCTACAAAGAAGATCCTGATTTTATCTTTCAATGATATCAACATTATTCTATTATGAAATGAATATGGCTTCGTAAATTGGATGTTTTAGAAAGTTCAAAGTCATCGTATCTTCTTATTGTACTTCCTTCCTAGCTGTCTGTCTT
>NC_051404.1:8457459-8457796 GCF_015228065.2 Penaeus monodon | reverse complement strand
CACGCACTTTTGTCCAAGTGCATGTACAAACACCACCTCGGCAGCTTCTCATCCATCCTCCGTGTAGAGAAACAACAGTCGACGATGTTAACAGCAGCACACTTTTCTCCTCCACCCCCCCCTTCTCAACTCCCCCCCCCCCTTCATTGCTGCTGCTGCCCTTTTCGCAACTCTGAGAATTGCCTTCGACCTGCATGACCTTATGCAAATCCAGTTGCAAATTCTGCAACAAACAACCCAGCTTTTGCCTCTCGGTGTTGCACCTTCAGCATCATTCCGGCATCTCGGTCCGAACGAGATAATTACAGGAATCAATTAAGGAAAGTAGACATGTCAT
>NC_051404.1:8457170-8457394 GCF_015228065.2 Penaeus monodon | reverse complement strand
TGTCTCACTTTGTACTCATCTAAGAAATGTGCAAAGGGAGGAAAATGATACAATATAAAAGTGCGCAGAATTACGAACACAAACAAACATATATTACAAAGACAAAAAAGTAATAATCAACTTCATAAAAAATAACGTAGAATAATAAACCTGCCTGACAAGATAAACAAGAAAACACAAAGAAAACAAAGATATAATTTGTCATATTTCTCTTTTCTCAAGAA
>NC_051404.1:8455260-8455713 GCF_015228065.2 Penaeus monodon | reverse complement strand
TGCCTCAACACTGGCAAAACACAACCGCCACAAACAACAACATTTCCCGAAGCTCCTCACGCTACCTCAGCATCCGGCATCCAAAGCCGCTCTTTTTAGGGGACACTCAGGCATTTTAAACCCAGAGCTTCGTCAGAGATTCCACGTCATGCTGGCCTCGTCCCCAGTGGAGTCTGCACAAAACCGCCTCCGTCTTATTAGAAGGGTAATATGTCGGCCCCGATTCTTTAAGACACCGGGCGCATCTTGGTGATAATGTCTTGGCCATGAGTCAGCAAGTATGAACAAGGTGTGGAAGAATATAAGAAGAGAGAGGGAGAAAAAGAGAGGAGTAATAATGATAATGGTGATGCTTATTATCCGGTGTATTGTTTTTCTCTTTTTCTTTATGTTGAGGAGGGAGAGGTATAAAGGGATTTGTGCAAACATCTGGTTAATTTGGTTAATTTTTAT
>NC_051404.1:8454663-8455044 GCF_015228065.2 Penaeus monodon | reverse complement strand
CTGTAAATGTAAATCACTCTCGAAATACGTTTGCCTCTGTACAATGTACCCGTGTATTGAATCGAGCCTATGTACATTTGCAATAGTGTCTTTCAGAAGTGTGACTGTCATACATAAGGCCGAGATCGTGCCCACGCAAACTTAAAGGAACGCTTTGACAGAAATGGGATCCTTAGCTTTCTCTGCTGAATATACAGTCTAGAAATCGAACACTGTGCCTCTGAGATCGAGATTGTTGACTGCAGTTCTGTGTCAGCCTTTATTATAGCGATATGCTAATTTGCATGTTATTAATTAAATGCTAATGGTAACTGCATTATGTGTTGAGTCACGTCGGTTGAATATTAAGGCAGAGAAGAAGTCTTTATTATATGTTTGGTC
>NC_051404.1:8453815-8454154 GCF_015228065.2 Penaeus monodon | reverse complement strand
ATGAGTAAAAGGGGGAAAAGGCAAGAGAGAGAAAACCAGACAGACTGAAAAATTAAAATTCTCCACCATTTCGCTTATTTACATTAGTCTATTCTCTCCCAAGCACAAAGGCGAAAAAAATTAACCAATTTATTTGCTAAACGTTTCGATAAAACATTTGCCTAGTTCTTGAGCTTTTAGTCAACAAGTTAATCAATATTCATGGGCACTCCAGCAGGTCGCTTTTCCTGCCACTAGTTGAGTTGATCGAGAGAGTCTACCGTTAAGGTCGTGTTATGCATTAATTTGTTTCATCATTATGAATGGAAAACCTCTTTTTTTATCTCACTCCCCCTCTCA
>NC_051404.1:8453694-8453774 GCF_015228065.2 Penaeus monodon | reverse complement strand
CGAGGGAGAGGAATTTTCTCCGTGGTCATCTCAGCTGGAGGTGGTAATACTAGATTTAAGGAATCCGACCCGAACTCTTT
>NC_051404.1:8451477-8452718 GCF_015228065.2 Penaeus monodon | reverse complement strand
TGCACTCTTTGCATGATATATTTTCATATAGCATTACATCTCATCACACGATCTGGCTTAAAGAATGGGTAACAGCATAGTTTCATAACAGAATTGCCTCTGTTTCAATGATGGCGTAAATATTGGTGAAAATTTCTCGGTATATGATTATATTTTGCAAAGTTTAGTAACATTGCTTTACTTCGTTTTAATAGAAATGTTGATGTTATGGACTGAAAGCGTGTTTTAGTTAGAGTAGCCAACCAAGCAGCATGTGGCTAGATAGATATAGGGTTGTTTACTTGCATCTGAACAGGGTAGATAGATTCCTAGGTAAATAGATATTTACCCAGATTATTTTCCTTAAAGACAGATTGACAAAAATCGGCGTCGGTTTTCTGTGACTTAAACTTTTACAATTGACTTTTTTTTTCTTTTTTTCAAAAGCAAAATGAATAACTCTTATTTTGGTCAAAAGACACAATATCTGTATTAAAAATCGTATTAGCAAACAGTGAAAATTCATTCAGGAATTAGCTCATTCACACGCGAAAAAAAAAACATTTACACCATCACTAATATCACCTATTTCAAAATCAACCTCCTTAACGCAAATGACAAATGAGTAAGGACATAGACAAATGGATAACTGAATAACAAAACCAACATCGAAAAGACACCAAAATGAATAATAATAACAATCATAAACAACCTCACGTTTCTTTTCATATTCCAAGACTTAAAGAATTAATCAACCATAATTAATGCCATTATTATATAGTTTACATTGTCTGATGGAGATTATAAGGAGCTTGTATAGTACAGAAGTCTTGTAGGAGTAAAATAGGGGAGGGGGTAGGAGTGTGGTGAGAGGGGGGAGGGGGATAAGGCAGAGAGAAAGGTCTAGTTTATATGCTTTGAAGAACAATCACTTCACCTTCTTCCTTTTATACTTTATTATCATTCTATCATATCATTAAGCATTTTGTATCCCTCATTATGCATATATTCTAGTGAAAGTGAAACTTGGAAAATCAGTCTTCTAAATAGATATCAAATGTCCTGTCATCTTCGTCTTGATCCGGATAGTGCTTGAGAGATAAGGATCACTTACACCGGATATCACTGTATCGTAACAATTACCTTAAAAAAAAAAAAAAAGTGACTCCTTTATCTACGTTTTGGTTTTATATTTCATTTTCCTTTTTATGTCTTTTTTATTGGTTTTTTGTCTTGCCTTGTTTATTTACTTGATTTGGTGT
>NC_051404.1:8451175-8451416 GCF_015228065.2 Penaeus monodon | reverse complement strand
TTTTTTTGAGGGGGGGGGGTGAGGCATACGTAACAGCAATAACTAATTTGCATCATTTTAGCTTTTAAGGCTATTAAAGATATAATTTGAAAATGTACCTACGCTTCTAAAAACAGAGGCAGTCGCTTGGGTGGCCAGATCAGGTTTATTTTTTGGCTGGAGGGAGTGTTTTGGCTTTTTGTGGTTGCTACAATTTCGTCTCATTAATCAAAACAGAGCATTGCCAGAACGCCAAATCCAG
>NC_051404.1:8450652-8450891 GCF_015228065.2 Penaeus monodon | reverse complement strand
GCTAGAAGCACCGCAAAACATGAAAATCTCCCTCGGCCAATAAAAATGGAACGTTTTCAAACACCTCTTTACAAGCAATCTCCTCCAGATTTTAAGGCAAATATTAAGATCACCAAAAAAAGACGTAGAGAATGGCAGAGAGAAAGGCGAAGGTAAACATCAGAGACGTGTGTGTATATGCAGATCATTGCCTCCCATGCATTTCGATATATTGGGGATGGCAAAGGGGAAAATATATA
>NC_051404.1:8449211-8449312 GCF_015228065.2 Penaeus monodon | reverse complement strand
ACAGGTATCTTCGGCGCCGTCTCAATCACAGAATACGCAACGAACATATCAGACTAACAAAGCCTGACGTGTCAAGACGAGACTGAAACTCCTGCGGTTCT
>NC_051404.1:8448518-8448607 GCF_015228065.2 Penaeus monodon | reverse complement strand
TCAAGGGTGGCACTGTACAGGAACATAGTACACCTGTAAAGGAATATAGAGACAAATACATGCGTAAGCGTAAAAAACACGTGTGTGTG
>NC_051404.1:8447998-8448365 GCF_015228065.2 Penaeus monodon | reverse complement strand
CGTGTTTTTACGCGTACGCATGTATTTGTCTCTATGTTCCTGTACAGGTGTTTCTCTTACCTTCTCTTCTCTCTTTACTACCTCCAGCCCCATCTTAGCTCTCTGCAGACGCCTCTCCCTCGCAGTTATTCACAAAAAATTTATATCACTGAATTCGCAAGTATACATGTTCTACATCGGAGAAATGTCGAAGCATTATGTTAATACAAAGTTCACCGAAAGTTATGGTAAAGACACGAGTCTGTTTAGGAAAAGTGGTCATTAGAGAAGGCTGTTGTCCCAAGAAGAGTCTGGCGAAGGCCTTATGCATGTCCAGGCCGTTGCAGGGAGAATATGTTGCCTTTGGTTGAGTAAAGCTAATACTGAA
>NC_051404.1:8447129-8447405 GCF_015228065.2 Penaeus monodon | reverse complement strand
CCGGCCAAGATCACGCGGGACCTGCCAGCTGACCTCCGAGAGCCCATAGGTCACCGATATAAGGCCAAAGGTCAAAGCTGCTCGGGTTTATTAACATATGATGAGCATTTATTAGCAATAAAGCTCCGCTAAGTTGGTCATTAAAATTGTTATTGAGTGATTATAATACCTTAATCATGTAGCTGTTGCAATCAATATTCGATAAACTTTTCCTTTATATATGATCATATTTCAGTATAAATCATTCTCTGTATACATTCCCACACGCAATGCACA
>NC_051404.1:8444707-8445104 GCF_015228065.2 Penaeus monodon | reverse complement strand
CGGTTTATACAATAAAACAAAATAAGAATTCCATACGCCTTTTACCTCATGCCTTCTACTTTATGTGTTTACAAAGTGCATACCAAGTTGGAGTTTCGCCTGATTATGTTGTCATCTTTTAATTAAAATGTATAGTTGTCGGATTTTACTACATGATAAAATATAATACAATTATATTTCTTTTATTCAAGGCCCAGCCGACGCCTAGAAATGTTTTGCTTTATATCATGTTATTTTCACTTTCGGATCAACATTATTCTTTGAGAGATACGAAGAAAATGGAAAGATACCCACAGCTGTGGCCTGAAATAAAGATTCTTTTCTCCGTAGAGTTTCTCGTCATTATTAGGAAAAGATTCTAAGGTAAATGTCGTCTATAAAGGATAGATATAACAGC
>NC_051404.1:8443419-8443692 GCF_015228065.2 Penaeus monodon | reverse complement strand
TTTCACTTCATTTCATTCCTCAAACTAACGATTCAGAATTCCTAAAGCAGAAGAAATTACAGTAGTCCGTGTTGATGTCTTCAAGATATTCTCCAGAGCTGCACTTGCCGCCTGAAGTATGGCTGAGTAACGTGGAGTCATCCATCAGCCAGCACAGGTCGCATCCACATGTTAAGCTGTTGCCTGTGGAGATGGGAAAGGGAGGTGGATAGAAAATCAAGACGGTGGTGGTGTTTGGCTTCTGGGTGTAATTAATAAAAAGATGTGTAAAAA
>NC_051404.1:8442955-8443104 GCF_015228065.2 Penaeus monodon | reverse complement strand
AAGAAAGGGTTGAATTAAAGGTGATGACGACATCGTTATCAGCTGATAAAAAAAACATGTTTCTTTTTCACACAAGAACGTGAGAGGAGACATCCTACATTGTTATCAGATTATAATATATTTCATTACACAGACACACATAAAAAATC
>NC_051404.1:8441694-8442457 GCF_015228065.2 Penaeus monodon | reverse complement strand
CACACATTCAATAAATCCATATGTTCAGTATATCGATAAAAGAAAGGAGAAACTCTGATGATTGTTGACTTCTCGAAATCACTTAAGTCCCAAGACAACATCTGCAGCACAAAGTCAACAAATACTAATATCATGCACCTTAACAGAAAAAAATATATATATATACACGTCAGAAATTTATTGAAATACGAGACGCCAGGCCCGCAAAGGAAATCCTATGAGATTTCGAAACTGCAGCCTCACCTTTCAGCACATCTCTCCTTTTGCCAGTTTATAAACACGGCAGTATATCATGGCATTAATAACTCACCATCGATGTGAAGGTTACCAGGGCCCAAGACAGTGATCATGGGCCGCCAGACGGACTCGGGAAGATCAGTCAAAGAGTTACCACGGAAGTCTAAGGTAACGGTGTTCGAGAGGCTGGTAACTGTTAAAGATGAAAGAGTTATTATAAAAGGAATTTCGCTATTATTGCATTTCCGTATTGTGGTTGTAATTTTACTATTATTGTGTGTGTGTGTCAAAGATGAGTTATTGTAAAAGGAATTTCGCTATTATTGCGTTTCCGTATTGTGGTTGTAATCATTGCCTTTGTTTGACTGTGTTAGTATTGCATTGGCTTTTCCTGTGATGGCCAAGAGGGTAAATGGATTAAGGATACTATGAACACTGAATAATGTTAACTAACGATGAATGTGATCTTTACCAGGGTATTCTAAATATGGGCACGAAGGTTAATATTTTCAGGCCTGGTAGCACC
>NC_051404.1:8439426-8441237 GCF_015228065.2 Penaeus monodon | reverse complement strand
AATCTGTGGCCCTTGTCATATCAATTTTTGTGCTATGATGGCCAACGGACAAATTGGACCACTCCGATCAGTACTAATGATGGCGATAAATACGATGATACAAGTAATGATTATGCTTGCGATGACAAGGCCAAAGATAATGACACTATCCATTCTTACCGAAAGCATTTTGTTCCACCTGACTGATGGCATTTCCAGCGAGGGCCACGATGATCAGACTCTTGCTGTTAAGGTTAAATGCACCGCTGCTTAGGGTCTGGATCTGATTCCCCATCAGGTATAGCTCCTGCAGGTGGCTTAGGCCGTCGAAGAGACCTACGGGGACTTCCTTGAGGCTGGCGTCGTTCAGATAGAGTGCTCTGAGGTAGCGCGCGTTTGCAAAAGTCTCGGCGGTCAACTCAAGCAAAGGATTGCTGTCGAGCTTCAGGTATTCCAAGCTTGAGCTCTCTAGGTCCGAAATCCTGCCAAGCTTATTTCTCTTGAGGTCGAGGTGCTGCAGGAGGAAGTAGCTCCCCAGCGTCGCGAAGGGAAAGCTCGCGAGGGCGTTGGAGCCGAGGTCGAGGAGCTGCAGTCTGGAGGCCGAGCTCGCCAGGGCGGTGTCGGAGATGGCGCTGAGGTTCGTGCGCACGAGGGTGATGTTCTGGAACGTCACCGGGCCGAAGATCCCTCCCGGAAGCTCTCCCACCAGGCGCGGGTTGTCGGCGATGGCGAGGGACGTGAACGACGGGAAGGGGAACTCCGCCTGGAACACCCTCGCCAGGTCGTCCAGGTCCTTCACCGAACTGCAGTCGAGGTCGAGGGACGCGCCGTCGAAGGAGCACACGCAGGGCGCCACGTCGGCTTCGGAAGGACACGGAAGGGCACGCGCCTCTCTCCTCGACGCAGCAGAGAACAGTCCTTCTTCAGAAGCTAAGATCCTGTAAGATTCCACAGAGTCGGCGCCCGAGACAGGCTTCATAACGTGTGCATAACAGACAGACGGCACACAAGCCACTAAAACAACCCAAAAAGGCTTTGATGTAATGAAATGCATCCTCGCTCTGTAGCCAAGACTGACAGTTACTGACGGCGAGTGGCAGACAACCATCCCTTTATATCAACATCTGATTCCCTTTTCCCATAAACTATGATAGCCAGATATTGAAATGATAACGACATTACGTGAGAAAATTCTGACAGGCGGCCCAAAGTTTCACTCTGTGTTGCTCTTATACTGTAGATTAGATTTTTTACCAATGAACATATAACCATAATTTTGAAAATGTTTGTGTCAATTGAAATGTTTAAACTACTTACTAAACTCACCAAGCTGTGATCAATTGAAGTCTGCGGAACTTATCTAACATGGTATATTCGTTACACTTCTAATAGCCAAATAATCAAATAATATATTCGGTTAAGAGTAACATTAAAAACATGACTAAATTTGCATACAGATGGACCGAACAACAATCTACCGCACAAACAGACAACAGACAACATTATAAAGAAAAATCTTAATTAACGAAACAAAATATTGTTAGTATCGTAATGGGAATAGTATCTGCTAGGACTATGATAAGGTTCAGGCATCAGTGAAGGCGATATGAAGGAGGGATATACCATTGACTGTATTAGCTATTGCGTAACATCATGAGATTTTGAACATGTGCGATTTAAACGAGATAATCTGTTTCATCATGAGGAGGATTATCAACCGTATAAGAAACGTGATACTGCAAAATACAAATGAACAAATAGGAATGTTTGTATAGAAAGCATCAATAAATTTCTTTTTTTCTAGTTTATTTTGGCAATATCCTTAGCCTACA
>NC_051404.1:8439063-8439356 GCF_015228065.2 Penaeus monodon | reverse complement strand
AGCCTACATACGTCTGCTCGAAATATGATGTATACAATGATTCCGTAGATGCTATCTCATCTTATCAATAACATGTGCATGAAATGTGGTATCTTCTAATCATCCGCATTGATTAAAATGGGGTAAAACATTTAAATATTCACAAATAGCTTAACAGTATATCTTCTTCATATAAAATAATTTGTTCAGTTTCAGCGAAGCATTTCAGAAGACCGCGAGGAAAGTTAATAATATTCAAATTCAGGTCATGGATTTCGCAAGCGTCTATTTTTTCGCAAGTAGGAGTCCGCACG
>NC_051404.1:8438455-8439033 GCF_015228065.2 Penaeus monodon | reverse complement strand
TCTAAATTATTTCAATACTCTCCCTTTAAGAGTTACTCTTTAAACATCTTATAACACGAAAGCAAACTCTTTCAATCCACTCAGCTCTGAGAAATAGAAAATCATCCAACAGCGTTTTCCTCGTCTGGTTCCGAGAGCTGCAGAGGCCATATTCAATTCTCGTCCTGTAGCAAGCATCCCTCACAAACGACAAAGATTGTTTGATGTACCATTCTTCGGTCGAGTTTAGTGTCTCTCGTTCCCGGAACTGCATTCCTCTGACCCCTTTCCCCCTCCCCCTAGATCGCCCCCCCCCCCTAGCCCACTAACTCTGCCCCTTCCCCCTCGCTTACCCTCTCCCTACACTCCTCACCCATACTCCTTTCTTCCTATACCCCCTGATCCCTACCCTTGCCTTCTCCCCTGCTTCTCCCCTACCTCTCCCTGCTTCCCTGCCCCTAGATCTATCCCCTCCCTTCCCTACCTCCCTGCCCCTTCCCTTTTGTTTCACCCTCCGTGTACGTAAATTACCTTCACCTGCTTTGATATTCCCTGAGATATCTTGGGAGTTTATCCAGGACCATATAAATCCTCCCTCC
>NC_051404.1:8438147-8438258 GCF_015228065.2 Penaeus monodon | reverse complement strand
TAGACTGATGCTCCGATGCTCTCTCACAGCTTAGATTTTCTAAATATCTGGCTGTTCATGTATCTTTACATTGCTCTCTTCCAATTGTGTCTTCCACTCTCACCCTATGCC
>NC_051404.1:8436483-8437064 GCF_015228065.2 Penaeus monodon | reverse complement strand
GGGGAAGGGAGAGGGGGGAGGAAGGGGTAGCAGTCACCGGCAACACAAAAGCTCTACGCTCTGCTAAGCGAACGCGGAGAATGTTCCCCCGCGGCCAAGTGTGTTAGCGGACCACAATACGAGTGACACGGCGATGAAAGAAAGACAATACTCATAAGTAAACTAAATTTTTAAGGATTTTTTTTCTCCTGTTATTTGTGACAAAACAATAGGGTTTTCCTCGACATTATCCGACCATAATCTGCATAAGTATTACAGAGGTGAAGAAAATAGTATATACAAAAGTAGATATATCTGTCTATGTTTTTAATGCTATTTGTATCAACATAGTATCGTTCCTTTGATATTTAGTGTGTTTATAGTGACATATGAATGAGAGTATATGCATAACAGAAGCTTAGACGAGATATTGGAAAGATCAATAATAATAAAAAATAAAGAGTGTGAGAGGGAAAGATAAATATTTGCCTGTCGATCACACTATACATAAGTACTCCCAAATTGTCTAGAAATTCCAGTTTCGCTTATAGAATACCTCAGCTGACCTCAATGATTTCAACATTGCGGAGAACAGTCTAGCG
>NC_051404.1:8434663-8434842 GCF_015228065.2 Penaeus monodon | reverse complement strand
TTTTTGACATATGTTGTTTTTATGAAGATTCATATGCTTACAGAGATTAACTCAGTAACCGATGATAGATGAGGTAGCTGAATGCAAAGAAAGTGTACACAAAAACAGCAAATTGTGTATTTTCTTGCAAAAAAATATCCATTTGTCTTACTTTGTTCTAAAGATCTTTTGAGAACTGG
>NC_051404.1:8433371-8434601 GCF_015228065.2 Penaeus monodon | reverse complement strand
TCTTTAGTGATGCCCATGTTTCTGTTAACATTGGTTTGTGCAAGAGAGAGAGACAAAAAAGTGGCGTTTCCACCATGCAGAAAATTATGTATCTCGTACGTAAGTCTCCGGTATATTTAATGATAAAACACTGTTTTGGGTACAGATGAGATATGCTCTGTGTCCTTTCTCTTTGCTTATATCGCTATTTTGTCTTTTTACACATCATGCATAATAAAACACTATTTACATTCCTGTTTCTGGGTCAGCGCAGATCACAAAGTGTCTAGCTCTATACTTTGCGGTGCATTAGGCTGTTTGGATAAGCGATTTCTATTACTTATAAACAACAGATTGCAAATCCGCGACCTACATCAAGCAAGCAGATGATAAACAGCTGATCCTTCCCTTCCCTACCGACACGCCGAGTCAATGCGTTTTATTTGTCGCCATTTCAATAAACACATGAAGTATCTGGTTTATACTGATTCGCTGAGGAGGAGAGGGAGGCTGCAAGATTGATTTCCTGGCGATTGGGATGAGAGGGGAGTGAAAGCACGGGTGATGGAAGACCTTGCGGGAACGGAGAGGCTGGCGCACTGCTTACCATAACTAGCTTGTGGCCTGACAGGCATCGGGGGCTTAACGATAGTGATGGGCAGCGGCAGCGGAACCGTTCTTCGGAACATGATCGGAGCATCGAATGGTTCCCTTTATCATCAATCGTTAGAGAGAGCCGCAACAGCTGTTTTAACGTGGCTCTTGTGATTGGGTGATTGGGTTGTTTATGGAGATAAGTCGGTTGAGTTTCGATAGGGGAAACGGAGACGAAGATTTTGTTCTAATATATACTAAATGCAAAGATGAAAGAACAGTATATAAAATTTGATCCTAAAGTGAAACACCTTCACAATATCCATCAACACTTACATAAAACCATGCACAGAAAAAACTCTCCTCGAAGTCCCACCTCGATATCTATACAGCATCTACACCAAACAGTTTTTTTTTCCACTCTTTCCCATCAAGGTGAAACTCCCTCATAATCGTGATACCAATGTTGCGCGAATCAACCAAGATTGCTGATCGACATGCAAAGAGAGCGATTGTGACCTGAACACCGAGCCCAGTGATCCAGTTCGGGCTGACATGAGTGTCTGTCTGCATTCAGGACGAGGTCGATCATTATTATCTTGTCATAGACTACTGAACGGCATAAAAAAAGGCTTTGGGCAGATGTACAAAAGATTG
>NC_051404.1:8432715-8432897 GCF_015228065.2 Penaeus monodon | reverse complement strand
AATAAGGAAAAAAGGAAACCTGGGTACGAAGAGGAGAGACAGCGGCCACAGATAGGGTGAAACGGAAGGTCAGGTCACCGCGGGTCATCGGGTGCAACTTGAGAAAGGAGACTCAACTGGAGGAATCATTTTAAGGGGGTCCTTACAAAAAAAGCAGCTGTCAGCAGTAACGAGAAACCAAC
>NC_051404.1:8430380-8432218 GCF_015228065.2 Penaeus monodon | reverse complement strand
CTTTTTTCTAACTTTTAATTTTACACTATATTAGAATATTAAGGCTTGACGCACACGCATGTGGTTACTTTGGCGTAGCAGGCGTGTCAGTCATTGCAAGATAAAGCATCACATATGTCTTCGAGCGCGCGGACCCCAGCCGAGGGGGTCTTAATCCCATTTACAAGTTCATAATCCAACAAAAAAAGTTAGCGAGTGAGAATGCAAGATACCCTCCTCCCCTTTCTGGCCTTTCCTTCCTTGGAGAGAAATAGAGAAAAGGTTGTGCCGGGGAAGGAGGTCAAGGGTTATCACTGCAGATTACCATTATCGCTAAACAAGGCACTAAAACTCGGGCCAAGCCGGTGTCCCAGAAACGACACTACCTGCAGTATAAAGCTTATTATGTATAGGCAAAGCGGCGACAGGGCGTGAAGTGTAAGGAAGGCTGGAGGGGGACCGAGGGAACTGGGGTACACCAGGGGACGAGGGGGCACTGGGGTACACCAGGGGACGAAGGAGCACTGGGGTACACCAGGGTACGAGGGAGCACTGGGGTACATTAAGGGAGGGAGACAGGGGTACGACGCAGAGGAGCGGGCGCAGAGGGGGTCAGAAGGAGCGTGTGAAGACACTATGCAGAGATAAATACGACATCATATCGAAGACAAAGGAACATGTCTTGAAGTGATAAGGAGGAGCCTGGGTTGCCCTCGAGGAACGGCGCTTCGATCTGGAGACTATGGGTGTCCCTTGAGTGTGTTGGTGGAGAGGGAGAAGGAAGCGTGAAGTTCTTGGTGCATTTGAAAGAGAGATGAAGTTCTCAAGGTATTTTCATGGATGGGTGAAGTTCTTGGTGATTTTTGTAAGATGGGGAAGCACTAGATGCATTTCAAAGGGTGGTGAATTGCTGATAGTGGTGACTACGAGCTTAAAAAGATGTCCATTGTCAGAACGTGGTCACAGGTTGTAGGGTTATCTGCTTATTAAAAGTAAACATCGCCTCTTCGAAGGATGATGATTTTGCATTGTAGAAACCAAGGAACGCGATTCAAGTGGTAATATCAAATTCTTAGGAATTATTAAGATTGTAAGGTTATCTGTTTGTTAACATTAGAAAATACTATATGATAATGCAGGAGATTCTAAGATTATCTAGAATTATGCTTCATTGCATTCCAAATAAGAAAGCTTTGGTTAAGTCCTTCGAGTTGATGCTTCACAAAAGCAACTCAATTTACCGACTGCCTAATAGAGATTGCTACAAAATTACCACCGATACTTAACGTACCACCGACAACTATTTCATAATAAACTATGATAATCATATTAATAGTATTGGGAAGACAATAACACAAGATGGATCTTGTTTTTTTTTTGTATGACCATTCATATGAACGAAATACGTGCAAATAACAGAATATGGATAATAATAGATAAAATATCTAATATAATTTCTAAGTAATGTTATACACGAATGCTAAAAATACAGTATTTGCTTTGATTGTGTGATCTTTCCAAGCAATGACCGATTTTACAATTTAAAGATTGTCAATAATTTTGAAAATCGTAGAACATTTTTAATTATTATAGTGCTAGTGAAGGGAATCATAGTGAACTGATAATGGTCATTACTATTGATCTGACCATTATGATAACTGCAATATAACATGCTACAGTGATATTGATACTGATGACGACAACCATAACAAAATAAATTCATTGTGTTGATAGTAATAACAATGTCCGTGCAGCTATATTGGTGATATATTAGCAGTCATAGCAGTGCGATTCAATTTGTATGGCGATAAAATCACTGTTAGCATGACAATTCGATAACCATTTTGGGAATGAAGGTA
>NC_051404.1:8430098-8430362 GCF_015228065.2 Penaeus monodon | reverse complement strand
TTTTTTTTTAATATGATGATAAGGGTGACCATACATTGCGTAATCTTATTAAACAAACATATGAATAATTGGAGTAATGAAAATGGTTATTGAAAAGATAATTATATGCAATAGCTTGGTGACCAACTCTCATCTTTTATCAGCTAATGACTTAGTGTGCTCGTGGTCGGCGCGAGAAGCAAAGGTTTAAAAACGTGTGTAAAGCGTTTCCTTTCCTGTTTCAGTACTTTGAGAAATGATTCAGATTGATAGATGAATATATTC
>NC_051404.1:8429538-8429784 GCF_015228065.2 Penaeus monodon | reverse complement strand
ATGCGTTAACAGGTTCAGTACAGAGAGTCTTTCCGATGTGTACTAACTTTCGACATTGCTTTCTGCAGACCGATACAAAATCTGCTCACAGCATTGATAACTAAGACATCTTTTAGTATACTCTATTGTGATTGAGTAGGGGTAAGACAAGCGCTAAACAGTGATTGATTTATATCTATTTAGATAACAATTGGCGTATTAATATTATATTCTACAGTTTACCCTCCAAATTTATCGGTTTTCTCC
>NC_051404.1:8426608-8427586 GCF_015228065.2 Penaeus monodon | reverse complement strand
CGTTCCTTGTAAAGCTCTCTATTCCTTTAAAACGATACACTTATATCTTTGAGAATAAATAAAAATAAATGATTAATCAGTTTCCTACCCGTCTCCCAAATATATGGCTTCTAATTTAAGTAAAAGTTCATAGAAATTATTTAATTAAAAAAAAAATCATCTAAATACTCCGAGTACACTACGAAAACACAAAGACAATGAATTAATAAGTACCGGTGACCTCACACGCCCTGGCACTTACCCCCCTCGCTTCTAGGTCATAGAGAACGGAGCCTGTAACACAAGCCCACCCAGCTTCTCCCGGATAAAATGTAAATCGAAAACAAAATGCTTGATTCGAAATGATAATCTGCTACACTACCCTTACATGGAGCAAGGAAGTAGACTGCAAAAACTGTCGCCCATTTATGAGAGTCGAGTGAATTGGTAGAAAGTACAAGAACGTTCAATGGGTACTTTGGCATCACAGAGGAGTGGCAAATGGTTTTCTTATCCAGTAATCTTGACCCAACTGACTGGGTTTTTTTTTTTACATAGACCGAAATCGAAGTCTTGAGTGCTATAATAGCCGCCCATAGAGCAATACCTTCCTTTCGCTTTGCTCAATATACTCGACGGATAAAATGTGTCAAGCAATCAAATGGATTTTATATGGACTCGACTTACTAAGTAACCAAGTCGATTAACACTCATTATAGTCTGGTTTACGATAAAAAAGTAATAAAAATCCTTGAACTATTGAGGACATATTTTCTGAAGTAGAAAATAACAAGACAAATTGCTGTTAATAATTTTCTCTGTACATAACATAAATACTAAGCTACTAAGCTACACCTTTCAGTTAGTACGATATCTTATCAGCGCATCTCATGGATATCACCTAGAATATAGAAAGTAGTTATTCGGTCTTTGAAGAATTCAAGAGATAAACACAGTCCTTAATCCAAACAAGTTGATTTTCTATGAAACTTCATTGGA
>NC_051404.1:8425179-8425459 GCF_015228065.2 Penaeus monodon | reverse complement strand
AATCACTGAATTCGCATAGTTTTAAGCAAAACTAAACCATAATTCAATTGAGAGGCAAAGAGACATCTATATAAAAGCTTTACTTTTTTACCATTCAATTACTTGAATGCACTTCTATGTAAAAAAAAAAACGGAAAAAATGATACCGTATCTCTATTAAAGGGTGTCTTATATGGACTCCACTGAGTTAAAGCAATTAACTAGCATTTTAATCTGGTGTAGAAAAAGTGTAACTCATTGCGTACCCTACGTCTCTGTTCTACACCCTGCGGTTAAGGGG
>NC_051404.1:8424192-8424627 GCF_015228065.2 Penaeus monodon | reverse complement strand
CTTTTACAGCTTAATATTCCAAGGACTTGTAAAATTAACTGGTGTCAAGGAGCTAACTGGAGATTTTTTTCCAGAGAACCTATTATTCTATTATAAGAAAAGCATGTTTACATAAAAATAATGAATAAATAAACGACACATGTATAATACTTTAAAAAACGGATAAGGTGCAAGTATCTTCGTCAGGTGAAAACGCCAGAAAATACAATAAGCTTTAGTAACTAAGTTTAAATGTCTGTGATCACACTGAAGAAATTGATATGTTGGCTTGTTAGCTTAAATCATCTGCATAAGAGTAGAATTTAATGGCTGGATCGGGTTCAGGAACTCTCCGCTCGAGTAATTCAATCAGTGAGGGAGAAAGATTTGCGCCTAGTTATACACCATTATAAGATCTTTATATTAATTTGCATTTTGATGGGTGTCAGGAGAGGG
>NC_051404.1:8423252-8424161 GCF_015228065.2 Penaeus monodon | reverse complement strand
GTATACGCAGTGCGGTAGCTGAAGTGTATATTGTGAGAAGTGATTTGAGGAAATTATTCTTTAGAGACATTTCGCAAGTTAACAATATTTGACCAAAATGAACCCAGTTTAAATTTGAACAGAAATCTTTGAGGACTTGAGATCTTAAGGCAGCATGTCTGAAAATAAGAGTTATTCCGTCTTATTTTGTGAACTTATTCATTCACATTTAATACATTTCTCAATATTTCATACAAAGCTCAGAAAAAGTATTATACACACAAGGAAGTACATGCATCGTAAACTCATATAAGTATGAATGCACGAACAATAAACGTATCTACAAACATGACACACAAAAGCCCACAGGACCTCGGCATGCATGTCTAAACGCTCACATTCTCGGACGTTCTCGCAATCCAGTTTTCCGAGAGCGGCTACAGAAGCAAGTGAAGACAGAGCGAGGTAATGGAAACTAATCTCGGGCGCGTGAGCTCAAGTAGGAGGCGAGAAAACAAAGTATCATCTGGGATACAAAGAAAGTCGATTCGGGACTTATTTTATTACATATGAAAGGGAGGATAACTGTCATATGTGATTCGAAACAAAGGGTTGTATTTTACTTCCGAAAGTATAAACACAGACGTTAGCATTGTCCATGCCCGTTCGCTCAAGTAAAACGGGCTACTAATGCTACTAATGCCGGTGTACTTTTTTATCAACGTTGCAAAGGTTAGTGTACTTGTGCACAATGGTTGGAACTTGCATCTGGCAGTAGGTCCCTTTGTCCCTAATTGTTTGACATCAGTTCTTTTCACTTTATTTCTTTTCAAAGGGCAATAGAAGGTGAACTTTCATTGTTAAAGAAACTGAAGACAATGCAGGTGCAGACAGCTGATATGAAAGTGAACGGTACAGTCGTAAAATGGT
>NC_051404.1:8421616-8421959 GCF_015228065.2 Penaeus monodon | reverse complement strand
TCACAGGCAGTAATCCTCAGAGAGAGCAGAATTAAAAGATTATCGAAGGAGAATCTAGACTAGCTCCATGGACATTACCTAGAATATCACTGCATGCCACCCTATGAGAGGTGAGCTCGAGTCATTATCATCGAGGGTACATAAGTTTCTATATAAAAGGCATTATTTAATTCTCTTTAACTTGGCATAGTATTTGAATTTCTAAACCACCGTAAGACCTGGTTACCGCACACTAGTATGAGCTGGAGAGACAATCTTCTTGTTGGATCGTCTGGCCCAGTGGCTTTGGTTCTGCTCCCTCCAGCGCTCGTTGCCTTGTGGGAAGCGGAATTGCTAGGGGCGG
>NC_051404.1:8419988-8420437 GCF_015228065.2 Penaeus monodon | reverse complement strand
ATCTCTTCATATCGACTGATCTCTACTCTTATTTGATATAATATACACACTTTCGGAGTAAATCTATTTTTCTAGAGTGTTTCACTACGTAATTTAAACTAAGGTGCATGAAGAGTGCTGTGAGAATCAGTTATACTCCAAAAAAACAAATAAAGATTTTTTCAGCTGATGTGATTTATTTTTTTTCATTGTCTCTTTCAAAATCACGACTGAAATGTTGTTGAGTGCTATAAGGACACATACATCAGTGAAAAATTATTCACTTCAATATCTTTCTTTTGATCTCAATTCATCCCTCTGCTAATACCTTCTACACTCATTTCTTCATCCAATGTATTCATGCTTAAGGTAGAAAAGATAACGTCATATTACAGGCTTTTATTATGCATTTCAAGTAGGTCAACCAATTAACGTATAAATACAAACATTTTACGAGACTTTGTAAAATC
>NC_051404.1:8418593-8418862 GCF_015228065.2 Penaeus monodon | reverse complement strand
CTGGACTATTAATCGGACGAAGGAAAGCACGAAATAGTTACTCTTAATATATTTAGAAAAGAATGTAGAGCAAATTGAGAAATTGTGTGAATGAGAACTGGATTAGATCACAGGAGGCGAGTCAAGGTTATATAATCCTGGGAAGACTTTCTGAACTTTAAAAGAATGAGACAAGGTTAGTGAAACCCAAAACTTGACAATACATGAGGGTGGGATTAAATAGCTTGTGCATTGATACAGAAGTTTTTTTTCTATGTCTGCTTTTCCGC
>NC_051404.1:8418027-8418344 GCF_015228065.2 Penaeus monodon | reverse complement strand
GTATCTAACTGTCGGTACCTAACTTTTGTAGATTTCTAGAGTTAATCCAATTAAAATTATCTTCAATTTACACGCGATTTTTCTTTTTAATCATTAGGTTCTCCAACGTATCTAATCATATTCATTCTCGACTTATTAAACCAACTTCGCCTGTGCAGAACTTCGGGACAAGAAAACTGAATTCATATCACACAGGGTTTAGTCCGCGACTGAGTGTTGATGAGAAGTTGAGGTCACGTCATGCGAAGCGCAGAGTGACATGTATTAGATTATTAGATTATGAATGAGATGACATGAGATGATGCACACCTTCGGTA
>NC_051404.1:8417791-8417958 GCF_015228065.2 Penaeus monodon | reverse complement strand
TCCTTGTTTACTGTGTATTATTGTATTATTGTTTATTTATTTATTTTTCCTTGTTTATTTTGTCCTTCATTTCATCTTTCTATGCGTGTTTGTCAGAGGATGGAGAATTTGAGGATAAATTAAAAAGATAATGTGATAATCGATGATATGTTCATAGAATAATTTTC
>NC_051404.1:8416395-8416538 GCF_015228065.2 Penaeus monodon | reverse complement strand
ACACTGAGTATTTTACCATTTTGTTAAAACATGCAGTATATTGTTGGATTTCATGTTAATAATAATTAATTAAACTGACCAGAGGAATATAATTGGCAAAAGTTGGTATCTTAATTAAATTATGTAAATAGTTATGGCACAAG
>NC_051404.1:8415184-8415492 GCF_015228065.2 Penaeus monodon | reverse complement strand
ACCAAATAAACATTAAACTCTAAAGCGAGAGGCAACGACATAAAACTTAAGATCATGTTAAAAGTCTGGCGATTAATGGAAGTTGAAATTAAGTGCTCTTACATAACAGGTTTCCTTTGGTTTGCTTGAGATAAAAAGTTTGCTGGTCAAAGAGGTGTATCGTTATGTCTCGTTTTCCGGGGTCGTTTAAGAGATAAGATTAATGTTTTGTTTTAGGAATGCGTGTTGTGTTTTTTTCCGGGTTTTAATTTTCTTCTTTGGGTGTTATGTGATTTGTCCTCTTTTATTTATTTCGTATGTTTTAGGGG
>NC_051404.1:8414074-8415146 GCF_015228065.2 Penaeus monodon | reverse complement strand
GGGGGGGTGGCTATTTGTTGGTGTTAAATGAATTTTCTTTTTTCTGACTTTCTCTCTGTGGTTCATTAAAGTATAATGTGGCCTGTCGTGTAGTCGAGGTACTTGTTTTAAATTATGCTGAGAGAAAATGTGCCAAAGCAAGGCGCACAAATTATTTCCTATTCTTGACTTCGTTAGATACGGTCTGAAGAAATTTTTGAACTTTCCTCTACGTCCAAAGGATGATTATCAATAATCACCAACACTTTTGTATAATAGTAATGGATAACAGTCAGTAATAAACAGCTCAAAGAGGCTTTCGTGTCGAGATAAAGTTTCTAATGCCGAGTCAAACCAGGTGAAAAGACGTCGCAAACCTTAGGTCAGCACAGGTCAAGCGAGGAACAGGAATATCAGAGGCATCGCGTGCGAGAAACGGGGGATATGATTATCTGGCGTGTATTTATAGGCTTTCGTGAGGTCGAATGTTGAGTCATATCTCCGAGGACTTTTCAGAATGGAGGCCATGTTATCTACAGCCGCTTATCTTGAGTCCATGTCGCCTTGTCAATCCCCTGCACCTGCATGTAAGTCATCACATATCTCCCTGGCGTCCGTGCCCGATTCTCCCCCACACGTGCCCTTTTGCCCCCCTCCGTCCCCTAGCTCGCCTGCCTTCTCCCCCACAATGCCGAAGAAATTCCCCGTCACACCTGTGTATAGCTGTTTTGCACCGGGCCAGTTACCTATAACAAGGCAGTCCTTCTCCTCGAGTATGTCGATGAGGAGAACGGACCTGCACGACACGAGGGACTTTCTGCACCTGTGTCACCACCAGCAGGAGTCCCAGACCTGCGAGATCACCGGGTGTTGCGTGCTCGCCTTCAGCACCCTCGAAGGCGTGCGAAACTTCCTCCTAGGGATCGTCGGGCCAAAAAACAAGCAAGCGGAGGTAGAAGTGGTCGAAGCTTCCCCGGTCAAGGGTGCGGGGGAGAGCTTTGAGCCCGAGGTCGTGAACAGTAAACGTCCAGAAGTCGTTTCGGAATACATGCGTGTTTCCAAAGTGACGCCCGTGTAGTTAGCGAAGCGGAAG
>NC_051404.1:8413035-8413891 GCF_015228065.2 Penaeus monodon | reverse complement strand
CTTGCCTGATACTTATCTTAGATTATGAATGCATGGATGTAAACGTCCATTTACAGCTTGTTTGACATGACTGTTTATTAGAGATCAAAATTAAACGGACATTTGTTAACCGCGGACTTTCATTCTCCACACTTTATCGCTTGGTAAACAAAGCCTTCCGTAATTGATTCATTTTTATCATACATTTTTCTTTTCTAGTAAATGACTCCACAATCTTTTTTTTTAATCTCCAACAAAATGCAAAAAAAAAAGTGACTCGCACGTCGCTAAGCGAACAACAAACAGCTTGGAAATCCCGAATCATAAATAACGTTCGGGAAAGCTCATCAACAAGAAGTGGTCAGGCGAGGAGCTCCCTCTCCTGAGCGCCGCCTGACCCTGAGAGCCCCCGGAGCCTTACTCATTATTTCATGTTCAAATCCGGTGATTCAGCACCTTCGCGACACTCGGCTACTTTATTGTCCGTCTTGAGAATCCATCAAAGGAAAAGGTCACGGGGAGAGGCTTCGGAACCTGTTTGTGCCGTCTGGACGAGGCTGTTACCGACGCAGGCGATGGCGGAGCTGGCTGTGATAGATCGACAGCTACTGTGGGGAGTTGCAAGGCCTCAGTGGGTCATTGGTTGGAGTGAGGCGTGTGTGAGTTTTTTCAACACTACTATTCCTATCCATTCGTACATACATATACACGCGAGCGAGTGTATCCACAATAAACATACACACACTTCGCTATCTATATACACATATACACTATACTCTTCTTATTTTCGCAAACATCTATAGAGAAAAAAAACAGTGAACAGATTGCTCATGTTCAACCGTTTAGTCCGAGACACGCAAAAGGAATATTGCGGCGT
>NC_051404.1:8412896-8412999 GCF_015228065.2 Penaeus monodon | reverse complement strand
CACAGGGAGAAACAATTTCCACGTATTCACACCACGTAGGTACGTTACTTAGGTTCACGACAGCGGTTGCCTTTTAACCTTCAGATCAGGTTTTCAGTTTTTT
>NC_051404.1:8412635-8412825 GCF_015228065.2 Penaeus monodon | reverse complement strand
GCTGTGAAATTGATATGGTTATGTTCTTTTATTAATTACCAAAGATGAGGTAGATTTTTTAAAACTATACATCCACGTTTGACAGGGTAAGTACTGAGTTTTGTATGTGGATTACCACATGGATTTAATTGTTATGGACGTGTAAGAGTTTGATCGGAAAAATTGCGTGTGCCTTATATCAATCAGATAT
>NC_051404.1:8411602-8411708 GCF_015228065.2 Penaeus monodon | reverse complement strand
TAGTGGGAGAAGAAGGAAATGAGAGAAGAATAAAGGCAGAGGGAGAGAAGGAGAGGAAAGGATCTTAAAAAGAGGGAGATGGAGAAGGAGGAAATTGAGGAAAAAC
>NC_051404.1:8411082-8411188 GCF_015228065.2 Penaeus monodon | reverse complement strand
GTCGATCCATCATAGATTAAAAGGGTCCCCCCTTAACTTAATCACTAGATCCAGGTTCTCGTTTTCTTTCGTGACCTTATGTGACCTTTTATAACTCTTGTTCCTT
>NC_051404.1:8410816-8410981 GCF_015228065.2 Penaeus monodon | reverse complement strand
TATTTATTTTTTAAAGGATGTTCCTAGCTCATGGTATAGTTTCTAAGTAAGGAAGATTAGTTAACGTCGGAATGTATACAGTAGTTCAGCAATTAAGATTTATTTTTCGAATTTTGGTTAACACGGAAAAAAAAAATATCATTAAACACGTATTGATTACCTCCC
>NC_051404.1:8410618-8410778 GCF_015228065.2 Penaeus monodon | reverse complement strand
GATTCGTCCGTTTCTCAAACACTTTACATTCTACTAGTTTTTTTTTCTTTCGGTTTGTTAAAGTATCGTTAAAGGAAATTGGCTATTAACCTTCGTTCTGCGTTTCTGAAAGTCTTTCGGGAAATCAATTTCTGAGCTTCTGAATTCGTAAATAATTAAT
>NC_051404.1:8409823-8410037 GCF_015228065.2 Penaeus monodon | reverse complement strand
CTATATTACAGAGGAAATAGAGACCGTTATTTCGAAATCGATTTATATCTTTTTCGACCGTGTTGTGCTTCGAGAGATGAACACACAATCGCAGTACAAACAACCCAACCAGAAGGGTTAGGTCAGATAAGGTCACTTATATGCGTATTTCATAAGAAAGGGGGGGGGGGGCAGAGGAATCAGGTTAAGTTTGTATGAGGCAATTGAAGGCGAT
>NC_051404.1:8408766-8409504 GCF_015228065.2 Penaeus monodon | reverse complement strand
AAAACAACTAGCAGCATAGATATTCACTCTCTAAAAGACGGGAACTATATGTACTGATAAAATATTAATAACGATATCCATTTTGCTCTGTTATGGTTCATGTGTATATGAGTTGTACTTGTGTGTTTGTGTGAATGTCAGAGTGTGCAAGTCAGGTCGTAAGATAAACTGACTCTTATTGAAAAAAAATAAACATAATGCTTCGTTCTGATTATTGGATTCTGAGGGTAGTTAACTGTCAATACGTGTGGACTTTACTTATTGCACTTTGGTTACGAATAACTATGAAAAAAAATAAAAGAATAAAAACTTACTCAATATGATAGATTTGTGTATATACAAAGCGGGAAGTAACTATATTTTCTATAAAGTGTGGAGGATGAGAAGGAGGAAAAACGCTATTTCACGGGGCAAAACTGCTATGAAAAATTATGCTTCGCGAGTCGAATCATATAGAAATAAAACATATATAGCCTTTTTTTTTCCTTTTACGTAGACCACACATTTGAATATTTATTTTTTTAATGACATAAACCAATAACAGAATGACTTGAAAAAATATACGACTGGGCTTAATACGCTCCAAGCAGGGCCAAATACTTCCCATTAATCTTATGAAGTGACATCCCTGTTTACATATGTATCCATACAGTTATCAGTTTGCACGTGATTTTATTTACCATATTCAATACATCATCTTCATCTCAAGATCTTGGTATTCTACCCAAGGGAAGAGAC
>NC_051404.1:8408457-8408698 GCF_015228065.2 Penaeus monodon | reverse complement strand
CACACATAGCCCCAAAATTGCATATGACCTGCGGGAGACAAATGAGAAGACACTCCAAAATGTTATTCCTACCGCGGGGTTCTTAAAGAAGCACGCCCCAATAAGATATTCACGCTCTCAAGGAAGCATCCATCACGGAGATCGAAACTATAAGGAAAATAATCTCCTTTGCACTCCAATTAGCATAAATTTGTCGATGCTCATAAATCTCCCGGATAAGGAAAGGGAATATAAGGTCATT
>NC_051404.1:8407840-8408337 GCF_015228065.2 Penaeus monodon | reverse complement strand
TTGAAGGAGCAGACAAATTACGTGATTAAAGGAGGCAGGACGAAGGGGTAGCGCCTTGCCTCGGCTCTGCTCGGCGACTGAACCATTTTTCTCAAAGGGTCAACTCGTGCTGGAAGGGGGGGGGGGGAGTGGACTACGGAGACGAGGAAAATGGAAAGGGAAGGATGGTGTGAGAGATAAAGAGGGCGTGGAGCGATAAGGGAAAGATATGAAGAGTTGATAAAGGAGGTGGAGGGAAATTGAGTGTGGAGAGAGAGATGGGAGAACACGAAAGAGATTAATAAGTAGTTGAGGAAAAAAGGAGTTCATTTTGGTGGGCGGAGTTAAAGTTTTAATCTTTTTTTTTTCTTTTTTACTTATTGACTCCTTCTGACTCTTCTCTTTCACAATGGATCATTTCCAGCCCTGTACAGCGAACCGTGAAAACACAGACGCCCAAGATACAAGTATGTGAGAAAACATTTCCACATCACTGAACCTCCCACTCCCTTCCCCTC
>NC_051404.1:8407465-8407823 GCF_015228065.2 Penaeus monodon | reverse complement strand
CTTATGACTTCCATGTCTCATCTACTTTCCTCTCCCTGCTCGCCTGTCTGTCTAACGTCCTTTTAAGATAACTCCGCTTATCTTGTGACAATCCTTGAGCGCAATGAATGGCAGTGGGCGTGATGGGCGGGGGGAGGAGGGCGAGCTTACAAGTGGCATATCTCGGATCTTGCCTTCTCTTCCCCCCCCCCCCGCACTGCTTGTATCGACTGGGCATCACTTGTTTGCTAATCATGATATATTTCTATCCGTGTGCTTTGCTTGTTCCCAAGTCGAAAACAGGGGGTCGTCTGTGTTTATGTGTCGCTGTTAATTTTGCTGATTAACTATGAGATGGGTTTATCTACTATGCTTTTAA
>NC_051404.1:8404605-8405101 GCF_015228065.2 Penaeus monodon | reverse complement strand
TAATATCTCTCCCAATGTCACCAGTGCAAAGTGATATTTCAACAAAGATTAACTGGGTGATATATATTCAGAAAACCATCATTAAACTCCTTTAAATGGTTACTATCATTTATGATCTATAAATAACTACGATGAAAGCCAACTCTTTTGACTACAAATTATGTAACTGCTTTTAATTGTCTGTTTGATATATAGACCTACATCTCACGTAGCACCGACAAAAACTGATCATATAAATTATACCACTAATTAGAACAACAGCGATGATTATATTCTTTAAAAAATAAGGGCTATCAAAATGACAATAATGTCAATAATTGCAATAACCCAAAAATGTAATTCATGATGATGATAATGCTGTTACTGATTGCAGCAATAAAAATATAAAAAAATAACGATGATATTAATTTAGAAATATAAATGTTATAGTTACGATATTGAACGATATATAATGATAAAATCTGTAAAAAATTACGTTAGTTGCGATGAAATAAAA
>NC_051404.1:8404217-8404522 GCF_015228065.2 Penaeus monodon | reverse complement strand
TTACGAGGAAAAACACTGGCATGAATATTTATGATAATATTAATGAAGCATAATAAAGAAATCAGCTTTATTTATTTATTTTATGAAAATGGGAATGAGTGCATAAAACATGACATGTTAAATGAAGACGTATTTTCTTTTTCCTTTACATTGCTTGACTAACATGTCGCTCTATTTTTCAATTACTTTTTTTGTAAATAGTTTTTGGATATCTTAATTGAACATCTTTATACAATTTAGCCTTTCCATTATCAGACAGCCGTGTTTATTCTTCTGTCCATATACAACGATCTCGTTTATTGCAA
>NC_051404.1:8403567-8403967 GCF_015228065.2 Penaeus monodon | reverse complement strand
TTAAGTCCTCCATTCCTCTTGACTCTCTATTGTTTCTTTTCTTTTATCCTTCGCCCTCGCTGGTCACACAAACAAGAGAGATTCGCAATTAGGGTTTCAGAGTAAATGAAAAACACACCTATTGATTACCTAGTTCAATGCGTGGCTTCCTGACCCCTCCTTATGACCGGAGTGTTCTGGTGTAAGTCATGATTTGGTCTTACCTGTCTTTTTTGGGGGGTGATTCTCCTCTTTTCTCTCTGTTTGGTTCCTGTTCTATGGGTCTGTTTGGTTGTTTGATTCTCTCTCCCTCTGCTTCGTTCTTGGTATGTTTGTTTGTTTGTCTCTGGTTGTTTGGATGACTGTCTGTTTCGTTGTGTGTCCGTTCGTCTTTCTGTTCTGTTTGGTCTGTTTCTCTGTT
>NC_051404.1:8403260-8403359 GCF_015228065.2 Penaeus monodon | reverse complement strand
CATTGTTATTTACGGCTCTTTAATGTCTTCTCCAGTATTGGCCGGGTTCGTGTTCACACTCCAACGAGAACGGAGAGAAGGAAGGGGAGGGGGGGAGAA
>NC_051404.1:8403065-8403185 GCF_015228065.2 Penaeus monodon | reverse complement strand
AGCACTCAAAGTACAATAATTAACAACTAACGGTCGAACTACACTTTCTAGGAAATAACAGATTGCTTCATAAACTGCGAAGTGAAAGGGGCGACTGACATTCTTTGGCTTTGTCCGGAT
>NC_051404.1:8402454-8402640 GCF_015228065.2 Penaeus monodon | reverse complement strand
TCAATGTTATCCTATGGATCTCAAGGATTACCCTACTCCAAAACCCCTTTTACCCCTAGTGCCAGCCGATGACAGGCCTCTCCGTTTTGGTCACATGATGCTGGCCACATGATGCTATTTCCGCCCATATAACAATATTAACTTATCCATATCCTGTGTGAGCCTGTATAAGAGTTAGTTTGCCTG
>NC_051404.1:8402013-8402118 GCF_015228065.2 Penaeus monodon | reverse complement strand
AATAAAATTGTCACAAGTTATCAGGAAGTTTGTTGTTCCTTCACCCCTACCCCAAGTTGCTGCATAACCTTGTCTACACACATCCGTTTACAGGCCACGCTTACA
>NC_051404.1:8400235-8401263 GCF_015228065.2 Penaeus monodon | reverse complement strand
TGCTAGATTAATTTTGATATTTTTTCCTAAATATTTAGAGAAATTTAAGAAAATTAATAAACTTCTTCCAAGAATTGATACATGGATATGAAATCCTGATGGTTTTTATGCTGGGGTGTAATTGTAAAGGACCAACCTGAAGTAGTAACGCCCCGAAAATGGTTTAAAACTAGAGAATTGTTTTGATAATTTCACTGACCCCCACCCCTCATTTTCATGTTCATCATTGTTAGTTTTTAAGACGTGATGCGTTTGTGTTCGAGATTTGGTAATGTTTGGTTAGGTGTTTTAAGTCTGTTGAAAAAGATTATACTCAAAACCCGTTGCTATTTGCAAAGGAAAATGTGTCAAGTACTATTTTTTATAAAGTGAATGATGGCATTGGATAGGCTGCCACATTGTTTAATATCCGTAATTTCTTTGCAATATGATAAATGTAACGTTGTAGAGAAAGACCGAAAACAGGAAAGTAAACATTCATCGTAGACTTGAAAAAAAAGATAATAATAATTGTATGTACTTACAGATTTGATACATAGTCCGCAGTCCATTGCAATTATATGTTTTCACTTCACTAAAACATATTTCCGTTTGGAAGGAAATTGGTAACATTGCAAGCTCTCTTTGATCGTTCATAACGACGAGCTGAAAGTAGATTTAGAATTCACATTTAGATGTAAAGTGTGTGAACTTCATTAATATCATCGGTATTTACTAGAATAATCCATTGTCATCTTAGTGGAACTTTGGGGAATGAAGGCAACTTTTCTCGCTTTTTTTCGTACATGTAGCCCACAATTCCCCTCTTATACGCCATGGTTTTCCAAGCTTTTAGGAATGACATCAATTGATAAACACATCAGTAACTGTATCCTTTTTCCATCTTTTCGATAAAAAAGGGATATGTTAGTATCAGTCAGTGACCTCAATGACGCTATAACAATCTCTTCTCAGCTTCTTAATAATCTTAATTAAGAAATAACGCACTGCTGTAAAGCTTACTTTTCCTCGGCTTATTCAATTATCAC
>NC_051404.1:8399827-8400201 GCF_015228065.2 Penaeus monodon | reverse complement strand
ACTGCCCATTGTAAAATGAAACGTTTATTTGCAATTACAGTATGGTAGATATTTATTTTAGGTGAATATGTTATGTTTATATATAATCCATCATTCATAGTGTTTAAATATATATTTGTGTGTGTGCGCCCGGGATATAGCTTACTATCTGTACAGTGTGGTTATATGCAATTTTAGTATTTCCATAGTTTTTAGCTAGAGGAAGGAAAGGTATATATATAATGTTTTCCTCTTTCCCGACCAATGATTAATTCTAATCCTGTATCGAACTATAACCTACTTGAAGGAACGTGTAATATTTAAAGAAATATGTAAAAGGTAGGCATTATTGCAACTGCGTTAATGATACGTTCGTATACATCTAGATGCATGTC
>NC_051404.1:8398526-8398725 GCF_015228065.2 Penaeus monodon | reverse complement strand
ATCACTTGGTCATCTCGTCTAGAGATGCCACTGGGTAGCGGGGCTTTTTGGTCGACACTGAAACGAAGGTGGACTTTGTAGGTTAGCCTTCCCCGTCGTCGTTGTCCCCAGTTAATTATTAGCTGTTAATTATTGTTGTTTGAAAATTTTAGTGATACTGATTTTTTAAAGCTACGAATCAACGCTGTCATCAGTCAAA
>NC_051404.1:8397986-8398462 GCF_015228065.2 Penaeus monodon | reverse complement strand
GAAATTGTTTAGAAACTGGCTTTTTGTAGTGTTTGTTGGGCCTGCCATCCATATTTCAATCAAAATAAAAATCCTGATATATAAAGGGCAGTTGAACAATTTTAGTCTCAAATGAAAACAGATACACAGTTGGGCTTTTTTTTATTGTCCTTTGAATATTTTCCTTCTAATCAATCAAAAATATCTCTTCCTTGCCGTGCATTTCAAATCATCATAGAAGCATTGCAAAGTTTGCCACATGAAAATGGCAACTTTTACATTCTAAGGCTTCTCATTAATCTTAGTCTAGGTAATTAGTGGCTCCCGGAAGCAGTGCAGTGTAACCAGACCTAAAAGTGGCTGGCAAAGTTAGCGTTGAAATCACATGAACAATCATCTGCTTTCGGGTGATTTCTCAAGTGTTTTTTCCCAGGGCGGGGGATGGGGGGGGGAGGGTTGCCTGTCTAGCTCTCTTGTTATGTGCCTCTCATTTTCAT
>NC_051404.1:8396223-8396384 GCF_015228065.2 Penaeus monodon | reverse complement strand
TGGAAATCTGTTTTTGCGAATATTAGGATGATATTTACTTTCCTCTAAGTTAGCCATATCACGATCCATCTATAAAATCCCTGTCCACTCGCGAATCCTTCCACCGATTTACTGACTCAATGAACCACCGAATCACCGACCCAATGAACCACCCAACGCTA
>NC_051404.1:8395844-8396077 GCF_015228065.2 Penaeus monodon | reverse complement strand
CGCTGTCTAAACAATTTTCACGGCGATATAAAAGAGGAAGCAGCTTTTCATTTCAACAGAGATTCATAAATCGAGTTGCTAATACCATGAACTCCATCGTGACTTGGAAAACGGATAATGTGGGCTTATCTTACACCGACGTTAGCTTCCTTGAAGATGCTTCGGATAATTGTATGTACTTAGAGTGAATAATGGTTAGAGCTTGATTTATGGTTTTCTTTCTCTTTTGGATA
>NC_051404.1:8394251-8394318 GCF_015228065.2 Penaeus monodon | reverse complement strand
AATCCAAATCTCTACGGCAGCCTGAGTGATCCCTTGAACACACGGCAATGAAAATAAGCCGCAATTG
>NC_051404.1:8394028-8394173 GCF_015228065.2 Penaeus monodon | reverse complement strand
AAAAAACTACCCTCTTTAAGGTTCATTTACATATGCTCTAACAACGGTGCGATCATCTTAAGAGACTTTAAACAATTAGTTGCCATCGCTTTGAGAACATTCCACAGGTGTAATGACAGCGGCTGTCAGGTGGATTGGTGGCTGG
>NC_051404.1:8393239-8393635 GCF_015228065.2 Penaeus monodon | reverse complement strand
TCTATGTGTGTTTTGGCCTGCTGACTTTAAATGCAATATGAATTAGTCTTGCAGAATGAGATTGCTTCTGAAGTCACTCATAATCACATTCATGAAGGACTAATGACTGCGCATGAAAACTGACATCGGACACACGCTAATTTGTATGTGTTTTCCCTCTGTCATATTTCTTTAGCTGTCTATCCATCTCTTCTTGTCATTCTCTCTTTATCTCAAGCGATTTTAACACTTCTTTATTAGATAACTTTTTTTTTTTCATTGATATTTATGTTTCGTAACTGAAGACCTTACATTGCTTGTTTATGATATCGTTTTTGCGTTTCAATGCGTAATACATTGTAAACAAAGATGGATAGATAATATACATGTACATAACTAGACCACGCGTGTATGGGT
>NC_051404.1:8392716-8393149 GCF_015228065.2 Penaeus monodon | reverse complement strand
CCAACACCAACGTCTATAGAGAATCAAGTCTCTACATATAAAAAGAGACCAGGAGACCGCCGGACCATAGCCACTCTCGCCGACCCAACCAAGACACATTAATAAGACACACGACTAATCAACTCTGACGTGATAATTATCCCCGTGGTCGTTAAAGAGTGCATCGTCATGTCGTAGACGTTGCCATAATTAAAAACTTGTACAGGCTTTGCGTAAGGTATCATTAGGTCTGATGCACTTCGTATGAGGTAATGTGTGCTTAGTAACGAGCCATGTCAGCTGATTAGCAATAATTTCAAGCCATCTCGAGCCCTGGACGCAGCAGAGACCTTGTATTTGTGCGTGTAAGACCGCAATATACAGCTGGCGGGAGATCACTCTCTTATATGTTTAAGTAATCGCTATTTTCAACTATGCTTCCGTCCGTACCTGG
>NC_051404.1:8391929-8392306 GCF_015228065.2 Penaeus monodon | reverse complement strand
AGAAGGGAGATCATATCCTCCATCCCACAAACAGATAATCCTCCTATGAACTAGAGTACAGGTGATGATGGTGATGAATACATTTGTACAGTGTGTGTTAGACATTCAACTACCCCGAAGTTAGTGCTGTTCCCTTTCCATATATGCCAGAGACTGATGCCCTCATGTCTAACATCAAATAAGCAACGTCTTGGCTGTTCATTCAGTGCTGGGTCTTCTACGTGGGAATCTAAAATATCTCTTGGAATGAAAATAGAATAATGGGTCTATTATCGATGGTATTTATGTATAAAACGAAAACATGGCCAGTAATGGGAAAAAAACAGTAGTACTAATTGTAACAAAGAAATACTTTTAATGTTATTTATACAGACGGC
>NC_051404.1:8390029-8390391 GCF_015228065.2 Penaeus monodon | reverse complement strand
TTACTAAAACGACAATCACGGACCTGCCATTAACGATAGTAATGATGATTTTAATGACCCCCCCAAAATAATTGCCACTTGAGGAGCCACATTTACAGACAAGGGCGACCTATCACGAAGCCTGTGTACAGCGAATCAATGAAGAGGAACGTGTTATGTACGACTCGGGGTCAAATAAGGAGGGGGGCAGTGTAGGGAGGTTCTCTCTATGATGGAATGGAGGTAGAATGTGTGTTGTTATGTGGATGGTGTGTTGCAAAAGGGTGTAGGGGTGTTTTGGGGTTATATGGGTAGTGGTTTCGGTGCGTTTGGCTGGGTGTTGTGTATGGGTGTAGCCGTATTGAGAGAGAAGTTTCGTATGC
>NC_051404.1:8389261-8389415 GCF_015228065.2 Penaeus monodon | reverse complement strand
GAGGTTCTACATACACCAATGACATGAATTGCTTTATCGCTCTATATAATTAAGCTAACACTTAAGAAGCTCCTGTTACAGCAGTCCCTCCGGCTCCCAATCACTAATGATAGACCTTCACCTGAGATTGCAGGTTACCTTCTCTCTCAGGCTC
>NC_051404.1:8387316-8387477 GCF_015228065.2 Penaeus monodon | reverse complement strand
CCTCTTACCTCTTCCGGATGGGCCACAAACAACCCCCCACACAAACACACAGCCGAGTGGACCCCAGCCTCCTATCTCTTCCGGATGGACCCCAAACACCCCCCCCCCAGCCGAGTGGACCCCAACCTCCCATCTCTGGCGGGGGAATTCCAACCGGTCGA
>NC_051404.1:8387010-8387282 GCF_015228065.2 Penaeus monodon | reverse complement strand
TCACACGCGCCATTGTTCTCCCGATGCAATAATTCAACCTTCTGCGTTTCTCGTTTTTAATTTGTTGTGGCAAGAAACCGCGGCTCTCCTCTCACCTCGTGATGCCAGGCATTATTCCTCGCCGGTGTCGTATCTAAGCCCCAATCATCATAAATCACATTTCCAGGCTCTGTGTATTCTGATTTTCGTTCCCTCGTCTTGCATTATTTGTTCTCTTCAATTGCACCTTCGGATGTTTTGGACTGAGTCGCTGCGCAGCCACTTGGGCATTC
>NC_051404.1:8386057-8386635 GCF_015228065.2 Penaeus monodon | reverse complement strand
AAGAAGTTACCTAAGAGCATCTTACGATATTGATTTTTCTTTGAAATAAACACATGCAACATTATATCAATAAACAAAGAGGTTTGGGATATACCAGTCATCACACACACATACGCACATTACGCTTAAACACTACACGTAAATATTGCTAAGAATAGCTTTATCAATCAACGCATGCGCCAGAAGAGAGAACAGAATGAAAAGAAAAAGACAAACCCCCGATCTTATCTCGTACCCATGCGTATATGCGTAAACATGTGTTTGCAAAGCCCTGTGTAAAAGAGGAGAGAAAACGTGCTGACATATAGATACAAACTACTATCATTTGCTAATGTCAAGGTGAGTACCTATTTACAAGCATTCTGAAGTATCCACACGATTCTCATGGTATGTAAACACGAATTTATCCCATTCTCGTCTCGTATGTATGCGGAACAAAACTGAGCATACTATGTAAATCCACACAAGCCTGTTTGTAATTTGGAGGGTTCGACACCTATGCAACAATACGCAGAGACACACGCACATACACCAATCTCGAAATGCGTACGTATATGAGTATAAATCATTGAACTCGG
>NC_051404.1:8385516-8385931 GCF_015228065.2 Penaeus monodon | reverse complement strand
TGTATGTATGATGTGTGTCTCTGGATGAACAAGATGAATCTAAATCCGAAACCGTTTCGAAGAAAATGAAGCACGGGGAAGCTTCGGTTCTCTCGCTCGGACGGTCGAGGCGAAGTTCAGGCCCATAAAAAAACTATTGCTCCGTTGCAACTCTGTCTCTTGCACGTGCTCATCCTGCATATCACTGAGGTTCGTTAATTTCCCAACTCATATAATTACAAAGAGACTGTTATGATAAGTGTTGTCAAAAGCACATACACCTGCTCCTTATCTCGTTATATTTAGCAGGCATATTACAGGTGGCGTGAACATCTGATTGCAGGTTCCTAAATACATAATGTGTATATTGCATCGGTGAAATAGATAAATTAATAAAATACGATGAAAGTCGACAAAAACAAGGGTGACTAGATGA
>NC_051404.1:8385306-8385416 GCF_015228065.2 Penaeus monodon | reverse complement strand
ACAATTTGCTCCAGCCCAGAGAAGTAATTTGAAATAACAATGACTGTTTTTGTTGTTTTTTTGAACTAAGCGATGATAATTAAATCTTATGGATTGATTATTTATAATCT
>NC_051404.1:8384358-8384979 GCF_015228065.2 Penaeus monodon | reverse complement strand
TAGTTTCTCGTGCTCTCCGAGTAAGTTGTAATAACATTCCTAATTGTTATAAATGTGATGTACCAGTTAATTGCCAGTTCTAACTTAGTACATGTCACAGCAATAATAATTGATAAGAGTGATATCATAATCATTAAAAATAATGACGAGGTGTTTTACGTTGAGATCCTAATAAATTCCAGTCTTTTAGATAATGAAGACTCAAAACAAAAAGTAATAAAAAAATACTAATATTAACATACATCAACATAATGTATTTTTCCTAACACACATTCTTCTGAAATTGTGCTACTTCTTTGGTCAGGTAAATATCATGTTATTATGAGAGTGATCTTAAGAACATTTAATTGACTGTAGATTCCAAATAATTTTATGAACAAAAATTTAAGTCATCATAAAGATCAATAATGACTATGGGTATGCCTGAAGCTTGGTCTGTTATAAACACCACGCAATATGTGAAAACTGTTAACAGAAATGGGTGTATAATAGGAATTACCTTGTCAATAACATGCCTGTGGAACAAATCACTATAGTTTCGAGGAATTTGGTTATCTCCTGATATTATGCTTTTGACATTTGGCGTGACTGATTTGCATATCGCAGTAATCAGGGAGTAGA
>NC_051404.1:8383310-8384030 GCF_015228065.2 Penaeus monodon | reverse complement strand
AGACAAATTAAATCTTTTACCAACTACTTGTCTTCCCAAACAAGTAGGATAGATAGGAACACTGGGAACTGTATACATTCTAGGTTTGTACGGCCAGTTAATGAAGCTGTGATAACGATTATACTCAATTACTGAAGTGAAAGCTTGCATGTAACTCTTTCTCCCTCACACAAACGCTTCTCATGTATCAAAGAATAAAAGCAATTGCAGAAGAGGTGCCAATCCGGCGAAATGAAATGGCCCATGCTATGAGAAAATCAACTGAATTAATTACTTCACAGCATGAATTTAAATTAATATTTCCAAAAAAAAAAGAAAACTTTCCCCACAGTTACCAAGACCCACATTCATTCCACATTTATTTCATGGTATGAGAGTTAAGTGAATAAAGTTTATTTTTCTAATCGCAGCATTGTAAGGATAAAAAAAAAAGAAAACGGGTTAGGAAAAATGTGAGAGCTAACTCTGGAGATATTAATATTTTGGATACGTATATATAATGCATCGTTGTGTGTTCTTTATTCAAGTTATCATTGCCACTATAATTATTAACGTATTATTTATTTGCTTGTATTTGTGTGTTTAAGTTACTTCACTATTTCATCACTGCTAATTCTGGCGGATGAAGGAATGTGGAGAGCTGTCATGGATCATTTCATGTTATTTTATCAAATTTAGATAAAACCTCAACAAAGAGAACAAAATTTTCAAATCTGGAAT
>NC_051404.1:8382612-8383037 GCF_015228065.2 Penaeus monodon | reverse complement strand
ACGCATTGAGGTCACGCAAAATAATGATAAAGTTACTTGGCCTTTTGACTGATATGCTTCTGTGTGTCAAAAGGATCTTTCATTATGTTCACATTATTATTATATGATATCTATTTCCATCAGCGATAATAAAGCAATATGACATATCTTGATGAACGGTACACGCAAACCAAACGTGCTTTGCCTCTCTCTCCGTTCAAGGAAAACTAGTGATTATGAAGAAAAAAAAAGGTAAAGAAAATACTTTTGAAAAAAAGTGTGTGTGTGTGGGGGGGGAGGATATATGTGTGTGTACTTTCATGTTAAAAAAAGCTAAAATTCTTTTTATATCTTTTTCTTTCTCTGAGTGTCTGTTTGTCTCTGTATATTCTATTTATCTGATTGTTTTGTCTGTGTAATAGTCTAGGTTTTTGTCTGTCTAGCAG
>NC_051404.1:8382147-8382382 GCF_015228065.2 Penaeus monodon | reverse complement strand
CTTTGTCCATTTAACCTGACAAATGATTCCAGTTTACAGTTCTACACGAAAGCATAATTGCCACTCAGCAGTTGCATTTTTCATAACTTGCAAATGCTTCAAAATCTCCTTTCATAATTCGCTCCCATGGCCTCTCAGATGCAAATGCCCAGAGCCACAGAATGACGTGGACTACATTTTCCACAATAAATCTAGCAATTAAAAAGATAAACAGCGGTTCACGAGCTCTGCTTCA
>NC_051404.1:8380718-8381867 GCF_015228065.2 Penaeus monodon | reverse complement strand
AGGGCGAGGGGACATAAAGAATATGCAATGAAGTCAAAGGAAAAAGGAGGGAAAAAAGGAGAGAAAAGAGAAGAAAAGGAAAACAACGAAAGAGGAATACGAACGAGAAGAAGCAAACAGGAAGAGAATAAACAGAAAAAAAAATCAAAACACAGACGAAAGATGGAAAAAAAAATGATGAAAGGGAAGAATGCCAGAATAGCAAACAAGAAAGTGGGAATAAGACCAGCGAGAGTAGGAGGGTCATAATGAATAATGAACTTCCTAATGACATATGGATTCATCAAATCGCCTTGCAAATATGGGGCTCATTTGTCATCAGGAGTTAGTGGTCAGAGAATATTGCCTCTCGTTAAAATATGATGAATAAGGTTGAGCGTGTGCGTTTGGGGTATGAGTAAGTGTGAGTAGGTGGGGTTGGGGGGTGGGGAGAGGGGGAGGGGAGGAAAGAGAAGAAGGGGAGTGTGGGGTGGGAGGCGGGAGGCGGAGGGGAGGAAAGAGAGAAAAGGGTGTGTGAGGGGAGGGGGAGATGGGGAGAGGAGGAAAGACAAGGAGAGGAGGGGAGGGAGAGGGGAGGAAAGAGAAGAAGGGGAGTGGGGGGGAAGAGGGAATGGAGGAAAGAGAAAAAGAAGAGTGTGTGGGGAGAGGGGAAGAGGGGAAGGGGAGGAAGAGGAAGAAGGGAAATAGGGAAGAGGGAGTTCTCATGAATACCAGGAGCGAAATTAGCATAAAGTAGAAGGGTCGGATTTCGCCTTTGTTTATATCAGAGAAAAATAACATATAATATAATAAAGCTTATAGCGATTGCAGTAATGCTATCACGAACGTAATCGTACTGGCCATGATAACAGTAATAATATTGATAGACAAATCCTATTGATAATATTGACAGACAAATCCTATGGATAATATTGATAGACAAATCCTATGGATAATATTGATAGACAAATCCTATGGATAATATTGATAGACATATCCTATTGATAATATTGACAAAGAGATCCTATTGATAATACTGACAGACAAATCCTATGGATAATATTGATAGACAAATCTTATCAATAATAAAATAGTCATATTATTCTGTGATAAGTCTCAAAATGTGTAATAGTGGATGGTGCCTTCTGTTAAGAATCATATTGTGCCCCC
>NC_051404.1:8380076-8380251 GCF_015228065.2 Penaeus monodon | reverse complement strand
GAAAGGCTAACCAAACCAGACCGCTAAACCAAAGGCCATTACCAACCCGATTATCATGGTACCAGGCAGCTGTACCACGCGCGATCACAGAACCACGTCGCCACTTGTATACGTGTACTCCGATCACTGTAATGTAAATGCTAGGTGTACCCCAAGGAGACAACGGACCTCCTCG
>NC_051404.1:8379851-8379928 GCF_015228065.2 Penaeus monodon | reverse complement strand
GTCTTCTCCAAATCGAAATGCGCCCGTAATGTGACATAATGGCTGTACTTAGATGCATTGTCTTTTTTTTAACTATT
>NC_051404.1:8379571-8379810 GCF_015228065.2 Penaeus monodon | reverse complement strand
TTTTACGTACCTGGATATTCAGGTGAGCAGACGCGGTGGTATGTTGGCACGGCGAGTCAGGAGAGACAGGAGAGTCATTTGGCACCTTGACAATCCATCAGAAGTGACAACTGCGTCATTACCTCGCATCCGCTCGAAGCTATTTTCCTCGTTTTTTCTTCTCGTTTCTATCTTTTTATCTTTTTTTCTTTTTACATGTTCTTTTTTTTCATAATACGGATATCGGATTTTTTTTTTGA
>NC_051404.1:8379234-8379359 GCF_015228065.2 Penaeus monodon | reverse complement strand
CCGGAGGGATAGACTGTGATTCAGCTCTCTTTGCTTGGACGCGGTGACTGGATTGCAGCTTGATAGATCGACAGATGGTTGAAGGAACGACAGAAGAACCGACTGAAGAAAATCTATTATTTGCT
>NC_051404.1:8378241-8378481 GCF_015228065.2 Penaeus monodon | reverse complement strand
CATAGAGAGAGAGAGAAATGACCCCTTCTTTTTTATTATTTGTTTATTTCGTGAATCCTTACGAGACCCCGGAGAATTAGAAAATCCTGAAAACCGGTCCTGCGTTGCAGCATCATGCAAGATATAAATGAAAAAAAAAATTGCAAACTATGTTAATGTGCGAATTATTTGTTACCTCCTTTTACACAAGAAATAACGTTCTGATAATAACTATTTACAGACATTTATCTCTTAATTAGA
>NC_051404.1:8378062-8378205 GCF_015228065.2 Penaeus monodon | reverse complement strand
GTCTTTCTTAAACTTAATTCAGCCAAAAAAGTATAGTATGTTATTTGCATATCTCAAAGGTATTTGAAATTCAGGTAGTTAAAATTATCTATTTAGTCTTATATGAGGAAAAATTGTGAACGCTATTTAAAAAAGAGACAACT
>NC_051404.1:8377742-8377934 GCF_015228065.2 Penaeus monodon | reverse complement strand
AAAAAAGTAGCTGGTTGTCTACTGGTGGCCATCGAGCTGACACCTGCCTAGTTAGTATGTTGCAAGGATGGACGATTAATTAGCTAACTTGCTGACGAACTTGCCTAATTGGATGGCAAGATATCATACTTTATAGCGAGTTTTATTTGTTTTAGGAAGAGAAACGAAATAATTTTACCCCGCTCTCTCTTA
>NC_051404.1:8375682-8375987 GCF_015228065.2 Penaeus monodon | reverse complement strand
ACACATAAACATGAACAATATACTCTACAAAAAAAAAAGCAAATACACTGTCTATCTATCACGAAGAGATGATAAATCAGAGCAAGTGGAGTGAAAGCTAACCCTGTCCTCTTAATCATCATTAATACAGGTTCCCGTAGAATCAATTACGTCAACTTGAAATCATGATTAACGCCATTAAGGCAATTACCTCTACCTCTCACCTAAATTAAGATACTCATCTCATTTATAAAGGTTGAAACTCGTACCCAACACGAGGAAGTGTATTTGCCATTTAACATTTCATATTTACTTAACGATATGAT
>NC_051404.1:8375347-8375610 GCF_015228065.2 Penaeus monodon | reverse complement strand
GTTTAACATAAAATTAACATAGTTTAAAGCATTGGCAACGTATTTGGAATAATAGCAACATACGATGATCTTTGGCTTAATGTCAACATAGTAAAGCATTCACTAAATATACCATGACCATAGCATTAACATAATATGTAATTTGACCCTTGGTAATGCTTGGGGCTAGAGGAGGGGGTGAGGAACGATCTGAAAAAGCAGGTATGAAACAGAGAAAAATATTTTGCTAGTTTTTTTTCGTATTTTCCTACAGCCTGTTAGTC
>NC_051404.1:8374692-8375285 GCF_015228065.2 Penaeus monodon | reverse complement strand
TGCAGGTATACCATGGAATTTCCACGACTATCCGATTTAGCAAAGTAAAAGTGATAGCACAAGAATTCACTAATACTACTCAGACTCCCTAAGTATGCATATCCCGTATATCTAAATCGATGGAGCTGCACGAAACACTACAACATTAACCAAGGCCTTTTTATTCTACAAAGAATAATGCTACGCTGCTTTCCATCGCACCTGTTCTTGCATGCTGCGCCTTATCGTATTTCTTCTGTTTCAAAAAATATAATTTAATTGTCTCTCAGTCATAATTTTTCGTATCTTTGACCCCTAATTGAAAATATTTTCAGTGCTATAATTGCATTGATTATTTTATGGGGATGTAAGTAACCATTGCCTGCATTTTTTTTAGCTATTACGTCTAGTAAAGACTTTTTGCAAACCCAGAAGTAAAACGTTGACTTATCCGTCCGGATTAAAAGAGGTGCCGGACCATTAATTGCCGGAAAACCAGCTGTGCATCTACGTTATAATTATTTGTCTTATCTTATTTTGTGGATCTTTGAGTTACAGTTTATGATACCTTTGCTCTTTTGAGGGAAAGGGAAACTTGTATATACATATCAGTG
>NC_051404.1:8374029-8374599 GCF_015228065.2 Penaeus monodon | reverse complement strand
CGCTCCATTTCTGTTCCTCTGTCCTTTATCAACTCTCCTTCATTAAATGCATTTCTGATTGTGAAAATCGACTTGATATTTCTCTTGATTGCTTTGTAAGAAAAACTTGGCTCTGTGACACTCCTAGATACTCAGTCTGTTTTTTGTCACTTTCTGTCTCTCTCTTGTTCTCTATCTTTTTTCGTGTCCTTTTCTTTCTTTCTTTCTTTCTTCTTTAGTGTATTTCTTCTTTCTTTTATGCATATGATTTCTTTCGCTATTTCGTCACTAACAGTTGTCATTTTTTTACTCTCATTTGTTCTCTTCATACTTTGTTTTTTCTTAGTCTTTAACCATCACTTTCTTTCTTTTTCTTCTTTTAATCTTTCTAATCCCTTTATCATTTATCACCATCCCCTCAACCTCTTTTCTTCTCCATCCGTTTTCATTGATGCTTCTTACTGCATCTTCATCCCCTCTCCTCTCTTCCCCTCACTCCCTCTCTTCCCTTCTTTTCTCATAGTTTTCGTTTATTCTACTAATTCCCTTCCCCATCCCTACCCCCTCTTTCTTTCCTCATCTTTCAAAACA
>NC_051404.1:8372693-8373940 GCF_015228065.2 Penaeus monodon | reverse complement strand
AACACCTTATTCCCCAAATCCCCTTCCACCTCTCCCCCTCTTCGTACCCCCCACCTCCCTCTTTCCCCCTCTTCGTACCCCCCACCTCCCTCTTTCCCCCTCTACGTACCCCCACCTCCCCCTCTCCCCCCTCCCCTTTTATTATTACCCCTCTTACAACTTCCTGAGACCTCGGCTGTGGATTTATATTAAGGAGTTTGTGTACACAGCAGTTCGCGTGAAAGACGTATCGTCTACAAGTTGAAGGGTCGAGTCACGCGTGGTCAAGGAGGGAAGGGGAAGGGAGGAGAGAGGGAGGAGAGAGGGGAAAGGAGAGGGGGGAGAGATGGGAAAGGTGAGGGAGAGGAGAGGGAGGAGAGAGGGGAAAGGAGGGGGAGGAGAGAGATGAAGGGATGGGAGGAGGGAGAGGAGAGGGAGGGATGGGAAGAGGGGAGAAGGAAGAGAGAGGAAGGGATGGGAGGAGAGCAAGGAGAGGGAAGAGTGAGAGAAAGGGAAAGGGGAGGAGGAAGGGATGGGAAGAGGGGAGATGAGGGAGGAGAGAAGGGAGAGGAGAGGGAGGAGAGAAAAGGAGAAAGGAGTGGGATGGATGGAAGGAGAGAGGAGAAGGGAGAGGGAGATATAGATGAAGGGGTGTGAGGAGAGAAGGGAAGGGAATTGGTTAGAGAGAAGGAAAGGAAAAGAGAGGAGAGAGAGAGAGAGAGAGAGGAATGAGAGGAGGGTGCGGAAAGGACAGGAAATAAGGAGAGGGGAAGGGAAAGATGGTGGAGAAATGAGAGAGAAAGATAAAGGAAAAGTGAGGACGCAGACGAAAGGAAGGGAGGAGGTTGAGGGAAGAACGAATAAGAAAGAGGGAGGAAGGAAAAGGGAGAAGGAGAAGATGGCAAGGGATTGGAGGAATGGAAGGGAAAGAGAGAGAAGGAAGGAGAGGGAGGAGGGAGAAGAGAATAAGGAGGTTAAGGAAGAGAAGGGAAAGGGAGATGAAGAAGGAAAGAAAGAAAAAAGATGATAAGGGGACAGTCTGATGGATGAGAGAATGGAGGGAAAGAGAGAGAGAGAAAAAAAAGAAAAGTGAACGGCGATTAGATGAGGGAAAAAAGATGGGGAGAGATAATTGGAAGAAAAAAAATGGAGGTCTGGAAAGAAACAGAGAGAAGAAGAGAACAGTGAAGAAGGGAGGGGGAAAGGAGAAAAAAAGATTAGGAGGAGGAGTAGGAAGGAGACAGATGGTGTAAAGAGAGAGGAAGGGA
>NC_051404.1:8371140-8371208 GCF_015228065.2 Penaeus monodon | reverse complement strand
CCTCGGGCAATGCAGGCAGGCATTCCGTCAAATAATTCATGCAATTATTTCGATATATCGCAAACTCT
>NC_051404.1:8370764-8370884 GCF_015228065.2 Penaeus monodon | reverse complement strand
CAAATTTTACGATTACTGTGATATGCTATAATGTACGCAAATTTAATTCCGTGATAACATCTCGATTTGTGCAAAATATATAATTCAGAAACACATGTAAACGAAAAAGACTTGATTTAC
>NC_051404.1:8369156-8369239 GCF_015228065.2 Penaeus monodon | reverse complement strand
CATAGTGAAGAACAAAGAAAAAGAGAGATAGAACAATTAGATATTCAAAGCATGTTTAGTTCTTCGAAAGCCATTTCTTAAGA
>NC_051404.1:8368955-8369121 GCF_015228065.2 Penaeus monodon | reverse complement strand
ACCAGGTTTTCTTTTGTCCGAAGCACATTAATGACCAAATCGTATATTAGAATTTTAATAAACTATAATCATCAAGAGAAAAATAAGCTTTGTATAGAAGCTTCTATTTTTATATTTCCTTTTATATAAGATTTATCGGTGTGTCTTGCGATTGTCTTTTATTGCA
>NC_051404.1:8367342-8367467 GCF_015228065.2 Penaeus monodon | reverse complement strand
AATACAAATGTTGTTGTAAAAGCATGAGCTCAGCTCCAATGGTCGTTTCTGAGTAATTATATGAAAGGTTGTGCACGACACGTTTTAGTTGAGGGGAGGCAGCGTAAGTCCATTCGTTTTTTCGC
>NC_051404.1:8366312-8366774 GCF_015228065.2 Penaeus monodon | reverse complement strand
AATATGTAAATTTGTGAGGAGAGTGGGTTGTTATATATATAACCTTTGCTTCCTTTCCTCTTCTCCCTATTTATCCTAGCTCTTCATTCTCTTCTTACTCCTACCATTACATCCTCTCCATCTTTATCATACATTCTCCCATTCTTCCTCCTCCTCTCTCGCACGCACGTACACCATGTGCATTTACACCAACGCTCATGTACACATCGCCCACCTCCCTCTAGCCCTCTGGTGGCGGGTTCACCAAACGCTCCCCTGTTGTTGCTAGTATAACCGGCAGATCCGACGTGGTCATCCTTTAAGTAAGCAATAAGTATAACCGACCAGCTGGTTGCGGTTAGTTCTAAGCACTCCTAGACGGACGTAAGTGACGATTTTAATGCCTGCTTGAGCTCTAGCGTTCTGCCCACTGTAATTTGACGGCCAAACACGCCCATGGGACTTTGGCAAACGTACGCACGC
>NC_051404.1:8365654-8365766 GCF_015228065.2 Penaeus monodon | reverse complement strand
TAAAATGAATTATCTTCAGTTTTAATTAAGCTGTTTAATTATTATCTATTCCAAAGGAATTCTTACGTAAATATATGCAACAAAATTTAACTTTTTATTCGTCCTTTTGTTA
>NC_051404.1:8365175-8365301 GCF_015228065.2 Penaeus monodon | reverse complement strand
ATATTTATAAACTTAAATATTAAGATACAAAAAGCCTGAAATATTATTTGCATCAATCTTTTCTCCATAAAGTAAAGTACAACCAATTCCTTTTCATTTTTTCATCGCTTTCTATCACTAGTCTCT
>NC_051404.1:8364846-8365041 GCF_015228065.2 Penaeus monodon | reverse complement strand
CCTCTATTTCGTATACGCATTCACAGGTATTACCACGTATACATGTATGAATGTATCCAGGTGTCCCTCCGCACCACTGCACTAAATACCCACACTAAAAGGTCGACTCGTTTTCTTCCACTTTCTCGTTCTTTGGAAGGGGGGACAGAAGAATATTCTACACTAATTTCTTTAAAAAACGATAAGAATGGTTTA
>NC_051404.1:8362531-8362817 GCF_015228065.2 Penaeus monodon | reverse complement strand
TTCCTCATTTCTCTTTCCTTTTATCTCTCCAATATGCTAAATAAAGACTCAAGAAAAGGAAAGTTCACGTGTGTTCAGTGTGAACAATCATCCAATTTTGTTCATGATTTCACTTTGCTCTTTCCTCTTCGAATCACGCTTAAGTGTACACGTAATGAATAACAAGAAAATGGAATAAACATATTGCAATTGCAGAACTGCAAGTGAATGATGTATTATGTTGATGTTCGACTTTTTTTCAATGGCTTTCATATTCTTGATGAAGTGCTGAGTGAGTGGGGGGGGA
>NC_051404.1:8362139-8362384 GCF_015228065.2 Penaeus monodon | reverse complement strand
AAGATTCCATGAACCTAGTCTTCATGTAGCCAAAGATAATTTCATCATCCTGCCTCTAATATTACAAAATCTGTAACAAGATCGCAACCAATTAATTCTCTTAATTGTTTTTAAAAAATGTAACCTAGATTGTCAAAAGTTAAGCTTCGTTTAATAAAGTTTTAATCAGTAATAACATGAGTCATCATCACTCATCCAATAAGAGCACTAGTGGGTTTTTGTTAGTATTCATCCATCACTACAAC
>NC_051404.1:8361568-8362037 GCF_015228065.2 Penaeus monodon | reverse complement strand
TTACGCGCGCGTGTGTATCTATATATTTACCTTCATATTCTTACCTTTTTACCTCTCCTAACACCTGGATCACACAACTCTGACCTTTAACACCACCTTTGGTCCCAGAACTATCCACTTTCTTGCACTCTGACGCCCATGATCTCACCGCCTCTATCACTACCATCTGGCACCGTGCAACCACCTGTCACCTGCCATCTATGACCGCCTTCTGTACCTTCGACCTGCTCTCATAGCCCTTGACCTGTTTAACCTCCGTGACCTGATATGAACCCCATGACCTCTTTGACACAATGTCGATACATGTAACACCTTTTCCTTGTTTTATATATTCAGCTTTTGGTATTTTTTATCATTATTTCATATGTCCAGACAAAGGGAAATCGTGATGAAAGAACGTGACGTATATAGCCTTATCCTTTTACCCCTTTTTGGCTTCACTTTTTTTTTTAGGATTGAAAAAAATCGT
>NC_051404.1:8361097-8361400 GCF_015228065.2 Penaeus monodon | reverse complement strand
CTTTTCCTCTTACTTCTCCTCTTCATCGATGTTAGATCGTATTCCCATCTTCACCATTTTCACTATCCGCTTTTTTTCCATCCACATTTTCTCCTCATTATCTCTTATGACGTCTTTACAGCACGTCATTACATGCACCTACGTCATTATTTCCCAACTCAACGCAAATTTCAAAAAGAATAATTAGCGAAGTCGATCGTTCGTCACTTTCCATTAAGCTTAAGTCACTGTCCATTTCACGGTTTAGAACGAAGCCTAGAATTAATCTAGGGGTAGATATCTTAGCAGAATTTAGCTTTACAG
>NC_051404.1:8358167-8358464 GCF_015228065.2 Penaeus monodon | reverse complement strand
GACAAGTGGTTCTCACACTAGGAGTAATTACTGCCGAAGGGATAATTCAACAGTTTCTGTGGCTAACGAGGCTCATGGACGAAATTGGTGAATTTTGATCATAAATTGTTAAACGGATAGATAAAAGAAAAATAGTAATATAGAAGTAAATAGATTAACATTCATCATACTTCAAATAATTCAATTTCTTACAAATGAAATGCAATGAAACATTTAATTTCCTTTCCTTTTAACGTCTGAAAAAATAGAATATGATGAGGGTAATGTATATCACGCTTATTTTGGGGGTAACGATGC
>NC_051404.1:8357979-8358043 GCF_015228065.2 Penaeus monodon | reverse complement strand
CTCATTTTCGACTCATTTTTAAGGTTTCAACACTAATTTAGATGAGAGACGGGAAGGAGGGAAG
>NC_051404.1:8357140-8357485 GCF_015228065.2 Penaeus monodon | reverse complement strand
ATTATCCCGAGCGAGTTTACCAGCGTATAAAGACCTGAATAACAACAGCGAGACGGTACATGATCAGATACACAGAACAGACTTATTCTTGATTCAGACGTAAAGGAATTTTCGAAAGGCCTTAATTTTCTCTTCCTCTTGCTCTATCCATAATGACAAGGGCTGCCTTCTCGAAACGCTCCGTATCGAAATTTTGACTTATGGAAGATAAACATAATCTTCAGCGCGTCCGAACACCGCTGTTCTGAGGCGCCTCTTGCTGTCGTTACGCTTTCGGACACGGTCGTCTGTAATAGGCACAGGGGGAATAAAGTCTGCGTTATATAATGACTATTAAATTTTCAG
>NC_051404.1:8356653-8356876 GCF_015228065.2 Penaeus monodon | reverse complement strand
TCGGTTTAAAAACTGACCTTTTTTTTTCTTCTTATTTATGTTGTCATTCCTTTTCCAATTATTATTTTTTCTACATTTTCCCAAACCCTAAAATATTAGTCCCCCCTCCCACACCTCTTCCCATTTTCTCCTCGTCGTCGTCGTAACTCCGATGGTGAAAAATGTTGCCCAAACATTCAAGATTTTAACATTTAACATTTAACCTACTCTATTTACTTGCAGA
>NC_051404.1:8354955-8355195 GCF_015228065.2 Penaeus monodon | reverse complement strand
AGAGTGCCATCACTCACCCCTAATCACCACCGGGGGTCACTCCTATTGTATATTATTAAGGAAGAGTTATCATCGTATTGATACAGTCATAATTTACTCCAAGTTGAATGCGAAGGGAGCTATTGAGTGGGGTGTCTATAAATAATAATTTGTCTCGTCCTGACGTCGTGTTTTGAGTTGATTTTACTTTTTTTTCTTATTATTTTGATGTAGGGTGTTCGTGTCTTTGCTGTTTGTACG
>NC_051404.1:8353828-8353917 GCF_015228065.2 Penaeus monodon | reverse complement strand
AGTATTTTTGATCGTACCTTTACTAGAAGAAATGGGTGATTTAATATTTGTGATATGCAATGCTTTTTCGTTTTCTTTGAGGATTTTGC
>NC_051404.1:8353202-8353350 GCF_015228065.2 Penaeus monodon | reverse complement strand
TCTCTCTCTTTATTTGGGCATTAGAAACCCCACACCCTTAACGGCAGGAAAACCCACCTTGAAACCCCTTCGCTGATGCATTGTGAAGAACATAACACAGCGATACGAAAACATAACAAAAGAACAATTCGGAATAACTATCATAAAC
>NC_051404.1:8351405-8352807 GCF_015228065.2 Penaeus monodon | reverse complement strand
ACACTTACGCAATTACTATATCACAGCCTTACCTTCCTGAATTACTTTGTGATAAATAACTCAATGCATATTGAATACCAACAGCCTCATAAAACACCGTAAATCACAGCTGTTAACACAACCTCTTGGAAGCAACAGGAAGCAACAGGAAGCAACAGGAAGCAACAGGAAGCAACAGGAAGCAACAGAAAGCAACAGAAAGCAACAGGAAGCAACAAAAAGCAACAGGAAGCAACAGGAAGCAACAGGAAGCAACAGAAATCAACAGGAAGCAACAGGAAACAACAGAAATCAATAGGAAGCAACAGAAATCAACAGGAATCAACAGAGATCAACAGGAAGCAACAGGAAGCAACAGGAAGCAACAGAAATCAACAGGAAGCAGCAGAAATCAACAGGAAGCAACATAAATCAACAGAAAGCAACAAAAAGCAACAGAAAGCAACAGGAAGCAACAGAAATCAACAGAAAACAACAGGAAGCAACAGAAAGCAACAGGAAGCAACAGAAAGCAACAGAAATCAACATAAAACAACAGGAAGCAACAGGAAGCAACAGAAATCAACAGGAAGCAACAGGAAGCAACAGAAAACAACAGGAAGTAACAGGAAGCAACAGAAAGCAACAGGAAGCAACAGGAGGCAACAGAAATCAACAGGAAGCAAATCACTTCAAGTTGGGTCAAAAAAGATGCCGACGGAGATAAGAAAGAAGCAGATGAAGAAACACGAAAGGGTGGATGGAGGAAGAGAGGATAATGGTGGATGGAGGAAGAGAGGATAATGGTGGATGGAGGAAGAGAGGATAATGGTGGATGGAGGAAGAGAGGATAATGGTGGATGGAGGAAGAGAGGATAATGGTGGATGGAGGAAGAGAGGATAATGGTGGATGGAGGAAGAGAGGATAATGGTGGATGGAGGAAGAGAGGATAATGGTGGATGGAGGAAGAGAGGATAATGGTGGATGGAGGAAGAGAGGATAATGGTGGATGGAGGAAGAGAGGATAATAATGGTGGATGGAGGAAGAGAGGATAATGGTGGATGGAGGAAGAGAGGATAATGGTGGATGGAGGAAGAGAGGATAATGGTGGATGGAGGAAGAGAGGATAATGGTGGATGGAGGAAGAGAGGATAATAATGGTGGATGGAGGAAGAGAGGATAATAATGGTGGATGGAGGAAGAGAGGATAATGGTGGATGGAGGAAGAGAGGATAATGGTGGATGGAGGAAGAGAGGATAATGGTGGATGGAGGAAGAGAGGATAATGGTGGATGGAGGAAGAGAGGATAATGGTGGATGGAGGAAGAGAGGATAATGGTGGATGGAGGAAGAGAGGATAATGGTGGATGGAGGAAGAGAGGATAATGGTGGATGGAGGAAGAGAGGATAATGTCCATACT
>NC_051404.1:8350128-8351061 GCF_015228065.2 Penaeus monodon | reverse complement strand
CCCATTAGCCTCTTCCTCACTTTATTTCCCTATCCTTCCTCCCTCGCACCTCTCCTCCCGTTTTCCTACATTCTCCTCTTCCCCTGTCCGTCTTCCTCCTTTTTTCCATTCGACTTCTCTCCTTCTATCCTTCCGCCCCTTTACTCCACCTCTCCTTTTCCCTCCTGCCATCCATTCTCCCCCTCTCTCCCTTCCCCTTCCTTCCTCCAACTCTCCTCTCTTCCCCTCCTCCCCCTCCCCTTCCCTCCCATCCAACCCCCCTTCTCTTCCCCTCCCCCCTTCTCTCCTCCCTCCCGTCTCTCTTTCCCTCCTCCATCCCCTCTTTCTTTCCCTCCTCCCTCCACCCTCTCTTCCCCTCCTCCCTCCCCCCTCTCTTCCCCTCCTCCCACCCCTCCTCTTCCCCTCCTCCCACCCCCTCTCTTCCCCTCACCCCATCTCCCTCTCTTCCTCTCTTCCCTCCCCCATCTCTTCCCCTCCTCCCCCCACCCCTCTCTTCCCCTCCCCCATCCCCCCTCTCTTCCCCTCCCCCTCATCCCCCCTCTCTTCCCCTCCTTCCCCCTCACCCCCCCACGTAATTGTGACGGATGTGAACACCGAGAATGAGGTAATGCGTATCATTCTTCCGTTAATGACCGGTAATTGCCGCGTGCTCCGCCGATTGAATTATCGTCACTGGGGTTGCAAGTCATCGGAGCCATCTTGCAATGCAACGGCTCCGGCGAGGAGAGGGGTAGGGGGGAGGGGAGGAGGGAGGGTGGCGCCATCTGTAGGAGGGTGAAGTGGTGACTGACCTGGCGGCGGGAGGTCATGGGGATGTAAGGTCAAGGGGGGTGAGAGGTTGTAGAGGATGAGAGGTCAAGGGGGATGTGAGGTCATGTCAAAGGTCAAAGAAGGGTCGTGGGGGATGAGAAGTCATGGAGAATGGGAGGTCAG
>NC_051404.1:8348861-8349088 GCF_015228065.2 Penaeus monodon | reverse complement strand
ATCATTACTCCTTCGGAAACGTAATTATGAATGGCTTCAGATGCAATTTCTTACCAAACTCAACCCTCTCTCACATGAATAGGAAGCTCCAGCGAATCGTGATAAAGGAGTAGATAGAACTCTTGATAAGTGCAGTCGTCGTGATATCGAAGGTGGCTTTACTTATAATTTTAATCGTACTTATAATTAGTCTTGGTCCTCAGTGGTCTTCACCATATATTTTTTTA
>NC_051404.1:8348678-8348796 GCF_015228065.2 Penaeus monodon | reverse complement strand
ATTATAATTAAGGAGTCTGATAATTATACAAGTAATTATGAGGTAGTAAATGAAGCTCTGTGGTATTATGTAAAGGCTTTCTTTGTGCAAGGAAAATATATCGATAGAAAATGATTCA
>NC_051404.1:8348342-8348455 GCF_015228065.2 Penaeus monodon | reverse complement strand
TGTAATTAGAATCATTCGACAATTTGCTTCTCGTTATAATTTTCACTGACGTCACCCCCATGAGAGAAAGATTGAAGACTTTGAAATTAGAGATAGTTTACAAATCTTTTTTT
>NC_051404.1:8347904-8347982 GCF_015228065.2 Penaeus monodon | reverse complement strand
AACACAAGCAAGTACCTCGTCCACAGGCGTCGAGGAGAAGCACAAGCTGCCTTGTACCGCATCGCCTCTCCTTTCCTC
>NC_051404.1:8347248-8347322 GCF_015228065.2 Penaeus monodon | reverse complement strand
TAAATGAACATAGATTATTCCCGAAAATTACGTCTCAGGTCAAAGGTTAAAATTTTACAGAAAGGTCGGTTGGC
>NC_051404.1:8347116-8347182 GCF_015228065.2 Penaeus monodon | reverse complement strand
TAGGTTGTGGATGGAAATGAAGGGAAATATGAGGTAAAGAAGGTTATATTAGGGAGGAAGGCTGTA
>NC_051404.1:8346512-8347001 GCF_015228065.2 Penaeus monodon | reverse complement strand
AATCGACAGCAATCATTCGTGTGTACCAAACTTTTTGCGTATGCTGATGCATATCCACATACAAACAGCATTCCAGAGATACAAAAAATATATATATAATAACTATAATAATTTAAAGAAAAGGGGAAATTGAAAATCGAGGTCACTGTTGCAGAAATGCAAAGCAATAAAAGTCTTGTGATTGGCGAAGCTCCGAGTATAAAACCAATAAACGACAACAGGAGGTTATAGACTGTGGGGTTTAAAGACAGGATTCGATCCTACATTTGCCTCTTTCTTATTCTTTGGAAAAGGATTTTAAGGAAATTGCCAAACCGATTTTTTTTTATTCACGGATATGCGATTCTTGTTTCATTTATAGATCTATATATATTTGTTAAGGGGGTAATTTTTTTCGAAATCTAATTATCATTTTAATTACCATTCATATCATTAAATCAACAATGATGAAAATTATCATCAGTTTTCTTACTAGAAGGAAAGCGTAAG
>NC_051404.1:8345815-8346042 GCF_015228065.2 Penaeus monodon | reverse complement strand
TAGTTTCTGCTCTACATTAGCGAAAACAGAAACAGAGTATCATGACTGTGCTTTTTCGAGTAAGTGTGTTAAGTGTTAACTTTCACGCGAGATTGGCTCTTAGGAAATGTTGGGAGGCAGGTAATGTTGGTCACACATGCAAATGGGCCATCAATATTGGTGAAAGCTGCACTTTTTTGATTTGTGAATTGAGGAATTATCTGAAAATTGTTTTAGAGTGTTCATTC
>NC_051404.1:8343378-8344023 GCF_015228065.2 Penaeus monodon | reverse complement strand
TCAACCATAAACAAACCTGGGACCATTTACCTTCAGAAAAAACGCATAGTGGCCCTTATAAACGATAATGCCATCAATAAAATAATTCCTATGTGCCATTACAGAATTCCACAACAGCACACCATGTCAAAGGTCATCCGTAGCGTTCCCTTGCGCCTCCGTGGGAATATAAGGTTAAGAGGTTGCCAAATAGAAAGAGAAATAGAAAATATAACTTTCTGCAGTCTCACTCTTCCCTAGCTTGTGGCCTGTAATTTACATGTCAATCTTATTTGAAAAAGTAATGTTTAGGGTTCGTCTTCAATGGCATTTGTGCGTGTTTGTATGTACGACGCTAGGTTTGTGTATATGCCTTTATCAATGGTGCTTTAGTCGAACTTTTGTGAACGTTCATTCCTGTGCAACAGCTTGCAATATGAATCTTATCTATCGTGGTTAAGTATCAATTGTATTTCGTTTTTTTGTCTGATTCTCATATTTGTCTTCTCTTTTTTAAATGGTCAAAGGATTTTTTTTTCATCATGTGTAACCATCCAGCGGGTTATATCGACCTCGCCTCCAGATCGCAGGTCAGAGCCTCTTGCTGTTCGTATAGCCTCTATTGAGCCTCTTTTTGAAAACAAACTTCCTTTGACCTTTCGTGAC
>NC_051404.1:8342499-8342572 GCF_015228065.2 Penaeus monodon | reverse complement strand
TGTTACATCAAAGGCCTTCCGCTAACGACCAGCTAATCATTCCCTCGTTTTAGTAAAGAAATTGCACAAACAT
>NC_051404.1:8342226-8342295 GCF_015228065.2 Penaeus monodon | reverse complement strand
TGCAAGATGCAATCGCAAGGGGGCTGATACCTCTATCTTTCTTCTCCAATGCATCCTTTCAAGACAGAA
>NC_051404.1:8341931-8342024 GCF_015228065.2 Penaeus monodon | reverse complement strand
TTCGCGGTAGGACTGAAGAAGGACATTGTGTAAAGCATTTCCATCTTAAGAATACTGATGATGAACTTCTGCTCCGAACGGGTCATTGGGTAC
>NC_051404.1:8341084-8341379 GCF_015228065.2 Penaeus monodon | reverse complement strand
ATTGTGACAGATAATGCCAAACCAACAGCAACCTCAGAGGACCGCCATAATAGAGCTTGCAACTTGCAACACCCGCACTGCAGTTAAAGGATGAAATAACTTCTAAGACATATTGTTGAACATAATTAACGTAGTGAATATGCTCAAGTTACTCTGACTGTAACAGCTGTTAATCCCTCTCATATTTCTTTTTCTAATATTTCGAGATGCAAAGTTTGTTGATTTCTGCAATGTTGCATAAAATATTGCAAACTTCGAAGTACTAGTTTTTCAATAGTTCGGTAGAGGAGAAAGG
>NC_051404.1:8339952-8340223 GCF_015228065.2 Penaeus monodon | reverse complement strand
GCAAAGGAATGGGAAGAACACACAGTCATGACAGTTAAATACCAGAGATAATATCGAACTGACAGTCAATATGTACAGTCTTATGAGATATCTTTACCAGGCAAGTGAACGGAGCAACTTTTTAAGAATATAACTTGGCTTGCTAACTGGTATATTTGTTTATTTTTTGTTTGTTTCTTAACTGGTGTACGTGATCTCTCGCTTTATTTATTTGTCGACTGTTCTATAATTATGCATGCATGCCCGGAGTTGCATATGATTATTGGCAGTG
>NC_051404.1:8339394-8339745 GCF_015228065.2 Penaeus monodon | reverse complement strand
CATGCCTGTTTCTGCGTATGCGCGCGCTTATTTACCTGCTCCTTCCATCGCCCGGCCACTGAAAGAGGCAAAGGAAAAGCCGAAAGCGTTAAAGGAAGGAGGCCGAGGGAGGAGGGGAAGGGGGGAAGAGAGGCGGGGAGGGAGGAGGGGGAGGAGGGGAGGAGAGGGGGAAAAGAGGAGGTGAGAGAGGAGGGGGAGGGGGGAAGGAAGGAGGCCGAGGGGGGAGGGGGAAAGGGAGGGGGGGAGGGTGCAATAACAACACCACGGACACAAATCAACATAATTGCTCCTCGCTTCCTGAATACTAATCCAGACGCGACGCAACCACGACTTGGGGTTATCGAAGCGGGA
>NC_051404.1:8339204-8339312 GCF_015228065.2 Penaeus monodon | reverse complement strand
TATCACCGGGTGTTATCATATCCCACACCATTCCTCCCGTGACTTCTCCGTTAAAACACATTTCATCCATCGTCGATATTCTGACCCGAACCCGACCCTATTGATAAC
>NC_051404.1:8338981-8339165 GCF_015228065.2 Penaeus monodon | reverse complement strand
AACTCCTCGCCTATATGTAACTGTTGCATGTTTTGAACGATTAGAGAAAAACGCCAAATTAACAAGAACATAAACACGGCACTTAAGAAATTTCAGAATGACTGCGTGCTTAGGTGTGGGAGAAATATGCTTGACTCACACGTTCCGCTGGGACTCGAACAGGCTATGTCTTCATTTTCTTTTT
>NC_051404.1:8338401-8338577 GCF_015228065.2 Penaeus monodon | reverse complement strand
TATGTTTGTGCCAGTGTTATGTTGCCTGATGATGTTATCTCCAGGTTGTACGCTCGTAAACTTTACACGAAGAACAGGAACAATAACATTGCACAAAGGTGAGTCGACAAAAACACTGTGATTTCAGTCTAATGGAGTTTGCAGGACAGAAGACCGGGGGGGGGGGGGGGTATTGT
>NC_051404.1:8337976-8338202 GCF_015228065.2 Penaeus monodon | reverse complement strand
CCCTAGAAATCCGTATATCATCATTAATTGTTGCTTCAAGTCATAATATCGTCTCTATGATATGAAATTATCACAGCCACAATTTCATTTCTTTTCTTATAGTATGCAATGTGTGCAAACCGAAACGTCATCGTTCACAACCTGCATGCGTGCAATAAGAATGACAAATAGCCTCTTTTATCTCCCGTCCTGCAAGAACAATAAAGTATCTTCGCATTCCACGAAA
>NC_051404.1:8337266-8337493 GCF_015228065.2 Penaeus monodon | reverse complement strand
GAGGTGTAGGCGTGGGCGTGTGTGTGCCAAAAGGACCTGTTAACAAACCACGCCCAACACGACTTCCCCGTCAGTGCTCTCGTCCGCAACGACCTAATCAGAGAACGACCCTCGAGAGCGCCATCTTACGGCCGAGCTAACGACACTTGCAGACAAATACATCAATATTAATGATCTCCGCGGCTTTAATTGCTCTCTAATTTGACGAACTGTAATGACAGAGGAGT
>NC_051404.1:8337010-8337089 GCF_015228065.2 Penaeus monodon | reverse complement strand
TTTTTCACCCCCAAAAAAAGGGCCCCCTTTTTCAAAAAACCCCCCCCAACCCTTTTTTTTTAAAAAAAAAAAAATTTCC
>NC_051404.1:8335627-8335736 GCF_015228065.2 Penaeus monodon | reverse complement strand
TCCATCACTTCATTTCTTTCATTTTTACCTCTTTGCCTTATTTCGGATCCGTCTCCATCACCCCCTCCCCCATCTTTACTCCAACACACTCTCCCGATTCTCCATCAGC
>NC_051404.1:8334822-8335085 GCF_015228065.2 Penaeus monodon | reverse complement strand
ATCTCCTCTATAAACAAAGTCTCCCTTGGTAGTGACGACCGGCGTCCACTATTTAAATTTCTAAGCATGACCAGCTTGTTTTTAAGGTATAATTAGTAGTCATAACTATTGGATAATTGAGCCTTATCAGAGGCCTTGAAAAGCGTAGTAATTACGTTCAATCAACGGCTATTACAAAGACGTACAGCCATAATGCTAAGTTGCCTATATTAAAACAAACACTAATTTACTTCTAATAATTCGCTATGGATGTGCGCCTTCGG
>NC_051404.1:8334435-8334590 GCF_015228065.2 Penaeus monodon | reverse complement strand
CATGTCCCCTCCCCCCCCCTTTATACCGAGCTTGATTGATCAGAGTAAAATATATAATGATACTGTAGCCCGTTATTTACAGACTTGTATATATATGCACATATTTTTCATAAGTTCACAAAAAAACAACGTTTCGCAAGGAAGATATAAAGTGA
>NC_051404.1:8333942-8334319 GCF_015228065.2 Penaeus monodon | reverse complement strand
TACAAAGAATGGAAAATTAAGGAGAACTAGCCTATTTTGGGGCGAAAAGAAATACCTTTCAGGTAAGTTTGATTGGGTTAGATTCGGCGAAAAAAAAACAAAGAGTAAGCGAGGGCAGACTGGGCATTTAGAAAGATCCATTAAATACACATACTCCAAAAACGCACACATGCCGATCACTTGTTTCGTATTAGAGCGGAAGATCTCATTTTTCCGCCATTTAAAAACCAAATTAGCAAAGGGGATTTTCCCCAATATTGTAAATTTTCTATGTATACAGTTAACCCTCGCCCGCGATTGCATGAAAATTGCTATACATCAGCAGTGTTGATTTCTTAAAATTATCTTGTTTAGTATTAACTAATATTACGTAAATG
>NC_051404.1:8333423-8333897 GCF_015228065.2 Penaeus monodon | reverse complement strand
CGATGAGGATAACAAAAAACCCGAAATGAATGATAATTAACAAAATGACGATAATAACAGGAAGACCAAAATAAGTAAATAAATAAAACAAGTGAATAACGATGAAAATAAACCGCATTAACATCTTCACCTACAAAAAACAGGAAAATTTTCCTTTCGTTTTTCATGGGAAGTTTATATGATCTTTCGTGTACATAAATATACGATAATTATTATCCCTTATCACCCCTCGATAATCTTGAAAAGCTAAAGGTGTTTATGGAGACAGAAAAGCGGTTTTGTCGGGAAAATATCGATACTGAATGAGAGTAAGTGCGTAATAATAGCGGTATGAAGAAAATACCACAGGAATCACGAATGGTAAACATTATTTTCAACCTCTGAACGGAAAAATATTCTATACTGAAAGAAACAACAGGAAAAATGCTGACACGCACATTTATGAAAACATGATAATAACACAAGTATATATGC
>NC_051404.1:8333114-8333183 GCF_015228065.2 Penaeus monodon | reverse complement strand
TCCTTAGTGGTAAACAAAGCTTAGTTGAATTAACGCCTACTTTTATGGACGGTTAATGAAGATATACAA
>NC_051404.1:8332823-8332920 GCF_015228065.2 Penaeus monodon | reverse complement strand
AATGAAGAGAGGGATGGAGGAGAACTGTGTGAGAAGAGGGGAGGGTAGAAAGGAAAGAAAATTGGTGGAAAAGAGGAATGGACAAAAAAAAAAGGGA
>NC_051404.1:8332509-8332750 GCF_015228065.2 Penaeus monodon | reverse complement strand
AGGAGAAAACAACCGAAAATACGAAGAGAAATAGTGAAGAGAGAAAAGACTACAGAGTAACGGAAGAAAAAAAAGGGAAGAACAGAAGAAAGAAAGAGTAAATTAGGGAGAGAGAAAGGGTAAAGGTGGGGGGGGGTGGGGGAGGGGACTTCCTGACTCAGAGCACTCAGGGTATATATGTTACAGAGCTTTTACACGGTGGGTTAATGGCGTTTTGGCGAGGGGACCCTGTGACAATGCC
>NC_051404.1:8331385-8331734 GCF_015228065.2 Penaeus monodon | reverse complement strand
ACAAGACTTCAGTAGAAATCTTTGGCGATGGAAGCTGTCTCCTTTACTCACAATAAAAAAAAAAAAAAATCTTGTTCAGTAATCTCGTCCTTTTAATCAGAATTTGCACGTGTTTTTTGCACAAGTTAATTTGCATAGTTTGGTGTTTTCAGATCGATGTTAAAGCTACGCAATTCTATTGATTCTTTTCTTTGAGCACTTTTGTTTTCATATGTTAATATACTTATGAAAACATTATCATTTTTATCTGTGAAATTTGAATGATAAAAGGAATCCTTTTCAAAAGTTTAATTACACACGTTAATGTTTGCTGAACTGTACAATGCTTATATTATGGTGTTTTAGGTGA
>NC_051404.1:8330903-8331059 GCF_015228065.2 Penaeus monodon | reverse complement strand
CCCCTAAACTTAATAACAGTATATTTAAAACCCCAAAATGTCACAAAATAAACAAAAACACAATAATGTATACAACAATTATAAAAAAATATGCCCCAAACAACAAACAGCAATGTAAAAATTTTTATCATACAAAAATAAAATCTGAAATAATTA
>NC_051404.1:8330321-8330859 GCF_015228065.2 Penaeus monodon | reverse complement strand
AAAACCCAAAAAAATATTTAATAAAAAATATGTGAAAATGATGTAATAAAATATGGAAATAAAAATAGTAATACCAAACAACCAATCTACTAAAAAACACTAATAAAAAATATAAAGGTCTAACAACACCAACACAAATTTGACCACGAAAATCTGGAGCCAAAAAAAACCCAAACCAATTTTTTGGACTGCACTGGGTGGCCTTGAAACCTTTCCTTCGCCAACCGCCTTGCAAGAAGCTTTCACTGCACCCGAGACCTTGAAGGCGTCTTGGTGTTATCAAGAATATCTCATTTAAGAAATTCCGCGAAAGGGGGGAGAGAGGGGGGAGCGAGAAGGAGGGAGGAGAAAATGGGCGAAAGATATTCTGCTTCGAATTAATGGAGCAAATACTCAGCGTAGAAATAGCGATAGTGGAATTTAACTCAGGTATTTAATTAAAGAAAGGGTAATAAATTTTTTCAAAGGGTGAATAATGAATGTTTGTGTGAGAGAGAGAAGGGGGGGGTTGAGGAAGGGAGGGATGGGGGGGGAGAGG
>NC_051404.1:8329082-8329659 GCF_015228065.2 Penaeus monodon | reverse complement strand
CCCCCCCCACCCCACGCGTTTTTACTCCCCCCACCTGTTTTTCCTGTCATGGCGGCCCTGACCTTCGCCATCATCCAATTAAAACCGAAGACTCTTTACCCCAAAAAAAATATTTTTTCGGCAAGAGAGTTTGGTGGGGGAGCGCAGAGAAAGCACGGGGGGCCCCTTTGGGCACTGTGGGCAGCAGGGGCACTTCGGGGCCGGGGACAAACAGGAGGAGGGGGGAGGAAGAATAAAGGGGGAAAGGGGATAGAAAGGAGGTAGTGGGGGGGGAATAGGGAAAGGAGGGAAAAATTTTTAAAAAAGGGGGGGAAAATTTAAAAATTATGGAAATCTATAAAAAAAAGCTTTAAACAGAATATTCTTTAACTATAAAAAAAGGAATGTTTGCAGTCACACAAAGCAAGAATAAGATATGCTTGTAGGATTGATAATGATCTATAACTTGTTTTTCATTTGTTGCTATTTTCTGATATTGTGTTTAGTGAGAGGTGGAATACAAAAGTTGCAAGGGCTTATTGTTACGTTCTAATTATCTAATTCATATGCCTTATATGTGTATCTGATATGATGTAGA
>NC_051404.1:8328534-8329059 GCF_015228065.2 Penaeus monodon | reverse complement strand
CTGAAAATCTGTCTGGAAAAAAAGGAAAAAGGGGGGGGGGACAAGAATTTGTCATCCGTTTTTCGTTTGTTTTGTTTATGAAATCTGTTGCGTTGTGTTTTTTTTTTTTTCTTCTTTTCAAATATCTAAGAAAGGAAAATTAATAATGGAATGATTCACTGTTACGTTTCGCCGGTCGGGTATTCCTGCCGTGTTTTAATGAATTATTCACTCATTAAAATGGATTTCGATTATTGGAGCTCAAATCAACGAAACGGGAAATCTTATAAGAATTATTGTCTCTTGTTTTAATCATCTTCAGGAACAAACAAACATCATCAAAATACCCAATGCATTATTGGAGCAATTCGAATTGTTAAGTAAACTGCCTAGTAATTCAACTTAACTGGTCGTCAGGGTAATGATGGATTGGAAGCCGTTAAGAAGAGCATGTTATTCGTAACATATTCAGGAGCAACGAACAAAAAACAAACACAAAAAACTTCGGAAGTTCTCTTAGGACATGTGGATAATGAGTCCCCAAGG
>NC_051404.1:8327989-8328155 GCF_015228065.2 Penaeus monodon | reverse complement strand
GGACAGGAGGCGACCAAACCGCTACATTAAATATGCAAATATCTCGAAGAACAAAATCAAATGTGATGAACTGGCAACATTAAACGAGTCTCTGGGTGTTTATGGCTTTTCCTTGACCGCCATAGCCTTCAGCACCGTGTATTAAGAGAAAAAGTCAATAGGTGCG
>NC_051404.1:8327053-8327860 GCF_015228065.2 Penaeus monodon | reverse complement strand
GCCACAGTACATATAATTGAGGTCAAGGGTCACCAAAAACTAAGGTCGATGTTACCAAGAAAATATATTAAAGTTACTAAGAAATGAGGTCAAAGGTCAATAAGAACTAAGGTCGATGGTCACCAAGAACTAAGGTCAAGGGTCATTTAGATCTAAGGTCAAAGTTACCAAGAAATAGGTTCAAGGGTCACTATAAAGGTCGAGGGACACCAGGAACTAAGGTCAAAGGTCACCAAGAACCATGATCAAGAATTACCAAGGTCAAAGGTCACCAAGAACTAAGGTCAAAGGTCACCAAGAACTAAGGTCAAAGGCCCCCAACTCTCGCATTTGACTGTGAGGTCAGTAAGACGCGAAAAGTAATCTTTCCCTCTTGGTTATTTCGAATAATTTTTGAATTTCACAAAATCAAGAAATTTACGAAACTTTGAAAATAGGATATGTGGGAATTAGGAAAAACGAAGCATCAGGAAAAAAAATAGATTTCCCAAAATTAATTGCATTATCGCCGAGTTTAAGATAAGGCCTCCCCCTCCCTCCCCCCCTCCTCGTCGTTAATTATAACCAGATTATGATAACAAGCTATCTGATATATCTAAGTGAGCAATTAACGTTTCAGTCGAAAAAATATATAAGAATCATATAATATGTTTTCATTGACATAAAGCTTGATTAATGAACTGTTTACGTCGTGATAAAACTGAAATTCTTCATTGTCTTTAACACTGTCTTCGTTTTTTTCATTATGAGGTGAAAATAAGATTTCCTTGTTCACATATTTCTTGATTTTCGTAGATTGACTATGTA
>NC_051404.1:8326739-8326865 GCF_015228065.2 Penaeus monodon | reverse complement strand
CTCAAGTGTCTTTTCTTATATTACTAAACTCTCTGTGTTTAACAAAAATAAATTAATAATTGTGTTGAAGAAAATTTGCATGAATATAATTATTCACTTTTGACTAACGATATGTAATTGTTGCGT
>NC_051404.1:8326540-8326666 GCF_015228065.2 Penaeus monodon | reverse complement strand
TTTGAAATAATAAACTGTGTTTACGTTTTTTCCTCTTTCTTACTCTTTCATTTGTTACAGTGTGTTTTATTCACCAAGCTCTCCCCTTCTTTCCCATTCTGTTTATCTTTCTATCTCTTCGCCTTC
>NC_051404.1:8325771-8325986 GCF_015228065.2 Penaeus monodon | reverse complement strand
CTTTCTCTAGTTCACTATCACTCTATCAGTATTAGTGCATTTATTTCTGTGTGTAGATAGAGAGAAGGGTAAATTAATTTGAATCAACCAATAATCAATAAAAATCACACTGAATATAAACTGTGTGTGTGTGTGTGACTTTACACATTCTATAACTACGTATACAAGCAATCATATAACATATACATATGTTACGTCCATTTGCCCGTACTCCA
>NC_051404.1:8325397-8325591 GCF_015228065.2 Penaeus monodon | reverse complement strand
GCCTACTCCCCTCGTTTATCAAAGCCTGCGCGAGTTTATTTTCGTGAATTCCAACGCCGTTTTCTCGACTCTCAATCCGACAACAGTGCATGAGAAACATAAAACAATTGTGAATTTCGTTTCTTACTGTTTTTCCTATGAAGTATTTGGCAACCGTAGTCTCCCGGGAAGGTATGTGAACGATGTCAATTTTT
>NC_051404.1:8324309-8324801 GCF_015228065.2 Penaeus monodon | reverse complement strand
ACAGTACTCGCACTTATGCCCGATGCGCCTCCGAACACCAACCTCACCGTGCCTTTGCTCCCAACCGAAAACATTTCTTTAATATTTACAGAGCTAAACAAGCAATTTCGTGTGCGCGTATGCATGCGGCTGTGTAAGTGTGTGTGCATAAAACCACGAAACACCCGTGTTAAAGATACCAAATGCACAATTACAAACGAAAAATCAAATACATCTCGAGGATACACCTACCTATTGACCAAGCACTTAAGGCAAAGATAATATGAGGTTGTGAGTTAACAGGAGTCTGACATGCATATATTTTCATGCACATGCGTACGTGCAAGTGCATGACTTTAGATACACGTCTTAACTTACTCTTTTTGTGGTGTTGCTATTATCATTATTTAATGTAATGGTGAGGGTGATGTTCATAATCTTATGGAGATATTCTGTTATTATTTTCAATGTTCCGTTCATTCATGGTTCTTTTTATATACGTCATTGCTTTGG
>NC_051404.1:8323626-8323699 GCF_015228065.2 Penaeus monodon | reverse complement strand
GATTTTTTCGTTGCTACTGTTGTAATATATGTATTAGCAGAAACAAATGGCCTTACCTCACCATTAACATGTA
>NC_051404.1:8323382-8323594 GCF_015228065.2 Penaeus monodon | reverse complement strand
CAGTCAATACAAATATGATATTCTAATTCTTCATATTTTTTTCTACACATAATTTGTTATTCATACTGTTTTTCAGTGTTTTTTATCTTATTCTTCTTTTTTATTGGCTCACTGACATGCAGATTAGCGCGGTAGTAAAACGAACATGGAAAAAATATATACATTGTGTTAATGGTTGGTTCTCGCCCAACTTGGCAAATCCAGGAATTCTG
>NC_051404.1:8323136-8323341 GCF_015228065.2 Penaeus monodon | reverse complement strand
GGAGTTAATTAACACTTCTGATTAGATTACGTTTGACTTTTATTCAAGAAGAAGAGAAAAAAAAGATAGAAAACGTTACAGTGAGAGAAAACGACTTTTTTGACAAACGTGAAATGCGACTTGAATTCATATTCGTTATGAGTATCTCTAATTTATTTAATGTCTTATATTTCGAATAATTTGATTAGTGGACTACAGTATAACA
>NC_051404.1:8322665-8323106 GCF_015228065.2 Penaeus monodon | reverse complement strand
CATAAAATCGGAATACATTACACTGTTTACATCTTCCTACTGTAACCGATCTACTCATTTCAGCAAGATGGCCTACTCTTGGGACAACCGTGTTATGTACATCATCAGGTATTTTTACGGTGAGTTCCTTGCTATTCTCTTTACATATTCAGTTTCCTTATATATCCTTATATATATATTCTTGTCTCCTCTTTTACGTCTGTTTTCACCCTCTATATTTGTATATATCTCTATCTTTGTCTGTGTGTATCTGTTTCCTCTTTTTCTGTTGGTTCTTCCTGTTCTACCCAGAGTGTATATCTATACTTTATTCATATGACTTTTATAGTTATAAATATTACAGCTTTCATCTCTAACTAGTATTACTCGTCAGTAACCAAGCTGTTTACACTAAGGGATAATGGTGTGTGAGATTTTGATTTAACGTTTGTATGATATGAT
>NC_051404.1:8321858-8321951 GCF_015228065.2 Penaeus monodon | reverse complement strand
TACAGAATGATATGATATATGAAGTTGGTGTGTAATTATAGTGACTCGCAAATATCATTAACAAAAAAAGGGAAGATCATTGCCGCTGGATGG
>NC_051404.1:8320545-8321542 GCF_015228065.2 Penaeus monodon | reverse complement strand
CAAATGATAAATCTTCCCTTTTTAAGATTAAACCTTAAGGACTGGTATAAGCTAAGCCGTTTATATAAACTGTCATTCATTTCGCTGTCTAGATCCGTGACAGTCAAAAGATGACCTCACCAAACTTTATCTCATATAGACGACAGCTCTTATCTACTTACCACTCCGCCTGCATGTCTAACGCTTGTATGTACGTACGTCAACATACACTCACGGCTGTCGGTTTTTTGCAAACGGATTATTCAGCTGCGCGTTTGTGTCGCCAAAGGACATTATGCCGAACCGAAATATCCACAAAGGAAGAAGCATTTAATGATGTAAATACAATCGGGTCGTATGAAAATATACGTAAGAGGCAAATTTCTTTTGAAAATAAGCATAGAAGGCAAATATTTATCAGAAATCAACATGAGACAAATATTTATCCGAAATAAATATAGGAGACAAACATTTATTACAGATATTCACGAACGGCATTTATTTAAAATAAACACAAGAGGTAAACATCCATTAATAATAAATTTACGCATACAAATAGTCAAACAGAGAGATTGCAGACAACGGCCCTCAAAGAGCCTTCCAAAATCCTACATTTGCCTTCGTCCACCGAGCGATACTTGCTAAAAGGCCTTGTAAGCTTCACCCAGAGGGTTTGGGGGATTACCAGGCTTCTCCATCTGGGGCCGAGCGGTGCCGTCGGAACATCCTTGCCAACCTTTCTGTCTTCGGGAAAGCAGACACTCGTGTGATAGGCAGGTGTCACTTCATCAAGAATCCTTTGCTCTTTGATATTCTGCACAGTTTTCTATGCTAAGTCGCGGGCTCTTAAAACGGCCTCTTTTCGCATCGCCAGTACGTCACGTTTTTCCTTTTGTTTATAAATGATGTAAGTCTAAGCTGCCATCAAGAACTTCCTTCCTCCTTTCGATGTTGTTGTGAATTCCATGATCGCTGAGTAGAGTGTGCAATACTTCAGTTTTCTTATGGTGTTGATATA
>NC_051404.1:8320380-8320472 GCF_015228065.2 Penaeus monodon | reverse complement strand
AGACAGTCGTAGATGGTATATGATTAAGTATGAATACAATACAGAAATACATTTTTTTCCAAGTGTGAGCTTAAAACTAATCTAATTTTCCA
>NC_051404.1:8319744-8319916 GCF_015228065.2 Penaeus monodon | reverse complement strand
AGACATCGACAACAACGGTTTCCTGGACAAGAACGACTTCGAGTGCCTGGCCGTGCGCAACACCATCGTCGAGAGCCGTGGCACTTTTCCCGATGACGTCTTCGCTGGCAACAAGAAAGTCATGGCTGATCTGTGGAACGAGCTTGCCGAGTTGGCGGATTTCAATAAGGTG
>NC_051404.1:8318368-8318513 GCF_015228065.2 Penaeus monodon | reverse complement strand
CCCTTTTCCAGGACGGTGAAGTGAGTGCGGACGAGTTCAAAGACGCTGTCAAGACTCACTGTCAAGGCAAGTCATATGCCAACTTCCCTATGGCTTTCAAGACTTTCATTGACAAGCAGTTCAGGACTGTCGACGTCAACGGTAA
>NC_051404.1:8317974-8318150 GCF_015228065.2 Penaeus monodon | reverse complement strand
AGCCTGATGTCGACAATTTCTGGAATTATTGTTTGTGATAATGGTAGATAGGGTCCTTTGGTTGTTGTTGATGGTGTTTTCAAAATCATTATAAAATAAAGTAATATTGCAATCATTATCAACGTCGTCCTGGTTAGCACTATGCAAATTCGACCGCGTTTGTTACGTCGTAGGAA
>NC_051404.1:8317498-8317659 GCF_015228065.2 Penaeus monodon | reverse complement strand
AGTCAACTCCTCACGCCCACTTCCCACTGACCAGGCGATGGCGTTGTGGGCGTCGAAGAGTATAGGCTGGACTGCATCTCCCGGGCGGGATTCTCTGACGTGGCTGAGATCGACGATGCTTACAACAAACTCTGCAATGTGAGTTGGTTGTTTTTAATGCA
>NC_051404.1:8316781-8317447 GCF_015228065.2 Penaeus monodon | reverse complement strand
GGGGGGGGGGGAGGAGGGGTATTTTTGTGTATTTTTCTGGGACTTGTTTTTTTTTTTCTTTTTCTTGTACCTTTTTCTTGATTTCTAAAAGTGTATATTCTAGTGTTTGTCTGTGTTTTTTCGTATTTTTTCTTGCATTTTTTATTATTTATTTTTTTCGTTTTTTCTTGTGCTTTTTCCTGGTAATTTGTGGTACTTTCTTGTATTCTTGGGTATGTTCTTGCATTTCTTCTTGCATATTTTTGTATTTGTGATGTTTTTTTTTTATATAACTATGTAAATCTATGTATTCTTATCCTTCAGAAATATGAGTATAAATCAAAGCATATACCCGGAAATTATTCGATAATTAATAATAAAATATCTTATCACAAACTACCTTGAAACACATCAACATCCGCTTTCATATCAGATATTCAATAAGATTCCTGTAGCGAATACAAAAACAAGACTAAAAAATCTAATAAAATAGATAGAGGCAAAGAATACAAACAAACAAGGATATATCCATCTTATCGACGTAGAGTACTTCTGTCTCGGTTGTGAATGACTTTTGTTTACTATAGATTTATGTAGAGGAATGTTATTAATACATAGGTGGATGAATGGAGGTGTAACGTGTTGACATTTTTGTTTATTGTCGGAATGGTGTATAATTTATATGAA
>NC_051404.1:8316020-8316279 GCF_015228065.2 Penaeus monodon | reverse complement strand
GCTCCTGCCTTTTTTTTTCTCTCTTCCTCCTTTTCCAAACCAACTCCTTCTTTTTTTTCCCATCATCTTCCTAGAAACGAAATGAAAAGCCTTTCTACCTTTTTTTTTTTTTAATCCAACAGGACGATGACAAGAAGAAGGGTGGCATTACCCTCCCGCGCTACCAAGAACTCTACGCTCAGTTCCTGTCCAATCCGGATGAGAAATGCAATGCGTGCTATCTCTTCGGCCCATTGAAGGTGATGGGGTAACTCCTCCT
>NC_051404.1:8315628-8315984 GCF_015228065.2 Penaeus monodon | reverse complement strand
CCATGGCCTTATTGGTTATTCCCTTTTCTTTTGGTGGTGGTTTTAAAGGGTGTTGAGTATTCTGTTCCTGCCTCGTTTTTTTTCACTACTTTGATATGTTCCTATGCAATACCGTGCAATACCGTGCATTTTTTTTTTAATCTCTGGCTCCTTCGGGATGCTGACGTGGTATTCGTGATGGTATTTGGGTATGGTTACCTCACGTGGGGGGGGTTGGGGAGGGTTACCTCTTTGGTGAGCGGGACTTCGGCGTATTTTGTGAACGGAAGAAACCCCCTTAAATCATTAGGTCATTTGATGGCGTTGAATTATTCATTGTTTCTTGTTATTGTTCAATGAAGTTCGAACCTTCATAA
>NC_051404.1:8314459-8314914 GCF_015228065.2 Penaeus monodon | reverse complement strand
TGAATAACAGAAATACGGAAAAGGATGAAAAATTCATAAAAAATACGAAATATGTAACGAAGAGAGAACTGAATGAGAGAACAGGAAATGAAGAAATGAAATCGAACGAACATTTTCCTCTCTCTCGTAAATTAATATCAAGATACGGAACAAAGAGATAGGTAATGGTAATAAGCACACATAAAGGACGCGAAGAATTAGAAAATAGAGGGTGAAAAAAACGCATAAAAGAGGAAAAAAAAAACAAAGAATCGGAAAACAACAAAAAAGCGAAATTAACAAAGTATCCAAAACAACAAAAAAAACGGAAAAAAAGAGAATCTAATAACATAAAAACGAAGAAAACGAAGACTAGAAACAAAAAACAAAGAACCCAAAACAACAAAACCAAAAACGAAGAAAATATATCCATAAGCAACAACAAAACCAAAAACCAAGAAAAAGTATCTCAAAAC
>NC_051404.1:8314044-8314338 GCF_015228065.2 Penaeus monodon | reverse complement strand
ACGACACAACAGAAAACGGAGACCAGAGAATGGCCGGCCGGACGCATCCCCGAGACTCGTAAATTAAACGCTGATTGAGTTATGCCCCACATTAGCTGTCACAGACAACATTCCTCGGGCATGACAGTATGCCGAGGCCCGCATGCGATGCCCATCACAGATCCTGGTCACGAGGCGGTCGAACCAAACTTGGAAAATACTGGTTCGAGAAAGCCATTACCTCTTGGCTAATCGTTTTCCGGTTCTGCGCTTAACAACTTCTGGGGGAGAACCATTTGTGGGAATCTGATATCC
>NC_051404.1:8313945-8314018 GCF_015228065.2 Penaeus monodon | reverse complement strand
AAGAAAGGGGTTGGATAATTTTGACGATTATATGTTGGTGTGGATTTGAGAGAATATGTCTATTTAGCTGGGA
>NC_051404.1:8313227-8313926 GCF_015228065.2 Penaeus monodon | reverse complement strand
GGGGGGGGGGAGGTCTGTCTCTGTCTCCCCCCCCCCTTTTTTTGTGTCTCGTACTTTACATCAAACCAAATTTCGGGGAACATAAAAACCCTTAAGAAAAATATATATTTCCTCTCCAAACCCCAAGAAAATATAAACATGGAGACTCCGAAGCGAACTAATTAAATTTCGATATTTAATTCCTCACAATTAACAACGACAGATTTCCATCCCCGAGTCTATCAAGAGTCGATAGTTCGCTCGAGACAATTATCATTATCATTATCCTCGATAAATTCCCTCGCATATATTTAAATGCAGATTACGCCCATTCACAGAGGCCCTTCATTATCAAACTCGTGCACTTCAGAAGCCCCTTGATGTATGTGAATAACCTTTAACTCGAATGACTTTCACTTTTATGAAAGGAAGACGCATTTAGTACGATAAAAAAGAAAGAATAAAATAAAAAGGAAAAGAAATTCTCTCAAGTCTTTTGCTTTTTATTAGACAGAATGTATTAAGAATGAGGATCTTGTATGCGCCTGTGTTTTCATATGCAAATACAACTGTCATTTTTTTTTTTTATAATTTCGCTGCTGGATGTTTCATTAATGAATTGTGATTATAGACTCCCCCTTTTTTGTATTAGACAGAAATGAAGAAATATAAATAATTACGTGTTTTTGACGGAGGAGGCAGTGAACACAGGGAGAGAGA
>NC_051404.1:8312913-8313170 GCF_015228065.2 Penaeus monodon | reverse complement strand
GAATCGGAAAATACAAAGGATGAAGGTTTGAAAGCAAGAATAAGATAGAGAATTTAGATGAAAAACAGCTTCAAAGAAGGAGGATAATGATATAATAATGATAATGATAACAAAGATAAATAGTCAATAGATTTAAGAAACTAAAACATTTGTCTTCTTGTTTATTCTCTAATTTTCTGTTCCGTGTTTGGTTATTTCCAGTTGATTAAGTTTTTTTTCGAAATATTTAGCGTATTTTCTTGTGAGTTTAAAAGTAT
>NC_051404.1:8312489-8312875 GCF_015228065.2 Penaeus monodon | reverse complement strand
CTTTGGTTTGTCTTTTGTATTCTTTTTCTCCATTTATTCCTTCTGCTCTTCGTTTTTTTTATTATTTCTTTTCTTTTCTTTTGTCCTCTTTCTCTCATTCTTCGTTTCTTTCTTCAAATGTTCTTTTCTTCTGTTTTTTCCAAATTTTCAACTTCCTCTTCATTCTCTGTTTCTTCCTCCTTTCTTCTCTATCATATTTTCTTCATCTCCTTTATTCTCTTCATCCGTGACTCTCCAATTAATCATTTTCTTAACTTTATTAACTTTGCCCAACCTGCTATCTTTAAGATAAGTAAGTTCGAAATGCAATTAATATTTGGGTATTTCTTTCATCCTGTCGTTTAGGCAATAAAGTTAATAAAGAAAATTAAGAGGAAGAAAGGTTG
>NC_051404.1:8312346-8312450 GCF_015228065.2 Penaeus monodon | reverse complement strand
GAGCCAAAATAAGTTTGTAAATATAATAAATAGTGGGAAGGCGATATTTTTTTTCCGTATTGTATGGTGCCGTAGTGTGCTGGATCCTTTATTGTGTGTTTAGG
>NC_051404.1:8311287-8311645 GCF_015228065.2 Penaeus monodon | reverse complement strand
TAACAAGAAGTTAATTTGCGATGCAGCACCATTACCAAACATTTGATGACTTTACATATCATATTCTAAATGAAGAGAAAAAGGTTGTTAAAATTCTTAATAAAAATATAGGAAAATATCGTAACAATTACAATAGATATGGTGATAATCCCAATGAATTAAGCGGAGTCCCAGTATAGTAGTATGTGGCATAAATTGAAAAGAATTGATACTAAATTGAAACATTATTTACTACAGAATGAAATAGGTGAACAGGATAAGAAAAAAATATATTCATATTTATTCACTCCCTCTATTAATTATTCTTTGTATTTATCAATACTTTTTTTTCATTATTATCCCTTACTTTTCTTAAAGG
>NC_051404.1:8311030-8311195 GCF_015228065.2 Penaeus monodon | reverse complement strand
TAGAACAGATCTTTTTAAAACTTCTATAATTATAAAGAGCAAATTGCATAATAACTTGGGACACAAAAGAGACATAATTGGACGAGAGAGAGATAAAATAAATTTCATATGACAAGAGATAGAGATATGATAAGACAGGAAGTTATATGATAAGTCGGAAAATTA
>NC_051404.1:8308978-8309301 GCF_015228065.2 Penaeus monodon | reverse complement strand
AAAGTTCCTGCGTCAGGATTTATGATGCGTTAGAGTAGATTCTTCAGTTTCACTTTAAAACATAAAATTGAAAATATATGATCAGAATGGACCATAAAAGTATACAAAATACTGGTTCTAGTGTTGACTATTGAATCCTTATTGAGAAAAAAATATCTTTTTATTGTTTGTGTAGAGGTATGACGTCATAAACAAAGGTATTTTTTAAAGGTTTTTAAATTTTATTATGGAAGTTACCCAAAAAGATTTCCTTGTATTATAATGCATTGTAAATATTTGGTGAGTGAAGTTTACGAAGAAATTATAACTATATTCCATAGCTA
>NC_051404.1:8308324-8308429 GCF_015228065.2 Penaeus monodon | reverse complement strand
CTAAAAAAAATCCTTTTGGATATTATTCATTGGCTGCACTATTGCGCATCCACTCTCCCGTTCTCCGTGACCTTTGACCTCGCCTTCCCACGCCAAGGAACGTAA
>NC_051404.1:8307736-8308153 GCF_015228065.2 Penaeus monodon | reverse complement strand
TTATTCACTTGACCTTATACTGGAATTACGCACTTTACCTTACTCTGGCCTTACCCACTTGGACTTATCCTGGTCTTACTCTGTTGACCTTACCCACTTGAACTTATCCTGGCCGTACTCACTCGACCTTATCTTGGTCTTACCCTGACCTTACCTACTTAAAGCCCCACCCACATGACCTTTCCCTGGCCCCTACTCCGTCCTACCCTAGTCCTTACCCTGCCTTTCCCCCTTGACCTTATCTCACTCAGCCCCTCCCTCTCCCCCCTTCCCACCGTGACCTGAGAGAAGAGCCTCGTGACCTTCTCTTCGTTCCCTGACCTCGTCTCTCATGCGTCTGTCCACGCGTGACCTCTTGGCGCTCATGATCACGTGACCTCTTGGCGCTCATGATTACGTGACCTTATCCTGTTCCCA
>NC_051404.1:8307483-8307695 GCF_015228065.2 Penaeus monodon | reverse complement strand
CCGTGACCTTTTCATGTGACAATTGCTAACTGGTTTGACGACCTTTCGTATCATTAAATGAAAACGGGAAAGAGTGTCCAAGAAAAAAGAAAAATAGAGTTGAATTAACTGTATAATGTTATCCCGGGGAGAGGCTTGTAAAACACAAAATACGTTTATGTCGTTCTCATGATCTTCAATAAAGTATTAGTTCTCTTGTGTGTGTGTATGTG
>NC_051404.1:8307154-8307377 GCF_015228065.2 Penaeus monodon | reverse complement strand
CATACACATAAAGGAATTCATGTTTGCATGCTTGTATTTATTCATAAACTTTTCATCTTTATCGATCTCCATTTTATTAATGTTAACTATTTCCATGCTGTGCATCGCGGATTGAAGTCACAACCCACACTAACCCGTTTTGAATCATGCCTTGAAACTATAAGCATTTCAGCAGAGGCAGATGAAATGCCGAGTGTTCAAAATGCTCAAAAATACGATATTA
>NC_051404.1:8305646-8306340 GCF_015228065.2 Penaeus monodon | reverse complement strand
GCATAGAGAGCCTCTCCGTAGCAGATAAGGCCTTGGCAGAGGACGCGTAACAATAAAGTTTATCAAGTGAATCAGACAGCGTTAGGATGATTCTAACACGTTTCATGGGGGAGGAATTTCAGGCAAGTATAAAGTGTTTTCGATTTTTTTATGTGTAAAAGCTGACCATTGTTTAAGAACGTGTATCTGTCACCCTGAGACTTTGCTGGTATACTGTGTACCTCATGTGAGTATACTTTTTCTTTCTTGCTTGGCAGAAACAGTATAAACAATATGTTCTGTTGAGTATACAGTTTTGTACTGCTTTACGTGATCAACATACGCAACATATTCCCTGGGTTTATCAGATAAGTATGAATATTTAGCATTTTCTCTCTGCCATCAAGCGGTTTGAAAGTACAATATTTTTTCGTTCTTTATCGTTATGTTTTTAAAAGGGTGAATATATACCATTCTTTACCTGTGCCACTGTGTGCTGAATTATAAACACTTATATAATCTTTGCTGCTCTTATCATCAAAGTGTGAATACCTTCCGTTTTATCGTTATAGGATCGTTTTGAAAAGCATTCCTCATTTCTGCTCATAAGTGTTTTGGAATATGAAAGATACCTATTGTTCTGTGCTCTAATGTGACGAATAATTAACATCCTTTTCATCATTATTAGTCTGGCTAATGTAGATACATTTGCAGT
>NC_051404.1:8305363-8305526 GCF_015228065.2 Penaeus monodon | reverse complement strand
CTATGCGCCACAGGAGTCAAACAGCTCTCGGACAAAAACTAGGGGTACAGAGCCTTTGACCTTTGACCCGGAGTTCAAGCGGGCTACCGGGTCAACGAGACGCGTAAGGGAGATTGTCGCCTTCTTGATCTTCGGTGTCTTCATCATAAGACTGGGGATTTCT
>NC_051404.1:8304314-8304547 GCF_015228065.2 Penaeus monodon | reverse complement strand
GGGAGTGTTTACCACCAAGAGTCACGTCAACTTCTGCCCATTAAACACTAACAAATGCATTTCCTTAATCTCAGAATTTGCGAAGGATTGCTGGAGTTGGGTTCTTCGCGAGGACGTGCCATGCAGGCAGAGTGCGCATGACGTCACGACCCCTGAAGAAGAGGAAAGAGAGAACATGTTTTTTTTTTATGCTCGATGTCCACTTGTCGCAAAATATAATGAATCAGAAATTT
>NC_051404.1:8303735-8303801 GCF_015228065.2 Penaeus monodon | reverse complement strand
AATGCTTGAATTCATTTCAGTGTAATATCATTTATCGTATCAGTATAAATTGTATGAGAAAATCTA
>NC_051404.1:8302900-8303178 GCF_015228065.2 Penaeus monodon | reverse complement strand
AGACAAAGACATCCACTGAGATAAATTTCTTCCTCTTCATGGCACTTAATTTGAATTCACGGCCTGAGCTTCTAAAACATAATCTTTAAGTTCGAGTCATTCACACTTATTCTGTGAGCTCCATCGTACATTTCAAGTCAGTTTACTCCATTATTTACTACCCTGACTAATTGCACAGACGTGAGCAAGTTTCCAGACGTTTGATACATAGTCCCGTTATGTTATACTTTATATTGCATGTTAAAAGATATATTATCATATTATGAAATTGCCTTACC
>NC_051404.1:8302376-8302498 GCF_015228065.2 Penaeus monodon | reverse complement strand
GAAGGCTCCTTTACCGTGTGCAATCCTAGCAAGAGGTTATTTTAAGATCTTTATTCATACTTAGTCTGACTAGGTGTTTATTATGATTATGTTGAAGGTTTCCAGCAAACGATGGTATATGA
>NC_051404.1:8302157-8302313 GCF_015228065.2 Penaeus monodon | reverse complement strand
CCAACACCTTTATTGATGTCTGAACAACACTGTTGCAGAAAATGTCACACGAACCTTGATTTGAAAGGAATTCTGTGGTGAGATATCTTCCTGTCAGCTTTTATAGTGGAAGGTGGGCGTAATTACTCCGTAGAAAAGTGGCTTAATTTGTCCGCG
>NC_051404.1:8301592-8301796 GCF_015228065.2 Penaeus monodon | reverse complement strand
TCGAGTATAAGCATCAATCCAAACGTTTATTGTCTATAATTGCTAATGATAAGTTTGTAATTTCGCTAATGATTCCAGCGTCTGCATGCCTTCATTGTATATACAATATACAGTTAACATTACAAACTAGATGAAATTACCTGTTGTTCTATTTACAGTGGATAATTCATCGTGTTAGCAGCTGTTTTTGTGCGTCTGGGCGTA
>NC_051404.1:8300940-8301378 GCF_015228065.2 Penaeus monodon | reverse complement strand
GTACTAACGAGGCCCACACTTGATTGACATGTGACAGCCACACCCTATGGCGCAGACGCAAGGATGTGAAGAACTCATCAAAGCTGCCACGCGAGTTAGCAGGTTTGTTATTATCCAAGATTTTAACAGAAGATTAGTTAATTTGGGACACAACGGAATAATTGATTTTTATCTCCTATCCCAATCACTGATTTCACGGGGCAAAGTATTTCAAATCGCTAATGAACGGTTCAAGATTATAACCCACAAGAGCTTTCGACTTGTTTACATTCCATTATTGTTGGTGATTGTAACCTATTAATGGTAATAACCACCTTAGCAATGGCTTCTGAGAACGGAATCTCTTATACGTCAAAATCTCTTTAAGACAAGATGACACATACATATACACTTCACATTCGGGTGAATGTTTTGCAGCCGGTTTGGGAGTCAACTCGT
>NC_051404.1:8298769-8299060 GCF_015228065.2 Penaeus monodon | reverse complement strand
ATGAGTAAGAGGAGGAGGAGGATGTTCAGAATGGCAACAGTTATCTCGCAAGATCACTGTTGAACAATTAACATCAGCTTCTCTTCCGTTAATTCCTCGTGGGTTGTTCAAGCGAGTCGAGAGCGCCGTGGGAGACACTGTCTGTTCAGCGTTCATCCACCTGTCGCTGAGGGTGTTCACTCTGCCGGTGAACAAGGGTTGTGAGCGCAGTCTTTATACATTTGTGTGTTGGTGTGTGTTAAATTGTCTGTGTTATGTGCCGCCACTTTGTGCATGACGAGGTATTTAGCT
>NC_051404.1:8298369-8298563 GCF_015228065.2 Penaeus monodon | reverse complement strand
CATCAGCTGACATGTCCTGTCGCTTATCTTAACCTGAAGCTTCTTTGCACAGTACACCCAGACTTCTCATGCTGGCGACGGGTTACTTCGGTGGTCCCTTCACCACGAGATACACGCCAGACCCAACAAATGGAAGACGAACGGGGGCCATGAACGCACAAATAATCATCAGCCGGGAACTTTTAAGAAAGTGG
>NC_051404.1:8297625-8297763 GCF_015228065.2 Penaeus monodon | reverse complement strand
TAATGTCTGCTTAGCTTCTCACGTTTATCAACTCGTTTTTCGTTCTATGATTCATGACGTTCGGGATCCGGACTCACTCGCTACATCGTTCATTGCTTCTGAATCTCACTCGCTTCGAAGCTTCGACTCGCTCGTCAC
>NC_051404.1:8296825-8297040 GCF_015228065.2 Penaeus monodon | reverse complement strand
ATGCACGGGCGCCTGGTGGCCGGGCAATGAGGTGGGTTATAACCCTTTACAAACCTCATAACTTTCGGCGGACCTTTTACCCTCGGCCACCGGAGTTAGTGACGGCGCTCTCTTTAAGTTATCGCGCCGCTGGATCTCATTACGAGCCGTGGGACTCGTGTGCGATGCTCACTTGTCATCGTTGCGACTTCCCTCACCCTCCGCTCTTCCTTAGC
>NC_051404.1:8296233-8296800 GCF_015228065.2 Penaeus monodon | reverse complement strand
ATCAATTCCTCTCTCCTTCTTCTCTCTTCTCGTGTTCTCCCTCTTCTCTACTCGTCTCTCTGTTTTCTCCAATTATTGATCTTTCTGGTTTGTTCCTCTCTATGTCTGTTTCGCTTATCTTCGCCTCTTCTTTAATCCTCTCTATCTCTTTTTTCGTTTATCTTCACCTCTTCTTCACTCTTCTCTATCTCTTTTTCGCTTATCTTCACCTCTCCTTCACGTCTTCTCCACTCCTCTCCTCCTCCTCTCCACTCTTCTTCTCTTCTCTACTTTTCTCCCTCTCTTCTCCACTCCTCTCCCCTTCTTCCCTTTGCGTCCTATCTTTGTCTCTCTTTCTTCATCCTATTCCTTCCCTCCTCCCTCTCTACTGTTTCTTTATCCATATCATTTCCCCTTGTTTCCCCTTTTCTTCCCCTTCCTTTCCACCATTCTTTACGACTCCTCTTCCCCCTTTCCTCTTTCTCCCTGTCCTCTTTCTCCCTTCTCTTCCGGCTAAGTCTAAAGTATTTATGCTAATCTTTGTATTGGCTAATCCTTTAAACTTGTTTTTAGCTTAATAAACATTTT
>NC_051404.1:8295612-8295786 GCF_015228065.2 Penaeus monodon | reverse complement strand
GAGCGTACCCCCCGACGGACACAACATGATAGAGCATAATTGCATCGTTGTACCGCTGTACGCCGTCGACAGTCACAATTCTACCACTGTTCAGGCTGTCACTTGTACCTAAACAGGAGACTCGCAGGGGGGGGGGGGGATCTTGTTGACAAGGTAGCGGGCGGTCTCTCATAG
>NC_051404.1:8295458-8295587 GCF_015228065.2 Penaeus monodon | reverse complement strand
TCTCTGCTGTGTCTTGTGTTATTTGCATTTTCTCTTGGCAAGTGTCCGGTTGTGTGCGGTTTGGAGAAGTTGCTGGTGACACTTTTTTTTTAATGAGTTTCCGTCTTTTGTTAATTAGCTGTGGTGGTG
>NC_051404.1:8295360-8295425 GCF_015228065.2 Penaeus monodon | reverse complement strand
GTGGGTGTGGGTGTTTTCATGTTGGTTGTCATTATCGGTATGATAAATAAATGGTGATAATGAGG
>NC_051404.1:8294831-8294929 GCF_015228065.2 Penaeus monodon | reverse complement strand
CAAAAAAAAAACCTAATTCACTATTATTTTTCAGAAAACGAACGAGTTGCACAAAAAAATGAAAATTATATCAAAAGTGTCTATAAATCAAACAAGTA
>NC_051404.1:8294528-8294772 GCF_015228065.2 Penaeus monodon | reverse complement strand
ATTGTAGCACATATAATTTTTTTTCTGGACGAATTAGCAGATTTATAGGAGAAATGGCAAATATAATTGCAAGAAATTAAACCTCCCATTCATTCATTAACATACCGTAATTAACATACTAGGGAACTAGTTTCGATGGTAGAAAGGTGAAATTTATGGGACTAGAAAGTAGATATGATAGAAAAAAAATATATATATATATTTTCCGTATTCTATCTTCACAGAATAAGGTAATATACGTATG
>NC_051404.1:8293751-8294058 GCF_015228065.2 Penaeus monodon | reverse complement strand
ACTCAAAAATGAAAAAGAGCAAAGGTAAAGAGCGCGTCATACAGTCAGGCCTGAAACGAGCTGCATAGCCACTGCCTGCACCTATGGCCGCTCCAGATTGCAAGAGACAACGTAGGTCAATTGAACCCGTATTTAAGAATATGTCAGCAGCTGGCGAGGAAGGTGCTACGGTAATTAAGTTTCATATGTTCCCGTGCAGTTGAAAGGTGCAGATTGCTAATGACATAGAAGGAGGAGGCTGCAAATGAGATGCTGCGCTGGGCGTATTGCAAGGTTGCATTTGGAGCGTGTAGGGTACGGGTTCATC
>NC_051404.1:8293183-8293378 GCF_015228065.2 Penaeus monodon | reverse complement strand
ATTTCTCCCCATTTTCTCTATGATTTAATAGAATACTGGAAGCGAAGAAGGTACATATGTAATAAGTGATTAAGGGAATTCAATAAGAATAGTGAAATATCATGTAATTAACTGCGTGGATGGTTTAGAGGCGGGTCGTGGGCTGCAAATCTCAACCGAAGCAACCATAAACTGCAGGCGAGTGAACCGGGAGGC
>NC_051404.1:8292351-8292549 GCF_015228065.2 Penaeus monodon | reverse complement strand
GAGAGGAGAAAACTCAAGCTTTCATCAGCTTATAAACCCGATCTCAGCTTCAAGATTTCAATATCCATCACGACCACGATTATCCAGGTCTAGAAGCCATTCAACTAAATTACTTTTTTCGATAACATGACGTAACGATGACTGCCTGACCTCAGCGCTGACGTCACTCCGGGTAATTCGGGATCATGATCTCTGATT
>NC_051404.1:8290780-8291057 GCF_015228065.2 Penaeus monodon | reverse complement strand
GCGTCTTCATTCCCCAGAGCGCGTGGGCGTCCGGTTCGAATGCACATCATCTGAGCAAAGGCATATATACCCAAAGCATATTTCACTTACGTTGGATAAGCTGTAGATCTGAGCACAATATAATCAGACATGACTAAGGGCCCAACCTCTCTATTGATAATTAAAGAGAAAGCTCGTAATGAAGATTATTTGTGGAAGTGTCGAAGGTTTGCTCTTGCAACGGGACGCCGCACACCTTGCCTTCATGCACGAGGGGACATTAGTATGCGCTGGGGGC
>NC_051404.1:8289953-8290136 GCF_015228065.2 Penaeus monodon | reverse complement strand
AAGAAGCTGTCTTGTACATATTCTTTCCTTCTAATATTAATTCTTGAAAGGCCAGAAAAGTTTAAACCATGAAGTGATGCTAATGATAAATGAAATGCAAGAAGGAGAAGCATATACAGTTTGTGAACACACATGGCGTTCCTGTGCGTGCGTTGTGTGAAAGGGAGCGAGAGGAAGAGACAA
>NC_051404.1:8289552-8289786 GCF_015228065.2 Penaeus monodon | reverse complement strand
ATTTTGCCTTTTTGCACAAAGTGGTTCATTGATTTCATTACATATAGATATAAAAAACGGTTATACCAACTCATATTGACAGAAATTTGTAAATATCTAGATACTGTAGATAAAGAGATAATCTTGTGTATATCTATGTAAATACGTTGTATTGGTACTTGTAGAATATTATTCCAGGCCACAAAAAAACACAGAAATATTCTATTGTTTTCATGTTTCTTTGTTCCTGGATTC
>NC_051404.1:8288894-8289379 GCF_015228065.2 Penaeus monodon | reverse complement strand
GCACAGTGGTCCGCGCATTTAACTGTTATTTTCAATAAAAGCAATAAACTGTAGCAAGTTTTTTTTTTATTATTCATTGATTTCTACTCCCATATCCTAATAATTTCTACCAGTAATCATAATCATAATCACTATTATCCTTCCCCATTATCCTTAACACTATCATCGTTATTATTATGTGTTTTTGTCAATTTCATACCCAATACTATTTATTTTTCTTAGTTTAGCAAGCGTACGTCTCACCAATGAGGATGATTTTAGATTAGATATATTTATTCGGTATCAACATCGGACCGAGTGAGATCTTTCGCTCGATAATCTGCCTTGACTCATTAATTTGAGCGAATTTTAGAAAGTTCCCCCCCCCCAGGCCCGGTCGGATTCAAGGCCTGATCAGTACACGTCAATAAACGTCTTAATTGGTGATTCCAACCGGTGATTATAGTCGTTCTGGAAGCTATTTACTGCTTGTTGCAACGGGCTGT
>NC_051404.1:8288208-8288367 GCF_015228065.2 Penaeus monodon | reverse complement strand
CTTCCTCAGCCAAAGCATTAATTTTGCGAATTTTACTGAAAATAATTCTTACGTGGTGAATCACCGTTTTCTACAGATAAACCTTTGGTGAATGTGAACGAAGAAACTAATTAAAAGTTCTGAACTTGTTCAGAGGAGGTCAAGCGCCATTTTGAGGAG
>NC_051404.1:8287080-8287216 GCF_015228065.2 Penaeus monodon | reverse complement strand
AAGGAAAAGTAACCTCGTCGCCGGGGTCTCTTTTAGCGAGGAGTTTACATCACAGTAGAAGGAACAAACAGGCAATAATAGAAACGCCTATGCAAATGCGGACAAGTAAGTGACAGTAATCCCGTTGCTTATTCTA
>NC_051404.1:8286630-8286705 GCF_015228065.2 Penaeus monodon | reverse complement strand
GTATGCCTTCCGTGCTTTCCTTCTAATTTGAATATCTTTGGTGTATCTTTTGTTACTGGTTGTTTTAGGTTTTAA
>NC_051404.1:8286475-8286593 GCF_015228065.2 Penaeus monodon | reverse complement strand
ATTTTCATTCCGTTGTTAACAACATGCTTCCATGCTTTCTCCATTAACTACTCGTTTCTTCTTCTTTTAGCAATAAACTATGCACGTTTTCTCTTTCATCTAAATTCCCATCACAATC
>NC_051404.1:8286041-8286323 GCF_015228065.2 Penaeus monodon | reverse complement strand
CACTCGTAAAGCCCGGCCGTTAAGATCAGAGTTATAACATAAAAGCGCAACCACGCTCCTCGATTGTTATAATCAGCCAAGAACAATAGGGTCGTGAATAACACTGACGCAGAGAACTACCCTGAGCTGGAGCATTATAAAGTCAGTCATAAGAGAGCATAATGAGTTGGTGGTCTCAGGCCCCTGGCAGATCTACCTGGGTGGTCTTCGGTGCCTGATATAACTATTAGACATTACTATGTAACAGCCTGTTGCGCCCCATACTAAACGTCTTATTAGTGT
>NC_051404.1:8285654-8285841 GCF_015228065.2 Penaeus monodon | reverse complement strand
TGACAAAACGGAGAAGGGGAAAAGAACGACGGGAGAAGAGAAGGGGAAATGTGACAACACGCAAGGGTTTGGGGAGAAGGGGACGGGAAAAGGTGACCAAAACAGAGGGACGAGAAGGAAACGGATAATAAGACTTCAGAAAGGAAAAGGGACGAGAGGGAGATGGAGGAGAGGGGAGAAAAAATGC
>NC_051404.1:8285425-8285618 GCF_015228065.2 Penaeus monodon | reverse complement strand
AGCACGAAAGAAGGGAAGGGCGACGGCGAGAGACCGGCCAGGTGTATAGGGAATAGGAGAGGAGATGGGGACTACTTTCGTCCTCGTCCTCCTCCTGGATTTCATGGATGGTGAGGCGATGAGATGGTTCCTCTCTGATGGATGGATAGATGCGGGCGCACGGGTGGCTGGCGGCTTTTTGAGCGAGGATTGA
>NC_051404.1:8283386-8283581 GCF_015228065.2 Penaeus monodon | reverse complement strand
TATATTAATAACGCGCCTCTCGCCTGGACCCTGACACGGCACAAATAAATCCTTTAGCTAATGCTTTTCGAGGCGACCGACATTTCAAGTGCTTTCGTCACCCACTTTCGTCATGGAACAAACCTGTTCAGCGACGGTTCTGCTGCGGTTGTTGTGACGTCGCTTGTTGAAACAGATGGAAAGATATGTGTAAAC
>NC_051404.1:8282370-8282501 GCF_015228065.2 Penaeus monodon | reverse complement strand
CAATGTTATCGTTAGCCACGCCCCTTTTTGACCCTACTAGTTTGTTAATATTTTTTTTCCGTACTTTTTATTATTCAGTAATAACAATGTTAAAAAATATATTAGAAGAAATGTTAATATTTGTAATGATT
>NC_051404.1:8281268-8281345 GCF_015228065.2 Penaeus monodon | reverse complement strand
AGATCTGCAGAGAAAACTAAAATTACATAATGATAAAAACTACCAATGAATGCATTTTAACTTTATCATCAAGACTC
>NC_051404.1:8280824-8280901 GCF_015228065.2 Penaeus monodon | reverse complement strand
CTAAGGAGCAGAAGAGATTACGTAATAAAATAAATATATAAATAATGATAATTGAAAACAAAATAGCAGAACAAATA
>NC_051404.1:8280512-8280729 GCF_015228065.2 Penaeus monodon | reverse complement strand
GCATATTTCGTTTTCAAGTTTCATTTTACTTATGCATTTATTCTTATTACGTAATCTCTTCTGCTCCTCAGTTTTATTTATTCTAATTGATGCCCATGTTATTAGGCTCGTAAAAGTTGCCTCACTTTATAGGGTAATGATATGTAAATTAGGTCTCGCGGTTTATTGATTGTTGAAAATTTAATTAATTTATCTATTTGTTGAAGTGTGCTATGCG
>NC_051404.1:8279729-8279803 GCF_015228065.2 Penaeus monodon | reverse complement strand
TCAGAGAGGCTGTGCTAAGCACCGCCTTCCATCAGCTTCTTTATCTCTCGTGGATTACCAAGCACTTACGTCGA
>NC_051404.1:8279487-8279563 GCF_015228065.2 Penaeus monodon | reverse complement strand
TCCCCTCGGCACACTGTGATAGCGTCTTATCTCCCTTAAATTCCCGGTTCCTTTGCCCTTCATTAGACGCCCAGCA
>NC_051404.1:8279254-8279460 GCF_015228065.2 Penaeus monodon | reverse complement strand
TTTTTTAAACCTCTTCCGTGTTCCGGGTTCTCGGAAGACCCACACCGTATTGTTTTTTTTTCACATTTAATGAGACATATAGATTAATCGAGGATGAATATATTAGTGAAGAAGAGATGATGTAAAAAAAAAGAAATAGAAATTGGTCGAAAGGGAAATATATTTGCAGGAAAATTCCTCTGCAATTCTTTCTCCACATGTTTCTT
>NC_051404.1:8279001-8279129 GCF_015228065.2 Penaeus monodon | reverse complement strand
TCATTCAGTTGAAAATGTTGCACAGCGGTGTGTCTGCAACGAGGGTGTCAGATGCCTTCCGAATGATTCTATAAATATTTGATGTTTATGTTATTGTCTTGATATTGATGAGTGCATTATTCATGTCT
>NC_051404.1:8278397-8278954 GCF_015228065.2 Penaeus monodon | reverse complement strand
TGTATTTTTTAAATTCCTTTTATTCGTTTCTACTTCTCTTCTTGCGTTTTATGATAAATTCTCTTCCTCTCCTTTCATTATTTTTTTTTTTTTTACTCTTCTGTGTTCTTTGCATTTCGTAAATCGCATTTTTATGTAATTTTATTTATCGTTTATCGATCTGTTTCTCTTTCCTTTCTTTTCTTTATTAAAATTGATTTTGCTGATGCTTTTTCCTCTCTTTTTCTCTATCACTATTCCTTATTTTCCCTTCTCCTCTTTTATTCCTTTCTTGTTTCTCTCTTATTCTCCTTTTCTGTTTTCTTTACTTCGCTGCACAAACACACATACACACATCCCTCCCCCCCCCAGGTCTCGAAGCACACACATGCACTTATGAAAATAAACAATTTCTCGGGACGATTGTTCAAAATTATTATAATTGGTGACATTGCTGAACTTTATTTTATTATATAAGGAAAAATAATGTTTTAAAAAAATTGGCGAAAATCGTGTTTATTATGGCAATGATGAAACTGATAATTACGTTAGCATTTGGACTGATATGATAAATGAAT
>NC_051404.1:8277830-8278020 GCF_015228065.2 Penaeus monodon | reverse complement strand
TTCTCACCTTGACCAATATATCTAAAAAATAACCAGCCTGCGAGTCGTCTGTATTCTCATCATTGTTATTCTCTGAAAATACGAGCACTATCCACCTCTCGTTTTTCGTTATTGCCATGATATTTTGCATATTAAAAGCGAAACCGTTTCCTCGGTTCCTTATACACAGCCTAGCCAAGATGAAAATACG
>NC_051404.1:8277534-8277712 GCF_015228065.2 Penaeus monodon | reverse complement strand
GATTTCGCCTCATTTTTTTCTCATTTTTCTATGGGTACGTATGATGGAGCGCCTGGGATTTTGAGTTCATGTCTTCTTCTTTACGTTTTCTTATTAGATTACGAAAGAAACGTGTCTTGGAATGTTTCGTTCTGTCGGATGTCAAGGTCAGATTCTTTAGTGTTAGTTGTCATTTCCA
>NC_051404.1:8276516-8276758 GCF_015228065.2 Penaeus monodon | reverse complement strand
GTTAATTCCTGTAAGCAACTAACCGAACGGTTCTCGCCACCTATGGTACAAATGATTATTTCACAAGCGAGGCTCGAAAAATCAAATCTCTTTCGTATTCTAAACTTCGAGCTGTTCAGATATAGTGTAAAAGCTTTTTCGTTATCTCCCTCTCAGCTACCTGTTTAGCTTCTCGCAATTTGCATCCCTGTGTGATAACTTCGCCCACATCATCAGATAAAAAAAAAACTTCATCGTGTAAC
>NC_051404.1:8275253-8275626 GCF_015228065.2 Penaeus monodon | reverse complement strand
CTTTCGAAGATAATATACACCACCTCCTTCCTTCCTTCCACACAGTACACCCCACGTCGATTCTTTTTGCTTCCACCTTATCAACCGAAATCAGCAAGAAGGTAGATCGAATCTCCCCCCCTTCTAAACCCCTCCCCCACTCCCACGTTCACCTACAAGCCCCCCCTCCCCCCTCTCTCTCATGCATCATTCACCTGGCAGGAAACATCGGCCCCAATTAAGAACTTTTCTCCAACGTACCTTAAAGGCAGAGCAGGTGTAAAGAACCCAAGGGGCTTTTTAAGAATTGGTGTAGGAGGCTGGTTGGCGTGGGTGTTCCTGAAGGCTGATGTGTACGAGGGCTTCTGATGGTGTTAAAGGGTGCATGTACAGA
>NC_051404.1:8274453-8275112 GCF_015228065.2 Penaeus monodon | reverse complement strand
TTATACGTAGTGTGTATTTGTGTATGAGTGTGTTTTTGTATGCGTTTTTTTTTGGATGGATGTGTTTTGTATAGCAGTGTGTGTGGTCGAGTTACTCTCCTGTACGTGTGTGTTCGTGTGCATTTGATTTTACGCGCGTGCATGCGTGAAGGAATGACTTTTAATGTATGCATATCGTAGTGTATATATCTGCGTTTATTTCCTGTCTCTACACCCATTCCCACTCTACAAAACGAAGCAAACTAAAAATTCCTCTTACACTCACCTCCTCATCATTCAAAAGTTTTACACCAAAGACCTTTTTCATCCTGAAGCAAATCCCCCCCACCCACCACCAGCCACCCTTCACGAATTTCAACCCATCTTCACACCAGCGCATTCGAAATAATAACAACGCAAGCTAGCTGTTCACAGTATACAATAACCTCCTTTCCAGACGTTTTCGAGTCAGTGAAAATTGTTCTCATGATGCATTTAGATACAGTTGACGGCATATCGTTCTCGGAAATCCATCTTAAGATTAACAACTCGAGGCAAGTGAGGCTGTATCTATGCGCTTGGCTGATCTCCCACTTCTAGTCATAATATGCAGATGCTGTTGATGCTTTTGTTGATGGGTTTCTGTTCTGTATTCTGGGTGGGTCTAGGTGCATATGTGC
>NC_051404.1:8273813-8273927 GCF_015228065.2 Penaeus monodon | reverse complement strand
AACTATTGCCACCAAGCGAGCCCTGATTTATACCTGGCGTCGTCCACGGGTGCTGAAGCTGCGTCGCGAAAATCCACCAAAATCTCACCAAGAGTTTCGGAAAATCCCTCCCTT
>NC_051404.1:8273564-8273706 GCF_015228065.2 Penaeus monodon | reverse complement strand
TTCTTTTCATGCTTCCTTTCCCTGTTCTGAAGTCCTTTTAGGCGCCTCCGCAGTCTGGTTTAATGTTCACTGTTCTCATTTGCGCTTTAATTTCATTCATTTGTTTTATCTATAGTCCACCTTTTTTGCTTTTCGAACCATA
>NC_051404.1:8272913-8273277 GCF_015228065.2 Penaeus monodon | reverse complement strand
GTTTTTTTCCCTCAGCTACCTCCATTATTTACTCTCCTTCTCTTTGGTACTTTCCCTCTAGCCCTCCCACCTCCCCACTCCCCTCCCGATCTCTCCTACCCTCCCCTCCCTCCCCTCTCCTTCCTCTCCTCCCTCCCCTTCCTCCCTCCCTCCCCTCCCCTTCCTCCCTCCCCTTCCTCTCCACCCTCCCCTCCCTCCCCTTCCTCCCTCCCCTCCATTCCTTCCTCAATATCCCCCCCCCCCCCCGATCTCCAATCCTTTCTCACCTTGTTCTCGCCGCCACTGAACCCTCCCCTCGCCGTTCTCTCACCTACAGAAGACCCGAACAGGATGCGAGACAGCGTGAGAACATGTTCTGACCTTC
>NC_051404.1:8272764-8272881 GCF_015228065.2 Penaeus monodon | reverse complement strand
AGTCATGCACATTTCGCTCTTCCTTTGTTTCCGCCTCTCGGGTCTGGATCACGTGCGGCCGACGCTTCCCGATGCTCATCCCTGTTTAGTGTTGATTTTTGGGGGGTTGGTTGTTTG
>NC_051404.1:8271005-8271139 GCF_015228065.2 Penaeus monodon | reverse complement strand
CTATAAGAGCTTTGATTGGAGATACGTCGCTTTGTCGTCGGTGATGTTTCTTTAAAGACACTCTCCTTCCCTTCGTGCTTTTCTTACTTAACACTGGTGCCATGTTCTATCAAGCTTCTCGATTCAGCAGCTGC
>NC_051404.1:8270616-8270778 GCF_015228065.2 Penaeus monodon | reverse complement strand
TATATATTCATCCACATCCGTCATGATACAAAATTAATACATTAGCTTTATATGAACATCTCCCTTTCACAATTCTTCCACATCAATTTTAAGTAAAAAAAAAAAATTGACTCGACCCCATTACCAAGATGACGAAATACATTATGTGATTTGGTCTCAAAG
>NC_051404.1:8270473-8270591 GCF_015228065.2 Penaeus monodon | reverse complement strand
GAGTGGGCGGGGCTCTGTGAACAAACATTCTCCATTCTTATCATCTTGTCCTGTATTGTTCCACTGAACGATGACTAAGGATAGGTAATACAAGTTGTGCGGGTTATCAGAGTGGGTC
>NC_051404.1:8269726-8270322 GCF_015228065.2 Penaeus monodon | reverse complement strand
ATAGGGTGGAAACGGGAAAAGGAAGAGGAATGGAGGGAAGGTAGATAGATGGATTAGAGGAATGAAGAATCGGGTGTGAACGGGAGAATAAGGAAGGGAAGAGGAGAGGGGAAAAGAGAGAGCGAAGAGAGGGAAGGAAAATGGGATCGGAACGGGAGAAGAAGAGAAGAGGAAGAGTAGGTAGTGATAAAGAGTAAAGAGAAGGGACGGAAGAGAAGGACGATGGTAGAGAGGGAGAGGCAAGAAAGAGGGGATTAGAAAGAGAAAGGGAGAGAGAGAGAGGAAAAAAGAGAAGACAAAGGAACGGGAGGGGAAGAGAGAGAACACAAGGAGAGGAGGAAAGAGAGAGAAAGAAAAAGACGTAGAGGGAAACAGTGAACGATGAGAAAGAGGGAGAAGAGAGAGGGAAAATGCGATAAAAAGAGGAGGAGAGAGAGCGAATAGAGAGACGAAATAGAGAGGAGAAAGGGAAGAGAAAAGAAAGTAAGAGGGAAGGGGAGAGAAGAGGCAATAAGGGTGAAGTGACCTTGCATTTAAAAGGAACATTCACATTTTCATTATTATTCTCTCCACGAAGAAAATAAAAAAAAATTCTG
>NC_051404.1:8269049-8269236 GCF_015228065.2 Penaeus monodon | reverse complement strand
ACGTAAGTATATCAATGGACTTAAGAAAAGAATAATTCTAATCACACAAAAGTCTTCACGTAAAATAAAGAAAAATTTTCAAGCTTTATCCATTTTCTTTCTCATTTTTTTTAAACAAAAAAAAAATCTAAGAAAACGAAGAGAAATGACGAGTAATTACGTCATCGATCAAATCTTAATTCGTGTG
>NC_051404.1:8268405-8268538 GCF_015228065.2 Penaeus monodon | reverse complement strand
CCTATCTCGCATCTATCGTACCCTCATCCGCTCGCTTATCCATCTCTCAATCCTTTTATTCACAATTATTCATTCATTCATCTACCGACTTTTGGCAATTCCCATACCAAGCGAGGAAATTCTGATACCGATA
>NC_051404.1:8266393-8267845 GCF_015228065.2 Penaeus monodon | reverse complement strand
AAGATAAAAACAAGTTTTTAAGAACGGTTACTCGGCATGTACTAGATTTGGAGATCTGCCAAGGCGACGCGTACACCTCTAGGGAAGGTACAGAGATACAAGATATAAAATAGAATACGAAAATGTGAGAAACAGAATACGTGATAAATGAAATAGAATGCGAAAATGTGAGAAACAGAATACGTGATAAATGAAATAGAATGCGAAAATGTGAGAAACAGAATACGTGATAAATGAAATAAAATACGAAAATATCAGAAGTAGAATACGAAGAATAGAATATGAAATAAAATGCCAAAATATGGGAAATAGAATAAGTAAAATATGAAATAAAATACGTAGAATAAGAAAAAATAATTAAAAATAAGAAATAGAATACGCAAATCAAGATATAAAACAAATAAATAAAGAAATACAATACGTAAAATAAGAAATAAGATATGAAATAAAATACATAAAATAAAAAAAAGAAATAAGAAAAAATACATAAAGTAAATAAAATACGTAAAATTAAAGATAAAATAAGAAAACGTAAAATCAAAGATAAAATAAGAAAAATAAGAAACGAAATAAGAAAAAAAAATAGATTCACGGACAGACCAAAAGAAAAAACATATACAAGATAATGAATAAATGGGTTGAATAAGGCAAGTAGATACAAAATATAAAATGAAATACGTAAAATAAGGGACGAAAAAAAAACAGAAACGTGTAAAATAAAATACGCAAAATAAGACACGAAATTATAGGCGAAAGAAAGAAGATAAGTGACGAAATACGGGAATTGGATATAATGAATAAGAGAGTTAGATAAGAAAGGAAAATAAATACAATACATAAAACAAAATACGTAAAATACGAAATAAAAAAAATAATGGATACATGGATAGACTAAAGAAACAGGATAGAGGAAGTAGATATAATGAACAAGAGAATTGAAAAAACGACTCATATGCTTCTACGAAAGGCAAATAGATACAAGATATAAAATAGATACAAAGAGATACAAAAAAGCGACGCATATGCTTCTACGATAGACAAATAGATACAAGATATTAAATAAATACAAAGTAGATACAAAGAGATACAGAAAAAACGACACATATGCCTCTACGAAAGGCAAATAGATACAAGATATAAGATAAAATACGTAAAAAAAAAGCGAAAAAATAGATGCAGTTGAAGTAAAATGCGAAAAATAAAACGAAATAAAAAATAATAAAACGATACATAGATAAAAGAAAGAAGATGGAGAACGAAATACGGGAATTGAATATAATAAATAAGGTGGACAGATGATGTAACGGATACGTGGATAAGGAGAAATGAGATAAGTAGGATAAATGGCGGAATATGGCTAAGAGATGATGAAGATGATAAATGAAAAAATAAGGAAATTTAATTATGCTTAATAAAACGAGTAATAGAGAGAAAAGTTTGCGAGTTCAGTTT
>NC_051404.1:8266075-8266255 GCF_015228065.2 Penaeus monodon | reverse complement strand
AGATAAGCTAAATATTAGATCTAAACAATAAATATAAACGCAAATTTCATGAACGATATCCACATCAGAAAAAAATATAAATAAACGAACATCCAAATAACGAAAAAGTACCCACATCAATAAAAAAAATATATACCCACATCTAGAAAAAATACTCACATAATTTTTTTTTTAAATACC
>NC_051404.1:8265769-8266024 GCF_015228065.2 Penaeus monodon | reverse complement strand
CTCCCCACCCCCCCCAACCCACCCAAGAAAAGGGGTTAAGAAGCCGCTGGAAGCCTCGAATATATATCAAGATTTCAGCCTCGGTGGGTAAGGGTACGTTCGCCCGCAGCCTCTCGTTCGGCCGAGAGATTTTTTCCGACCGCGGCAAGAGCAGGGACTTCGGTAAATCGGGAAGGGCCAGGTTATTAACGGCTGGGTTTTAATCTTTTTTTTTTTAGTTTTTTTTCTGTCTTTTTAATCGATAGTGTTTTTTCT
>NC_051404.1:8264278-8265610 GCF_015228065.2 Penaeus monodon | reverse complement strand
ATACAGAATATATATATGAAGAAAGCATACCGCATCTTTGTGTAAAATAACCACGTGTAACATACAATCATCAGTTGTTGATTATCATCACGACCTTTCAGGTTTGTTCATTAAAGGTTTAGAAATTCTGAACAGTAGCAAGTTCTTCCCTCTTCCTTTCTCTTTTGTTTTCTCTTCCTTATGAAAAGGAGAGAGGCAACAGAACAGTTAATATAACAGATATCAATCTCAATGTATATATGTGTTATTAAATCAATAATCCTGTTATTTCTTTCTTTTTTTTTTAGCTTCATAATAAGATGCATATCAAACTAATATCCTTATCTGCTAGCTAATCTTTTAATCATACTTATCACATGCGAATAACCTCTTGAGTAAAGCGATGGCATCGTGATAAGGAAATGAGTAACACGAACAGATATAATTATATTTTTTTTCTTTTCTCTCTTTCTCTTTCCTACTTCTTTTCTCTCTTTCTCTTTCCTACTTCTTTTCTCTCTTTCTCTTTCCTACTTCTTTTCTCTCTTTCTCTTTCCTACTTCTTTCCTCTCTTTCTCTTTTCTCTGTTTTCTTTTCTCTCTTTCTCTTTCCTACTTCTTTTCTCTCTTTCTCTTTTCTCTGTTTTCTTTTCTCTCTTTATCATTCCTCTTTTTTCTTTTCTCTCTTTCTCTCTCCTCTGTTTTCTTTTCTCTCTTTCCCTTTCCTCTGTTTTCTTTTTTCTCCTATTTATCTTCACGTATTTCTTTCTATCCTCTCTTTTTTTAAAGACTAGATGGTGTCGTTAAACAAATTTATTCTAATCTAGTTAATTACAGCATGTTGAGATGAGGACACGAGCCCAAAGGTGAATAATGGTAATGGAATAGATCAGCAGGCCAATAAATCCCAATAAAGAAGCATCAGCTGATCCTCGGGTGCAATAATTCACTCAAGTTCCATCATTGTGCAACATGCGATAGCCTGGAGGGCGGAGTCGTAAGGTGGCTTCCTCGCGCGAAATCTGCAACGGTTCGAAAACCACTCGGCCGAAAATGGGAGAAAATTCGAGAATACGTATGCTTACGTTCCTGGCAAAATCTGGAGCTGCATTTTAATTGTGTCTAAGTTTATTAGCGCCAATTACCTCGAAGAATGTTGAGCTCTTACTCGCTTGGTGGTTTGGCATGATTAAACTCTTTTAAAAAGATGATGTACATTGTCTATATATATAAATTGCGAGGCAGAACATGCACTTTTTTCTTCATAATCATCACTTCTCACTTTTTGACTCCTATATGTCTGTAGGAGCTTGGAGAAGGAGCACAGGGAGCTTCCTCGTCGGAGCAGTTTGAA
>NC_051404.1:8263589-8264037 GCF_015228065.2 Penaeus monodon | reverse complement strand
CTTAGTGAAATGAGATACGAGCTCCTCCTCAAGCCCAGGAGCCTCTTCATATGTAATGAGATGGCGTAAAGTCTGTAGAGATTTAAAAAATACTTTCGGTCGGGGGTGTTTATTTGCATGCCCGACAATGTAGGTCGGATCTCACACCCTTGAGCATATATTAAAAAGGGAATCACAGACAGGCAGAAATATTGTTTGTTGTTTATGAAGTGTGGTGCTGCGCTTGGAAATGTGTGTGAGGTATAATCCTATTTCGTTAATGCTATATTTAGTGTATGTTGCGTAATTTCGTCTTGCAAAAACGGGAAGGTAGGAAAGTCAGCTGATTAAGTCTGGAAACCTCTTTTTTTTTTCTTTATGATTTGAAAGGTACTGACAAAAAAATATCGTGCCTATTTTGCAAAATTATCGGCAATGATTATGGGTTTATTTCACTGATAACTTTATG
>NC_051404.1:8260243-8261077 GCF_015228065.2 Penaeus monodon | reverse complement strand
TGGTAATTGCAGACTTCGGCAGGAGAATTCCAAATAACAACTAAAGTAATGGAGATTGGGAAGTCAGGACCTGGAAATGGAAAGATCATGCTCAGTGACAAAGAAATAGAACAAGACCGAAATTTCAGATATTGAGAAACGTGTTTGTATTGAAAGGAAATTAAGAACAAAAAAAAAAGCTTTGGCGATTGGTTAGCTCCCAGTACACGGAGAGTATTGGTGTCAAGGAACTAAAAGATAAAAGAAATGGGTTAATTAGGACGCTAGTAGGAAGTCTATTGTTATGTGGATTGGAAAATTAGCCTTTAATTAAAGAAGACATTGGGAACTCTTTCAGAATTAGGTGACGGGGAGACCAATAGAAAACGGGACACTGATGAAAAACGGAACAGTAATAAAAGACGGGAAACCAGACACTGTTTTATAAATCGGGGGAAAAGAAGTGGTTTCGTCGCAAATTGGACTGGAAAATAAGCCTTTGATTAAAGAAGACAGAGAGAACTCTTTCAGATTAACTCGAGTGAAAGGTAATGTATTCGGGCAGGTGGCGTGGAGACCAACAGAAAACGGGACGCTAAGAGAAAACGAGACACTAATAGAAAACGGAACAGTAATAGAAAACGGGACACCAAGCACTGTCTTTAAAATCGAGGAAAAAAAATTGGTTTTGCTCGCAAATTGAGACACGATGGCTGGGTGAAAGACGTGATGGAAGAAAGAATGGAGAGAAAATGCAATAAAGAAAAAGAACGGAAATTGCTGTGTGACAAACATTAGTGAATTAGAATTGGGAGGTCGGCAATAATAGTGCAGAAGGTAATTAGAAAACCGGCG
>NC_051404.1:8257997-8258434 GCF_015228065.2 Penaeus monodon | reverse complement strand
TTCATAGTCATTATGCGAGTCGGACCCATGTCTGTCGAACTATACGGCCCTTGTATCTCCGCGTCTCCGTCGGTTATTACCCGATCGATTGAATTTACACACATATCAGGGATGCACGAACCCCTGTGTTCATAGTCTCGCACTTGTATAGTTTTCTGAGTAGCTTTCAAGTTCAGTGTGTAATCTTCCCTATAAAGTATATGCATGTAGTCTCCTGCGAATTAATGCATGTGACTTTTTTTTTTCCTAAGTAGTCGCCATGTAATATAACTATTAATAAGAATCAGGTTCGTTTTGTGTACATGAGATCTCCTCCTTTTATCGTTTTTTTCTGGACCATTCTTGTGCTAAGGAACGATTGCGTCATTAAAAGGATTTGTTCCTTCATATGACCGTTGAACAGAGAGAGGGGGTAAGGTGGGAATTTAAGTGCGTAC
>NC_051404.1:8257624-8257843 GCF_015228065.2 Penaeus monodon | reverse complement strand
CCGGGCTCATGAAAGGATAAAATGGCTACTTGACTTCATCTCGGGCTGCGCATATAAATTTCTCAAAGATGTTTATAGCCCTTCGTTATAAGTGGTGGCTTCTCTTCGGTCCGAGGCTAAAATCAGCCCCGTCGTTGTTATTCTCCAACCAGACGCGAGCAGAACGAGATGGCGGCGACGGAGGCAACAGCAGGAGCCTCGTAAAACCATATATATATA
>NC_051404.1:8257070-8257536 GCF_015228065.2 Penaeus monodon | reverse complement strand
AAAAAAACGATGTACGCGCACCTGTGACATATATTAACACGTATTCGCACAATCAGATGATGTAGAATTCTCAGCCCTTCTCAGCAAGCACGTTCGCGTAATCAGGCTAGCTTATCCGGCCCGATTCTCAGCGAGTGAAGTATGTGACTCTCCCCTGCGAAACACGACCCGGCGAGGCGTTCGTACAGGTGTGTGGATTCACCCGCCTGCACGGCCACTTTCACCCCTCCTGGCTTATCACAGGTACACGATCTCCCCTCCTGCAGAGATAACGGAGAGATAGTGGATACTAGCGGATACATAGAGATACATACACGTCTACAAATATATGCCATTATGATAATATATCTAGGCACGTAGATTAATATTGGTGCATTGTTTCGGCGGTAATAGCCTCCCTCTCGATCATTTGCTCTGGATGGAACGAGAAAGAGTCTGAGCAAGGGTGGATAATGGGTTGGAAAAG
>NC_051404.1:8255335-8256400 GCF_015228065.2 Penaeus monodon | reverse complement strand
ACCTCACAAATTTTCCTTGCCTCTCCTTACCGCATTTCTCTCCACCTTCACCTACCCCATTCCTACCTCTATGGCACTATTCCCCACCTTCCTATGGCACTCTTCCCCATCCCCTATGGCACTATTCCCCAACTCCCTATGGCACTCTTCCCCATCCCCTATGGCACTCTTTCCCATCCCCTATGGCACTCTTTCCCATCCCCTATGGCACTCTTTCCCATCCCCTATGGCACTCTTCCCCACTTCCCTATGGCACTCTTTCCCATCCCCTATGGCACTCTTCCCCATCCCCTATGGCACTCTTTCCCATCCCCTATGGCACTCTTTCCCATCCCCTATGGCACTCTTCCCAATCCCCTATGGCACTCTTTCCCATTCCCTATGGCACTATTCCCCATCCCCTATGGCACTCTTTCCTATCCCCTATGGCACTCTTTCCCATCCCCTATGGCACTCTTTCCCATCCCCTATGGCACTCTTTCCCCACTTCCCTACGGCACTATTCCCCACTTCCCTATGGCACTATTCCCCATCCCCTATGGCACTCTTTCCCATCCCCTATGGCACTCTTCCCAATCCCCTATGGCACTATTCCCCATCCCCTATGGCACTCTTTCCCATCCCCTATGGCACTCTTTCCCATCCCCTATGGCACTCTTCCCAATCCCCTATGGCACTCTTCCCCATCCCCTATGGCACTCTTTCTCAACCCCTATGGCACTCTTTCCCATCCCCTATGGCACTCTTCCCCAACTCCCTATGGCACTCTTTCCCACCTCCCTACGACAAAATTCCCCACCTCCCTATGGCACTCTTCCCCACCTCCCCTTATCCTATCCCCCCCCCCCTCTCCTGTCCCCCTCACAGCCTCCCCTTTAATACCAAGTCAAACGAACGTAAGAACAGATACGGGAAGAACAAATAACATCCGTGTTATTTCCTCGCGAACCTTGTATTTTCAACTTGTTTTCAGAAGCAACAGAAGGAGGTCTACCTGAGAGTGACACAGGGGGCTCGAGTTTATCATTGCAATGTTGCCTTTCAAGCTTCTTTTGCAACTGAACG
>NC_051404.1:8254647-8254771 GCF_015228065.2 Penaeus monodon | reverse complement strand
CTTTGGAAAGCTAGATAGAGTTTGATATAAACATGAGGGATTGTATGATTTAATCAGCGGAGTCGGGAAAGTGACTGACGATGGAAATAAAACTATAAACTTATTGAAATTAGAGAGTTTTAGG
>NC_051404.1:8254067-8254337 GCF_015228065.2 Penaeus monodon | reverse complement strand
GAAACCACATCCCACGAAGCAACAGTGACACACTCAAAAGGGCAAACAAGTAAAATCACTCACTAGATACGAGTCATATCTCGGCCCTCCTCGTAGTGCTGAGATCACCGCTTTGTAACCCGTACCTACTGGTCGCTAATCTCATGCATGATCCACAACGACGGAAAAAGAAACGTATTTACTATCAATCAAATCAGTCCTTGTATTAAAAGCGTCGGTATAAAAGCATTAAAGTTGATAAAAGTGAAAGTTTTTGAGGGTCCTTCTACG
>NC_051404.1:8253548-8253651 GCF_015228065.2 Penaeus monodon | reverse complement strand
TTAGAAACATGCCGTAAATATGTCATTGCTTTTCGTTCGCTAAAGATGTAAAATATATTTTATTTTTCAGCATTGTCTTTTAATTAAAAGATTAATTATTGCT
>NC_051404.1:8250723-8250935 GCF_015228065.2 Penaeus monodon | reverse complement strand
TCTCCTCTCGTATTCTTCCCCCTCTCTACCTTCCCTTCCCTCTCCCTCTCCCCTCGTCCACCCACTGTGCCCCACTTCGCCGTGAGAGAGAGTAATGGATACACTTACTATTATCACCTGCATTCCTGCCTCCTGCATCTCCTGAATATATTATTTCTTCTGCTCCTTGTTTCGGGGCTTCGTTCAGTGTCGATTCTGATCTCTTGCATGGG
>NC_051404.1:8249023-8249422 GCF_015228065.2 Penaeus monodon | reverse complement strand
TCCGGATCCCTGCTCATTACTATGCGCCAAAGGCGAAGTCGTGCATCCGAACCAAAAACACCGAATATCATTAGTTCCATCTTCGCCCTCGGGGGGGGGAAGGGAAGGAGGGAGGAGGGGGGAGAAGGGAAGGAGGGGGAGAAGGGAAGGAGGGGGAGGAGGGGGAGGGGAAGAGGGGGGGAGAGGAAGGAGGGGGGAGGGGAAGGAGGGGGAGGGGAAGGAGGGGGAGGGGGAGGAGGGGAAGAGGGGAAGGAGGGGGAGGGAAAGGAGGGGAGAGGGGAAGGAGGGGGAGGGAAGGAGGAGAAGAAAGGGAGGTACTATAGAAGGCTGGGGGGAGGTAGAATGGAAAGATGGGGAGAGGGGGAGTAGAGAAGGATGGATAGGAAGATGGATTAAACG
>NC_051404.1:8248026-8248679 GCF_015228065.2 Penaeus monodon | reverse complement strand
TAACCGACTGACAAACAAACAGATGAATAACTACCCAGACAAATAAACAGAGGCAGAAGAGAGAGGAAAAACAAAAAGACACGCAGATCGAGCCAGACGAACAGAGAGAATGCGTGTGAGTGCATTGCAAAGGTCAAACAAGCCCTCAGTCATGCAGAGTCACTGGGGTCAGGTCAGGTCAACTCGAAGGAGAAAGACAGTGTTTAACATCCCACCCCATCACGTGACCTCTTCTCGCTAAAAGCCTCATCGACTTATGAGGTTTTGTTCCTCACACCTCATAATATGTTGGCACGATTTCTTGTGCTTTCCTTCTTGTTAATTATCATACGTTAGGGCATTTAATTCTGTAAAGAGGCGGAGAATTGATTGCCTTTATGTGTTTACAACTGCATGTGTTTCATTTGCTCTATATTGCTAACAGATGAATGCATTTGCTCTCCAAAAAATAATTAATTTCTATGATTTTTTTTTTAAGAATAAATTATGCGGAAGAGATTTTTCATCCCATGATTTTTTATGTGCTTAAAAAAATCTCATGTTTCCCCCATCCTCATAATAGGCATATTAATCGCATGCTTTTTAATAAGTTATCAGTTGCCACATATGCTGTTCTAATTTGCTTCATCTCATGACACATGAATTTTTCCTAC
>NC_051404.1:8247629-8247821 GCF_015228065.2 Penaeus monodon | reverse complement strand
AAATGGCTGAGTCATATGCAATGTTTGCCTCTTTAACCGAGTCTCCCGAAATTTTGAAAGTTAGATGTTTGTTTATGCAAATGTTGGCCAAGTCGATAAGATGCTTTAGCCGCGAGTGTGGTTGTGCGGTAGTTTGGTTGGGGCGAGAGAGAGAATAAGCGGGAGTGAAAGAAACAGGCAGAAGGACAAACA
>NC_051404.1:8244330-8244813 GCF_015228065.2 Penaeus monodon | reverse complement strand
TAATAAAACACAGAAACATGAAAGCACTGACGAATTTTTCCTTTTTGTCATAGTCATTATGCGAGGCGGAACCATGTCTGTCGAACTATGTTACGGCCCTTTATCTCCGCGTCTCGTCGGTTATAACCCGATCGATTGAATTTAACACACATATGCAGGGATGCACGAACCCTGTGTCATAGTCTCGCACTTGTATAGTTTTCTGAGTTAGCTTTCAAGTTCAGTGTTAATCTTCCTATAAAGTATATGCATGTAGTCTACTGCGAATTAATGCATGTGACTTTTTTTTTTCCTAAGTAGTCGCCATGTATAAATATTAATAAGAAATCAGAGTTCGTTTTGTGCTACAGTGAGATCTCTCCTTTTATCGTTTTTTTCTGGACCATTCTTGTGCTAAGGAACGATTGCGTCATAAAAGGATTGTTCCTTCATATGACCGTTGAACAGAGAGAGGGGTTAAGGTGGGGAATTTAAGTTGCGTAC
>NC_051404.1:8243661-8243944 GCF_015228065.2 Penaeus monodon | reverse complement strand
CGACTCCGGGATCATGAAAGGATAAAGGATACTTTACTAATCTCGGCTGCGCATATAAATTCTCAAAGATGTTTATAGCCCTTCGTATAAGGGTGGCTTCTCTTCGCGGCCGAGGCTAAAATCAGCCCCGTCTTGTATTCTCCAACCAGGACGCGAGCAGAACGAGGATGGCCGCGGACGGAGCAACAGCAGAGCCTCGTAAAACCATAATATATATATTTTTTTCTTTCCTTCTTCTTTCGCTCATTCAATAGCCAATCGTTTGGAGAATGACTCGCCCATC
>NC_051404.1:8242804-8243639 GCF_015228065.2 Penaeus monodon | reverse complement strand
AAAAAAAACGATGTACGCGCACCTCTCACCTGACATATATTAACACGTATTCGCACAATCAGATGGATGTAGAATTCTCAGCCACTCTAGCAAGCCAGTTCGCGAACAGCTAGCTATCCGGCCCGATCTCAGCGAGTGAAGTATGTGACTCCTCCCCGCGAAACAGACCCGGCCGAGGCGTCGTAAAGTGTGTGGATTCAGCCCGCCTGCACGGCCACTTTCACCCCTCCTGGCTTATCACAGGTACACGATCTCCCCTCCTGCAGAGATAAACGGAGAGTAGTGGATACAAATAGCGGATACCAAGAGATACATACACGCCTCTACAAAGATATGCACATTATGATAATATATCTAGCACGTAGATTAATATTCGGTGCATTGTTCCGGCGGTAATTAGCCTCCCTCTCGATATTTGCTCTGGATGGAACGAGAAAAGAGTCTGAGCAAGGGTGGATAAAATGAGTTGGAAAAGAGAGAGATAATGAGGGAGAGAGGACAGAAGTAGAAAGAGGGTGTAAATGTTAAGGACAGAATGATGGAGAAAAGAGGGCGCAAGGAGAGAAGAGAAAAAGATATGGAACGAGGGTATGAAATGAGAAAAGAGGAAGGTTAGAAAAAGAGAGAAATTGTAAGAAAGAGAGAGAGATGGAAAAGAGGGGTTAAATACATAGAGAAAGACAGGGGACGAGATAATGAAATTAGAAAAAGCGAAGAAAAGTAAGAAAAAAAGGAAAGAGAGAGAGATTGATAAAAAGGAGAGAGAGAGAGGAAAGGGAAAAGAGAGGGGGGGAAGAAAATAAGACGGAGAAAAGAGAAAGGATAGATAAGAAAA
>NC_051404.1:8242631-8242730 GCF_015228065.2 Penaeus monodon | reverse complement strand
TAAAATACCAAAAAGGAAAGAAAACAATTAAACAAACAAACAAACAAAAAATCTGTATAAGCCAAATATTCTCACTAAACCCACTAACCCCTCCCCCCC
>NC_051404.1:8241466-8242495 GCF_015228065.2 Penaeus monodon | reverse complement strand
ACATCACAAATTTCCTTGCCTCTCTCTACCGCATTTTGTCTCACCTCACCTACCCCATTCCTACTTATGGCACTCTTCTCCACCCCTATGGCACTCTTTCCCTTCCCTATAGCACTATTTCCACTTCCCTATGGCACTATTCCCCAATCCCTAGGCACTCTTCCCCTCCCATGGCCTCTCCATCACCTTATGGCACTCTCCCCATCCCCTATGCGCACTCTTTTCCATCCCCTATGGCAACTTCCCACTTCCTTACGTCACTATGTCCCCATCCCCTATGGCACTCTTTCCTATCCCCTATGGCACTCTTTCCCATCCCTATGGCACTCTCCCCACTTCCCGATGGCACTATCCGATCCCACTAATGGCACTCTTCCCATCCCCTATGGCACTCTTTCCAATCCCTTGGCACTCTTCCTATCACCTATGGCACCTTTCCCAATCCCCGATGGCACTCTTTTCCCATCCTATGGCACTCTTTTTCCCATCCCCTATGGCACTCTCCCCACTCCCTACGGCCACTATTCCCCACTTCCCTATGGCACTATTCCCATCTATGGCACTCTTTCCCCATCCCTATGGCACTCTTACTTCCCCTATGGCACTCTTTCCCAGCCCATATGGCACTCTCCCAATCCCTATGGGCACTCTTCCCCATCCCCTTGGCACTCTTCGCATCCCCTTATGGCACTCTTTCCCTATCCCTATGGCACTCCTTCCCCAACTCCCTATGGCACTCTTTTCCCTGCCTACGACAAATTCCCACCTCCCATGGCAACTCTTCCCCACCTCCTTATCCTATCCCCCCCCCCCTCTCCTGTCCCCTCACAGCCTCCCCTTTAATACCAAGTCAAACGAACGTAAGAACAGATACGGAAGAACAAATAACATCCCGTGTTATTTCCTCGCGAACCTGGTATTTGCAATTGTTTCAGAAGCAAACAGAAGGAGTCTACCTGTGAGTGACACAGGGGGCGCGAGTTATCATTGCCAATGTGCATTTCAAGCTTCTTTGCAACTGACCGCTAC
>NC_051404.1:8241215-8241381 GCF_015228065.2 Penaeus monodon | reverse complement strand
TGTGGATTTCGCATCTCGTCATTTCACTTTTTTTCTCTTTCTCCTTTTTATCTTCCCCTCCTACTCCCTCTCTGGCCCCTCCCCATCCAGCTTCTCCTCCTTATCTTCTCTTTCTATCCTCTCTGCCCCTCTCCTACCCTCTCCCTCCCCGTCCCTACTCTCTTAT
>NC_051404.1:8240860-8240999 GCF_015228065.2 Penaeus monodon | reverse complement strand
ATAGAAACAATTCCCATCTCCCTTATTATTTACCTTTGTTTTATATGTACATAAAGTTCTCTTCGCTTTTTTTTCAATTTCCCTGTTTGTTTTGCTTATCTGAGCATTGCGTTTAGGCTCGTATTGCATAAACTGGAAA
>NC_051404.1:8240734-8240825 GCF_015228065.2 Penaeus monodon | reverse complement strand
GCTTTGGAAAAGCTAGATAGAGTGATATAAACATGAGGGATTGTATGAGTAATCAGCGGAGTCGGGAAAGTGACTGACGATGAAATAAAAC
>NC_051404.1:8240053-8240329 GCF_015228065.2 Penaeus monodon | reverse complement strand
CCACATCCCACGAAGAACAAGTGCACAATCAAAAGGCAAACAAGTAAAATCACTCACTAGATACGAGTCATATCTCGGCCCCTCCTCGTAGTGCTGAGATCACCGCTTGTTAACCCGTACCTACTGGTGCTAATCTCATGCATGATCAACAACGACGGAAAAGAAACGTATTTACTATCAATCAAATCAGTCTTGTATTAAAAAGCGTCGGTATACAAGATTAAAGTGATAAAAGTGAAAGTTTTTGAGGGTCCTTCTACGTTTTTTTTTTTTTTT
>NC_051404.1:8239512-8239620 GCF_015228065.2 Penaeus monodon | reverse complement strand
TTAGAAACATGCCGTAACATAGGTCATTGCTATCGTTCGCTAAAGATGTAAATATATTTATTTTTCAGCATTGTCTTTTATTAAAGGATTAATTATGCTCTTTTGAAA
>NC_051404.1:8236599-8236761 GCF_015228065.2 Penaeus monodon | reverse complement strand
TCTTCCTTTCCTTCGTTTCATTCTCTACTTCCTATCTCTTTATTCACCTTTACCTCTTCTCTCACTACTTACTTATCTAGAGGTCCAATCCCGATCTCTAAGTGCGTAGTGTGTGTTACATAAACACACAACTTACACACCTACGATAAAGTATATATGTGT
>NC_051404.1:8235871-8236103 GCF_015228065.2 Penaeus monodon | reverse complement strand
GCCTCTCTCATCTCGTATTCTTCACCCTCTCTACCTTCCCTTCCCTCCCTCTTCCCCTAGGCCACCCACTGTGCCCCACTCGCCGTGAGAGAGAGTAAGGATACCACTTACTATATCACCTGGCATTTCCGGCCTACTGCATCTCCGAAGATATATTTCTTCTGACCTCCTTGTTTCGGGGCTTCGTTCAGTGTCGATCTGATCTCTGCATGGGATTCATATAACATGAGGC
>NC_051404.1:8233487-8233733 GCF_015228065.2 Penaeus monodon | reverse complement strand
GCCTGCATGTATATATGATCCCATGCAAGAGGATCAGAATAGACACCGAAACGAAGGCCCCGAAAAAAGGCGGCAGAAGAAATAAATTATATCAGAGATGCCGGAGCGCAGGAATGCAGGTGAATAATAAGTAATGTATCCATTACTCTCTCTCACGGAGAAGTGGGGCACAGTGGGTGGACGAGGGGAGACGGGAGAAGGGAAGCGGAAGGTAGAGAGGGGGGAAGAATACGAGAGGGAGAGAGG
>NC_051404.1:8233076-8233217 GCF_015228065.2 Penaeus monodon | reverse complement strand
GGGGAAGTGTGTTTTATGTATACCCACATACGCACTTAGAGATCGGGATGGGACCTCTGATTAAGTAAGTAGTGAGAGGAGAAGAGGTCACGTTGAATAAAGAGATAGGATAGTAGAGAATGAAAACGGAAGGAAGGAAGA
>NC_051404.1:8232880-8233029 GCF_015228065.2 Penaeus monodon | reverse complement strand
ATTGGTATTGTAAAAAATACTTGATAAGAATGATCGTATCATAAGGTTCCCCGTTAATTCGGATAATCACACTTGTATAAAGCGTGTACTAATGTTATGGAAAATGCTATAGAAAAAAATGTCTCGGTAGAATAGTGATTAATTAAGCA
>NC_051404.1:8230261-8230489 GCF_015228065.2 Penaeus monodon | reverse complement strand
GCTTAAGAAGATGAAAAATAAACGGTAAGGAAAAGGCATTAAAAGAAGAGGAATATTCAAAAGAGCAATTAATTAATCTTGTAATTAAAAAGGGACAATGCTGAAAAATAAAATAATTTTACAATCTTTAGCGAAACGAAAAGCAATGACATATTACGGATGTTTCTAACTTCTACCCTCCTCATCATTGATAATATTGTCTTATTCCTCATACTTCATTAATAATAT
>NC_051404.1:8229405-8229686 GCF_015228065.2 Penaeus monodon | reverse complement strand
CGTTAGTAGAAGACCCCTCAAAAACTTTCACTTTATCAACTTAAATGCTTTTTATACCGACGCTTTTTAAAGACAAGGAATGATTTGATTGATAGTAAAACGTTTCCTTTGTCCGTCGTTGTGGAGTCATGCATTGAGATTAGCGCCAGTAGTTACGGGTTACAAAGCGGTGAATCTTCAGCACTACGAGGCGGGCCGGCCGAGATATGACCGTATCTAGTGAGCGTGATTTTACTTGTTTGCCCTTTTTGAGTGTTGTCACTGTTGCTTCGTGGGATGTG
>NC_051404.1:8228881-8228975 GCF_015228065.2 Penaeus monodon | reverse complement strand
TATAGTTTTATTTCGATCGTCACGCACTTCCAGGACTCCGCTGATTAAATCATACAATCCGCATGTATATCAAACTCTATCAGCTTTTCCAAAG
>NC_051404.1:8228693-8228844 GCF_015228065.2 Penaeus monodon | reverse complement strand
TTTTCCAGTAATGCAAATACGAGCTAAAAACGCAAATGCTCAGCTAAGCCAAAACAACCGGGAAATTGGGAAAAAAAAGCGAAGGAGAGAAACTTATGTACGATATAAAACAAAGGTAAATAATATAAGGGAGATGGGAATTGTTCTATAA
>NC_051404.1:8226911-8228131 GCF_015228065.2 Penaeus monodon | reverse complement strand
TAGCGTTCAGTTGCAAAAGAAGCTTGAAAGGTCACATTGCAATGATAAACTCGCGAGCCCCCCTGTGTCACGCTCAGGTAGACATCTTCTGTTGCTTCTGAAAACAAGTTGAAAATACAAGGTTCGCGAGGGGAAAATAACAAGGATGTTAGTTGTTATTACCGTATCTGTTCTACGTTCGTTTGACTTGGTATTAAAGGGGAGGCTGTGAGAGGGGACAGGAGAGGGGGGGGGGGATAGCGATAAGGGGAGTTGGGAAGAGTGCCATCTAGGGAGGTGGGGAATTTTGTCGTAGGGAGGTGGAAAAGAGTGCCATAGGGAGTTAGTTGGGGAGAGTGCCATAGGGGACGGATGGGAAAGAGTGCCATAGGGGATGGGGAAAGAGTGCCATAGGGGATGGGGAATAGTGCAATAGGGGATTGGGAAAGACGTGCCATAGGGATGGGAAGAGTGCCATAGGGGATGGGGAAAGCGTGCCCATAGGGGATGGGAAGAGTGCCATAGGGGATGGGAAAAAGAGTGCCATAGGGGATGGTGAAAGAGTGCCATAGGGGATGGAACAGAGAGTGCCATAGGGGATGGGAAGAGGGACCATTAGGGATGGGGGAAAGAGTGCCATAGGAGATGGAAAGAGTGCCATAGGCGGATAGGAAAGAGTTTGCATAGGGATGGGGGAAATAGTGCCATAGGGAAGTGGGGAATAGTGCAGTCAGTGGAATGGGGAAGAGTGACATAGGGGAGGGAAAGAGTGCCATAGGGGATGGGAAAGAGTGCCATACGGGGGATGGGAAAGCGAGTGCCATAGGGGATGGGAAGAGTGCATAGGGGATGGGAAAGAGTGCATAGGATGGGGAATAGAGTGCCGTAGGGAAGTGGGGAAGAGTCCATAGGGGAGGAAAGAGTGCCATAGGGATGGGAAAGAGTGCATAGGGGATTGGGAGAGTGCCATAGGGGATGGGAAAGAGTGCCATAGGGGTTGGGGAATAGTGCCATAGGGGATGGGGAAGAGTGCCATAGGAAGGTGGGAATAGTGCCATAGGGGTGGGGAAGATGCCATAGGAAGGTGGGGAAGGAAAATAGTGCATAGGGGAAAGTGGGAAATAGTGCTATAAGGGGAAGGAAAGAGTGCCATAGGAGGGTGGAGAAGAGGCCATAGAGGAGGAAGGGGTAGGTGAAGTGGAGAGAAATGGGTAAGGAGAGGCAAGGAAAATTGTGAGTGC
>NC_051404.1:8226709-8226847 GCF_015228065.2 Penaeus monodon | reverse complement strand
GGTAAAGAGAACGTTGGTAGGGGTGTTGGTGGGGTAAGTAGGAGGGAGGGAAATGTGTATTTATTTATTTTTATTGGGGCGGGGGAGGGGTGAAGTGAGTTGTGAAGAATATTTGCGTATACAGATTTTTGATTTGTT
>NC_051404.1:8225655-8226476 GCF_015228065.2 Penaeus monodon | reverse complement strand
AATTTCATTATCTCGTCCCCTTTATTTCTCTATTATTTTACCCTCTTTTCAATCTCTCTCTCTTTTTCTTACAAATTTCTCTCTTTTTCAACCTTCCCTCTTTCTCATTCATTACCCCGTCATATCTTGTTCTCTCTTCTCCTTTGCGCCCTCTTTCTCCATCATTCTGGCCTTAACATTTACCCTCTTCTACTTTGTCCTCTCTCCCCATCATTATCTCTCTCCCTTTTCCAACCCATTATCCACCCTGGACTCAGGACTCTTTCGCGTTCAATCCAGAGAAAGATCGAGAGGGAGGCTAATTACCGCCGACGAAACATGCACAATATTAATCTACGTGCCTAGGATATACATCATAATGGCCATATATTTGTGACGTGTATGTATCTCTATGTATCCGTAGTTATCCACTATCTCTCCGTTATCTCTGCAGAGGAGGGGAGATCGTGATCACATGTGATAAGCCAGGAGGGTGAAAGTGGCCGTGCAGGCGGGTGAATAACACACCTGTACGCACGCCTCGACGTGGGGTAGTGGGTTCGTGTTTTCGCAGGAGGAGAGTTCACATACTCACTCGCTCTGAGGAATCGGGCCGGAATAAGCTAGCCTATTACGCGCGAACGTGCTTGCTCCACTGAGAAGGGCTGACTGAGAATTCTACATCATATGATTGTGCGAATACGTGGAATATAGGTCACCAGGTGGCGCGCAGTACCCACGGTACATCGCTTTTTTTTTTCTCCTCTTATCTCTTTCTCTCTATTTGGGCGAAACGAAGTGAAGTCATTTCTCCAAACGATGGGCTATTGAACATGAGCGAG
>NC_051404.1:8225376-8225611 GCF_015228065.2 Penaeus monodon | reverse complement strand
TATATATTATAGGTTTTACGAGGCTCATCTGTTGCCTCCGCGCCGCCATCTCGTTCTGCTCGCGTTCCTGGTTGGAGAATAACAACGAGGGGCGATTTTAGCCTCGACCGAAGCGAACGCCACCACTTTATAACGAAGGGCTAAAACATCTTTGGAAATTATTATGCGCAGCCCGAGATGAAGTTCAAGTAGCCATTTTATCCTTTCATGAGCCCGGAGTCGAAGCATGGGGATT
>NC_051404.1:8225148-8225222 GCF_015228065.2 Penaeus monodon | reverse complement strand
TCCCTTCCGCATTCACTTTAATTTTCATAGAGGTATGTAGATCACACACACCAACACACACGTGATCTCACCCT
>NC_051404.1:8224581-8225086 GCF_015228065.2 Penaeus monodon | reverse complement strand
GTACGCACTCATAAAATTCCCACTTACCCCCTCTCTCTGTTCAACGGTCATATGAAGGGAACAAATCCTTGAATGACGCAATCGTTCCTTAGCACAAGAAGGTCAGAAAAAAAAAACGATAAACCGGAGGAGAGGAAGAGGAGACATGTACACAAAACGAAACCTTGATTCTTATTAATAGTTATATTACATGGCGACTACTTAGGAAAAAAAAAAGTCAACATGCAGTAATTCGCAGGAGACTCATTGCATATACTTTATAGGAGATTACACACTGAACTTGAAAGCTAAGCAGAAAAACTATACAAGTGCGAGACTATGAACACAGGGGTTTTCGTGCTCCCTGATTATGTGTGTAAATTCAATCGATCTGGTAATAACCGACGGAGGACGCGGAGATACAAGGGCCGTATAGTTCGACAGGACATGGTTCCGATCCGCCGCATAAGATATGAACAAAAAGGAAAAAATTCGTCAGTGCTTCATGTTCGGTGTTTATTTAATT
>NC_051404.1:8221415-8222314 GCF_015228065.2 Penaeus monodon | reverse complement strand
CGGTGTCTCTTTTGGTCTTGTTACAATGTCGACGGCCAGGTTTTCTAATCACCTCTGCCCTATGAAATTTGCCGACCTCCCAATTCTAATTCACTAAGTTGTCACACAGCAATTTCCGTTTTTTTCTTTATGCATTTTTCTCTCCAGTCTTTCTTTCCAAATCACGTCTTTCACCCACACAAGCCACTCGTGTCTCAATTGCGAGCAAAACCATTTTTTTCGCGATTTTAAAAGACAGTGCTTGGTGTCCCTTTTCTATTACTGTTCCGTTTCTATTAGTGTCTCGTTTCTTCTTAGGCGTCCGTGTTCTGTTGGCTCCACGCACCTGCCCGAAACATTACCTTTCACTCGAGTTATGTTTAAATCTGAAAGAGTTCTCTCTGGTCGTCTTTATCAAGGCTATTCCGTCAATTTGCAGACGAAACCACTTCTTTTCCCTCGATTTATAAAACAGTGTCGGTTTCCGTCTTTATTACTGTTCCGTTTTCATCAGTGTCCCCGTTTTCTTATTGGTCTCCCCGTCACCTAATTCTGAAAGAGTTCCCAATAGTCTTCTTTAATTAAAGGCTAATTTCCAATCCACATAACAATAGACTTCCCTACTAGCGTCCTAATTAAACCCATTTCTTTTTTATCGCTAGTTCCTGACCACAATACTCTACGGTTGTACTGGGAGCTAACCCAATCGCCAACGCTTTTTTTTTTGTCTCTTAATTTCCTTCATACAAACACGTTTCTCAATATATGAAATTCTCGGTCTTGTTCTATTCTTTGTCACTGAGAATGTGAATATTTTCCATTTCAGGTCCCCTCTGGACCTACCAATCTCCATTTCTTTAGTTGTTATTTCGAAATTCTCCTGCCGAAGTCTGTCAATTACCACGTTCCGACATATTAAT
>NC_051404.1:8220668-8220837 GCF_015228065.2 Penaeus monodon | reverse complement strand
TTTTTTCTTGTTCGAGGTGTTTAACAGCCTCTCGGGTTGAGCCTTAGCAGTCTGTGACCACGGCTCACCAGCGGTTCCCTCTCAAACATGTTGAACCCTACCTTGTTTTATTTTTTTGTGGGTTTTATTTGTTTGTCGTTTAATTTTGTTTTTGTTTTTAAGAAGGAAT
>NC_051404.1:8219248-8219316 GCF_015228065.2 Penaeus monodon | reverse complement strand
CGTATAGTTTTCCCAAACACAACACACAAACAAATATAGGGTGTATGTGTGTGGCGTTGTAAATTGTG
>NC_051404.1:8218430-8218539 GCF_015228065.2 Penaeus monodon | reverse complement strand
AATTTAATTAATAAAAAATTTATTTTAAAAATTTATATAAAAAAAATTTTTTGAAAATTTATAGAATATAAAATTAAAAGATTAATAATATAGAATTAAATATAACTTA
>NC_051404.1:8215733-8216017 GCF_015228065.2 Penaeus monodon | reverse complement strand
CTTTCATTTACAGAGCTAAAAAAACAAAAGAAAAAAGGCTTTCATTCGTTTTTTTTTCCATAACTTATCTGTAGATTTTTTTTTCATCACTCGTCGGTTCCCCTTCTCTGTCTGTAATCAACCATCTTTTAAAGCAAGGTTGCTGTGCGTATAGTAGCATCGCATTTTTTATTGACAAATTTACATTAGTTTGACTTTTTGAAAATGAGATCCCCGGGGGTTGGTAAGTGTTGAACACCGATGTTTTGACATTAAAAATTTTTTGATTTAGCCTATGCGACAAA
>NC_051404.1:8214698-8214912 GCF_015228065.2 Penaeus monodon | reverse complement strand
CAATTGATCCAATATAGTAACAATGTAAATGTGTTTTATAAATTTGGACAATAACTTTTTAAAGAACCCTCATATATAAAGATATTCAATACTCAAGTTGCACATAATGAAGAAAATATTTATTTTAATTTTTATCCTAACAACCGAAACAATATTACCCATGCATGAAACCCTTTCAGTCTCCCGTGACATTGGCTATGCATACACCCTCAAG
>NC_051404.1:8213842-8213949 GCF_015228065.2 Penaeus monodon | reverse complement strand
GGTATTGACCCCTCCCATTTGGTTTTTACATAAGTTTAAGTAAAGGGTAAAACATATACCGTTTTGATATAGGTATAAAATCACACAATGAAAACTGAATTAAAATT
>NC_051404.1:8211938-8212073 GCF_015228065.2 Penaeus monodon | reverse complement strand
TTCCCGGGGCCCATAGTCGCCGAGTAAACAGCCAAATCGCAAGCGATGGCACTTCAGTCAAGTCCAGACGTGCCCCCCGCGACCTTTTCCGCGGTCGGTGAGGGCGCAGGGAAGTTTTAAACGTAAGAAGCGACA
>NC_051404.1:8209694-8209964 GCF_015228065.2 Penaeus monodon | reverse complement strand
ATAGTACAACCAAAAAATTTTCTTGTTTTTTCTTTTTCGTACTAGAAAAGTAAATAAGCCCACTACATTTGGGAGCAAATTTTGAAAAATGTCTTTTTGCTGGGCAAAAGTAGACACATGATTTAAAAATTTCCAAGTCATTTCTAGTTCCAAATAACATGAATTTCCCTGCAGGCACAAAAAATATGTAAATGAAAAAAAATTATCATTCAATTTTGTAAATACGTAGTTTTTTTTATAGTATGTTATAGCATTTTTATAATATTATTA
>NC_051404.1:8207960-8208365 GCF_015228065.2 Penaeus monodon | reverse complement strand
AAACACTTTTTTTCACTTTTATAGACTCAATCCTTTGTGTAGTTTGAACGATTTTTTACCTGGCGGAAACGAAGAGCTAAGCTAAACAACGTCATTTTTAAAGATTCAGCAAATGTCCCATCCAAAATTAGTCAAAGGAATCCTCAGTAAAACACAGTAAAAAAAAATGTTGACACTACTAACATGGTTTTGGAATCATCGGATGGAAAAAGCTTGCAACTGAAATAGAAATATCTCCAGGGTTTAAAAAAGTGAGGATAGGTAAAGAAAGAGGATTGCTAAAAATATATATATATATAAAAAGAAAGAAAGAAAAATGTATATACAAATTTTGAAAAATCGAGGTAGCTAGCTGGATAACATATCTTCGGGTAACGTTGAAATGAAATTTTTGGGTTGAAAACA
>NC_051404.1:8207379-8207928 GCF_015228065.2 Penaeus monodon | reverse complement strand
GCCCTAGTTTAAACCAGTATTCGTTTTTTAGGTTTTTAAATTCCACCTGTTAATATTTTCTTTATGAGTGTATGTGTGTGATAAAACACCTCTAATATTTTTCTTCCTCAAATATCCAGAATTCTGTCAACATTTTCTTTTAGATTTGTCACCAGCGTGTTTGTATAATAATGATAAAACCCTTCCATTGTCCTTCATCAAAAAGTCAGAAAACTGTTCTAACCAAAAGGAGCCAAGAAGTGTACCCAAGAAAGGCCGAGAACCTCTAGCCCTTAAATAAACAATTCGGCAAATATGTGAGGAAAGGAAGGGAAGATATTCGTGTACTGTATATAGCTGATAGAGCTGGACAATAGCCCTGCTGCCCGAGATTGTTGGAGTTTCTGCCTGAAAAGAAAAACCAACCGTGGAAGTATGACTCGGGTTGGATGAAGAACATCAGTTTTCGGGGAGAAATAGTATGCTAGGAGTGGACTTTGAGGTATAGGAAAGTGCTTCTGCTAAGCTATAAAATCAAGGATAGTAGGTGAATGGTACAGATGCTTACCA
>NC_051404.1:8206268-8206789 GCF_015228065.2 Penaeus monodon | reverse complement strand
AGTAGTGGATAATTCTTATCAGTATTTCCAAGACTCGTTATAATCACTGTGTGTCATTACATCCGAAATGGCTTTGAATTAATCACACGTCCGATTTTTTTAAATAATTTCTGAAAATCATCTTTCCTTTCTCATATTTCCTTTCCATTTAGTTACTTCCCTTTTATCTAATCTCCGTTCATCTATTATCATCTTATCTTATGTTCTTCCTTCCATCTCAAACTTAAAAGCATATCCGAATTCTAATTTCTCTTATCACATCACTCAATCATATATCACATTGCTATTCCCTCTTCCTGCCTTTATATCACTCTTCCCTCTTACTCTTTCTTATATCACTCTTCCCTCTTACTCTTTCTTTTATCACTCTTCCCTCTTATTCCCTTTTATCACTCTTCCCTCTTACTCTTTCTTATACCACTCTTCCCTCTTACTCCCTTTTATCACTCTTCCCTCTTACTCCCTTTTATCACTCTTCCTTCTCTCCTATTTCATCTCATTCCATCAATTTATTCTCCCCC
>NC_051404.1:8206138-8206238 GCF_015228065.2 Penaeus monodon | reverse complement strand
GACGTGGACCCAAGTTCCTTAAGAAGATCTGAACGACTTGTTGATCGTGGATTGCAACGGTGGCTTCGAGCTTGTCTGTCTGGGCCGAGGGTTGCAAATG